>NC_081288.1:280000-580000 GCF_030490865.1 Poecile atricapillus
GCATAACAGATATAAAATATATTACCATTTATCCATACAGTTTTCATACTGAATATTAATCTACTTGTCTTGATATGGATTTCTTGTATTAATTTCTATTTTATGGCTATCTATCTATCTATCTATCTATCTATCTATCTATCTATCTATCTCCCTATATACATTTCTTTATTATAGATCTGTATATTTTCATTTCTATATTATTCATTTAAATGCCATGCCTTTAACGAAATAAAAACAAAAAGTCCCACATTTAAATATTTTTAATATCTATTACTGTAATATTGATCTTCTATATTTATACACACAGATGTAATGCATAACAGATATAAAATATATTACCATTTATCCATACAGTTTTCATACTGAATATTAATCTACTTGTCTAGATATGGATTTCTTGTATTTATTTCTATTTTATGGCTATCTATCTATCTATCTATCTATCTATCTATCTATCTATCTATCTCCCAATATACATTTCTTTATTATAGATGTGTATATTTTCATTTCTATATTATTCATTTAAATGCCATGCCTCTAGCTAAATAATAAACAAAAAGTCCCTTGATTTAAATATTTTTAATATCTATTTCTATCATACTGATTTCTTTATTTATACATATGGATACAATGCATAACATGTATTAAAATACATTACCATCTATCCGTATATTTTTCATATTGAATATTAACCTGCTTTTCTAGATTTAGATAACTTGTATTTATTTCTTTCTTATGGCTATGTATATATCTATATCTATCTATCTATCTATCTATCTATCTATCTATCTATCTATCTATCTATCTCCCTATATACATTTCTTTATTATAGATGTGTATATTTTCATTTCTATATTATTCATTTAAATGCCATGCCTTTAACCAAACAAAAACAAAAAGGTCCCTCATTTAAATATTTTTAATATCTATTACTATAATATTGATCTTCTATATTTATACACACAGATGTAATGCATAACAGATATAAAATATATTACCATTTATCCATATAGTTTTCATACTGAATATTAATCTACTTGTCTAGATATGGATTACATGTATTTATTTCTTTTTTATGGCTATACATATATAAATATATATACATATATATATCTCCCTCTATTTATTTCTTTAGTATAGATGGGTATATTTTCATTTCTATATTATTCATTTAAATGCCATGCCTCTAGCCAAATAATAAACAAAAAGTCCCTTGATTTAAATATTTTTAATATCTATTTCTATCATACTGATTTCTTTATTTATACATATGGATACAATGCATAACATGTATTAAAATACATTACCATCTATCCGTATATTTTTCATATTGAATATTAATCTGCTTTTCTAGATTTAGATAACTTGTATTTATTTCTTTCTTATGGCTATGTATATATCTCTATCTATCTATCTATCTATCTATCTATCTATCTATCTATCTATCTATCTATCTATCTCCCTATATACATTTCTTTATTATAGATCTGTATATTTTCATTTCTATATTATTCATTTAAATGCCATGCCTTTAACGAAATAAAAACAAAAAGTCCCACATTTAAATATTTTTAATATCTATTACTGTAATATTGATCTTCTATATTTATACACACAGATGTAATGCATAACAGATATAAAATATATTACCATTTATCCATACAGTTTTCATACTGAATATTAATCTACTTGTCTAGATATGGATTTCTTGTATTTATTTCTATTTTATGGCTATCTATCTATCTATCTATCTATCTATCTATCTATCTATCTCCCTATATACATTTCTTTATTATAGATGTGTATATTTTCATTTCTATATTATTCATTTAAATGCCATGCCTCTAGCCAAATAATAAACAAAAAGTCCCTTGATTTAAATATTTTTAATATCTATTTCTATCATACTGATTTCTTTATTTATACATATGGATACAATGCATAACATGTATTAAAATACATTACCATCTATCCGTATATTTTTCATATTGAATATTAACCTGCTTTTCTAGATTTAGATAACTTGTATTTATTTCTTTCTTATGGCTATGTATATATCTATATCTATCTATCTATCTATCTATCTATCTATCTATCTATCTATCTATCTATCTATCTATCTCCCTATATACATTTCTTTATTATAGATGTGTATATTTTCATTTCTATATTATTCATTTAAATGCCATGCCTTTAACCAAACAAAAACAAAAAGGTCCCTCATTTAAATATTTTTAATATCTATTACTATAATATTGATCTTCTATATCTATACACACAGATGTAATGCATAACAGATATAAAATATATTACCATTTATCCATACAGTTTTCATACTGAATATTAATCTACTTGTCTAGATATGGATTTCTTGTATTTATTTCTATTTTATGGCTATCTATCTATCTATCTATCTATCTATCTATCTATCTATCTATCTCCCTATATACATTTCTTTATTATAGATGTGTATATTTTCATTTCTATATTATTCATTTAAATGCCATGCCTCTAGCCAAATAATAAACAAAAAGTCCCTTCAGTTAAATATTTTTAATATCTATTTCTATCATACTGATTTCTTTATTTATACATATGGATACAATGCATAACATGTATTAAAATACATTACCATCTATCCGTATATTTTTCATATTGAATATTAACCTGCTTTTCTAGATTTAGATAACTTGTATTTATTTCTTTCTTATGGCTATGTATATATCTATATCTATCTATCTATCTATCTATCTATCTATCTATCTATCTATCTATCTATCTCCCTATATACATTTCTTTATTATAGATCTGTATATTTTCATTTCTATATTATTCATTTAAATGCCATGCCTTTAACGAAATAAAAACAAAAAGTCCCACATTTAAATATTTTTAATATCTATTACTGTAATATTGATCTTCTATATTTATACACACAGATGTAATGCATAACAGATATAAAATATATTACCATTTATCCATACAGTTTTCATACTGAATATTAATCTACTTGTCTAGATATGGATTTCTTGTATTTATTTCTATTTTATGGCTATCTATCTATCTATCTATCTATCTATCTATCTATCTATCTCCCTATATACATTTCTTTATTATAGATGTGTATATTTTCATTTCTATATTATTCATTTAAATGCCATGCCTCTAGCCAAATAATAAACAAAAAGTCCCTTGATTTAAATATTTTTAATATCTATTTCTATCATACTGATTTCTTTATTTATACATATGGATACAATGCATAACATGTATTAAAATACATTACCATCTATCCGTATATTTTTCATATTGAATATTAACCTGCTTTTCTAGATTTAGATAACTTGTATTTATTTCTTTCTTATGGCTATGTATATATCTATATCTATCTATCTATCTATCTATCTATCTATCTATCTATCTATCTATCTATCTATCTATCTCCCTATATACATTTCTTTATTATAGATGTGTATATTTTCATTTCTATATTATTCATTTAAATGCCATGCCTTTAACCAAACAAAAACAAAAAGGTCCCTCATTTAAATATTTTTAATATCTATTACTATAATATTGATCTTCTATATTTATACACACAGATGTAATGCATAACAGATATAAAATATATTACCATTTATCCATATAGTTTTCATACTGAATATTAATCTACTTGTCTAGATATGGATTACATGTATTTATTTCTTTTTTATGGCTATACATATATAAATATATATACATATATATATCTCCCTCTATTTATTTCTTTAGTATAGATGGGTATATTTTCATTTCTATATTATTCATTTAAATGCCATGCCTCTAGCCAAATAATAAACAAAAAGTCCCTTGATTTAAATATTTTTAATATCTATTTCTATCATACTGATTTCTTTATTTATACATATGGATACAATGCATAACATGTATTAAAATACATTACCATCTATCCGTATATTTTTCATATTGAATATTAACCTGCTTTTCTAGATTTAGATAACTTGTATTTATTTCTTTCTTATGGCTATGTATATATCTATATCTATCTATCTATCTATCTATCTATCTATCTATCTATCTATCTATCTATCTCCCTATATACATTTCTTTATTATAGATGTGTATATTTTCATTTCTATATTATTCATTTAAATGCCATGCCTCTAACCAAATAATAAACAAAAAGTCCCTTCCTTAAAATATTTTTAATATTTATTTCTATCATACTGATCTTCTATATTTATAGACATAGATATGTTGCATAACAGATATTAAAATTTATTATATTAGCATCTATCCATATAGTTTTCATACTGAATATTAATCTACTTGTCTAGATATGGATTTCTTGTATTTATTTCTTTTTTATCTCTCTCTCTCTCTCTCTCTCTGTATATATATCTACCTAGCTCCCCTATATTTATTTTTACAGGTATATATTTCTCTTTCTAATGTTCTGCTTTTTGAAATTTGCATTTCGTTCTCTTTGAAACTCTACCCATTCATTCAGCTGACAGGTCAGAATGACAAAAATATAAAGCCCTGGTGAACCCCGAGTGCAGAACGCGCTCGTCACTATGGAACTTAGGCACAGAAATTTGTCTCGGTGCATTTTAGTACCTCATGGATGCACAGATGTGTTTTATACACTCACTTTTTACAGGGAAGTAAGAGGTGGAAAAACAAAAGCCACTTTCTTAACCCTAAGCCGTTCCTGACATAACAAAACCCTAAAGACGGCGTGCACAGAGAGGGGGTTTCTTTCCAAGGGAATTTAGAGAGATCCATTCCTGTTCCTTGCCAATGCCTACCGTAAAAACCAGAACAGCTCCACAGGTTTTTGGATTCTGCATCCAGCCCTCCCAGGGAATTTCCTGGCAGCTCGGGGTCCCCTCTGGGCAAGGGTACCCGGCACGAGCCCTCCCCATTCCCCGCTCACCTTGCTCCTCCAGCGCAGCGCCTGCCTCCCTCTGCCGGGGACCTCGGCGTGCCCCAAGGGACATGGGAGCCCCCCAGTGCCCACCCCGTCCCCCTCAGCCTTTGCTCCTCACCCCCAAAGAAGGCACAGAACAACTCCAACTGCCCTGGACAGCAGCACCCTGCTTTATTGGAAGCCCTTCTAGGACTAGACCCCCTCCCAAAAAGGAGCTCTGCTGCAACAAGAAAAGGGGGGCAGGTGCCAGAAATCCCTCCCCAAAAACCCCAGGCACAGGCCAGAGGCAGAAAGAGGGAGTGGTGGCAGAGAGGACACAGGAAGAAAAGAAAGAACAAAAGAATGGGCTGTAGGATGAAATAGAAAAACAAAACAAAACTGAAAAAAAACCAAACCAAACCAAATCACCAAAAAACCACCAAAAACAAAACCAAACCACCAAAAAACCAAAACTTCCACCCAAACCCAAAACCTGGCATGGGCAGCAAGACAGAGAGGGATTGAAAAAGAACAGAGCCAAGGAAGGGGACACAAGGAGCCACTGGGAAACAAGGGCACGGGGAAGAGCAGAGAGACAGACGGAATTAAAAAAGGCACGTGAGTGAGCCACGGAGAAGGACACAGAAAAAGGCCGAGCGCAGAACACACAGCAAGGACAGAGGGATTCTGTCCTTGATTGGACAAGAGGGAAACAAGGAGCCAGAGGGGAAAGGACCACGCCAGGGGCCGGCAAGATGGACGAGATGGACAAGGTGCTTCTCCCTCTGGCCACTACGGCGAGCGCAGCTTCCCCGCAGTTTCACGTCTCTTCCAAGCACAACAGGTGAACAAAGAGCAGCACAGAGCCGCCGGTCTCCAATGCTCTGCAATCTAGAAGGAAAAAGAAGGAAAAAGGAAAAAGACCGGTTCATTCTGCCACCAAAGAGAGTTGCTTATCCCAAGACACCTTATTCCAGGCACAGAAATCATTTCTGCCACTCGAACAAACCCACTCGATGCTGTCTCAAGTCGATGGCAGCTACTTAAACCCTGTCTCAAGAATCACAGGGACACGAGCCTTGCAATTCTCAGGAAGGACTCGGCTGAGTCTTCAAGATTTCCCCACCCACAGAAGCCAGTGATCCCAGCTTGAAACAGCACATTTCCTCCCAACCCCATAGAAATTGCCCTGTGCTGCCAGCACTGAGGCTGCCAGCAGGAGCAGCAGGAGCAGGAGCAGGAGCAGCAGGAGCAGGAGCAGCAGATCCGTCCGCTCCGGGCGCGGGTCTCGGGCACGGCCGGGGTCCCTTTGGGCCGGTCCCAGTGCCCCTGGGCTAGTTCAAAATAGTATATAAATTTGATAAAAATAAGCATTAGAAATATTTAAATAATCATTTAAGGTGAAGGGGATGTTTTTTTAAATTCGGTTACAGGCAGGGCTTTTAAATAAATAATATAGAAATGAAAATATAGAAATCTATAACAAAGGTATAAATATAGGGAGATATATAGAGAGAGAGAGAGAGAGAGAGAGAGAGAGAGATGAAAAAGAAATAAATACTAGTAACAAATATATACTAGTAGATTAATAATAAATATGAAAAATATATGGATGGACGTTAATATATTTTAATATCTATTATGCATTATATCTATGTGTATAAATATAAAAAATCAATATGATAGACATAGATATTAAAAATATTTAAATGAAGGGCCTTTTTGCTTTTTATTTGGTTAGAGGCAGGGCTTGCTAAGTTCCGATGGGGGTTTTTTTGGGGCGTTCCTTGGAGAAGGGTTTTTGGAAGGGGGTTGCACACCTTGTTTCTTGCCGGGCTTCTTTGCACGTGGGGGGGCGATCCCCGCCCAGCCCCGGGCTGAGCTCTGCGGCAGTGCTGCCACCTTGTGGCCACAGAGCGGTACTGCAGCTGTGCCCCGGCGCGGGCGGGGCCGAGCCGAGCGGAACCGAGCCGAGCCGAGCGGAGCCGAGCGGAGCCGAGCGGAGCCGAACCGAAGCGTGCCGAGCGGAGCCGAGCGGAGCCGAGCGGAGCCGAACCGAGGCGCGCCGAGCCGAGCCGAGCCGTGTCGAGCCGAGCCGAACCGTGCCGAGCGGAGCCGTGCCGAGCGGAGCCGAGCGGCGCCGAGCGGAGCCGAGCGGCGCCGAGCGGAGCCGAGCCGAGCGGAGCCGAGCGGAGACGAGCCGAGCCGAGCGGAGCCGAGCCGAAGCGGGCCGCGGCAAGGACCCCGTCAGAGAGAGGCGTCCTCACCGCTGCCTGTCGGCGCCCGGCTGGCTCGCGTCCGGCCCCGGCGCCGCTGAGCGTACAGCCCGTGTCGGCACGGCCGGAAAAGCCGCGGAAAATTGCGCCGGAGCGGCGTCGGCGTCGGGGTGTTTGTCAGGCAGTCGAGTAGACACCCACCGCCCGGGGTCCTTGCATTTTCCCGCCTTTTCGGCCGCCATGCTTGGAAGGTCAAAGCCAGCCGCGACTCGGCAGCCATCTTGTGAGGGGCGTGACGTCACTTCCGCCCTTCCTCGCCGCCATCTTTGTTGTGGCTGAAGCCACTTCCGGCCGAGCGGCCATCTTTGTTGTGGCACGATCGAGGCCCCCGCTGCTCTCAGCGCGTCTGTCTACCTTACTTGCCTGAACGAAAAACCGGACGAAGCCGGCCGACTCCGAGCACTCCGGCTGATTTTCCGCCGCCTTTCCCGGGGCGAGGACGGTGGCGGCGGGGCTCAGCGGCTCCGGAGCTGGGCGGCGGCTGCGCCTGCGGCGGCAGGCATTGGAGTCGACGCCTCTGCCGGGGTCCTACCGGCCGGCCGCAAACTTCAGTGTGGCAATCAGCCCGACCCGGCTCCTGCGGGGGGGGGTCCCGGCTCGGCTCGGCACGCCTCGGTTCGGTTCGGCTCGACTCGGCTCGGCTCGGCTCGGCTCGGTTCGGCTCCGCTCGGCTCGGCCCCGCCCGCGCCGCGGCACAGCTGCAGTACCACTCTGTGGCCACAAGGTGGCAGCACTGCCGCAGAGCTCAGCCCGGGGCTGGGTGGGGATCGCCCCCGCACGTGCAAAGAAGCCCGGCAAGAAAGAACGTGTGCAACCCCCTTCCAAAAACCCTTCTCCAAGGAACGCCCCAAAAAACCCCCCATCGGAACTTAGCAAGCCCTGCCTCTAACCAAATAAAAAGCAAAAAGGCCCTTCATTTAAATATTTTTAATATCTATTTCTGTCATATTGAACTTCTTTATTTATACAAATAGATATAATACATAACAGATATTAAAATATATTCTATTAGCATAATAGATAATAGATATTAAAATTTATTATATAAACATCTATCCATATAGTTTTCATACTGAATATTAATCTACTTGTCTAGATTAAATTACTTGTATTTATTTCTTTTTTATGGCTATATATATTAATATATATATATGTACCACCCTATATTCATTTTTGGAGTATAGATGTGTATACTTTCCTTTCTATATTATTTATTCAAAAGCCCTGCTTGTAACAAAATAAAAAAAAAAAGACCCTTGATTTAAATAGTTTTAATATCTATTTCTATCATATTGATCTTCTATATTTATACACATAGATATAATACATAACAGATATTAAAACATATTATATTAGCATCTATCCATATAGTTTGCATACTACATATTAATATACTTGTCTAGATTTGGATTACATGTATTTATTTCTTTTTTATGGCTATATTTATATATGTATATGTATATATATACATATATATATCTCCCTCTATTTATTTCTTTAGTATAGATGTGTATATTTCCATTTCTATATTATTCATTTAAATGCCATGCCTTTAACCAAACAAAAACAAAAAGTCCCTCATTTAAATATTTTTAATATCTATTACTATAATATTGATCTTTTATATTTCTACACACAGATGTAATGCATAACAGATATAAAATATATTACCATTTATCCAAATAGTTTTCATACTGAATATTAATCTACTTGTCTAGATATTGATTACATGTATTTATTTCTTTTTTATGGCTATATATATTAATATATATACATATATATATATCTCCCTCTATTTATTTCTTTATTATAGATGTGTATATTTTCATTTCTATATTATTCATTTAAATGCCATGCCTCTAGCCAAATAATAAACAAAAAGTCCCTTCAGTTAAATATTTTTAATATCTATTTCTATCATACTGATTTCTTTATTTATACATATGGATACAATGCATAACATGTATTAAAATACATTACCATCTATCCGTATATTTTTCATATTGAATATTAACCTGCTTTTCTAGATTTAGATAACTTGTATTTATTTCTTTCTTATGGCTATGTATATATCTATATCTATCTATCTATCTATCTATCTATCTATCTATCTATCTATCTATCTCCCTATATACATTTCTTTATTATAGATCTGTATATTTTCATTTCTATATTATTCATTTAAATGCCATGCCTTTAACCAAATAAAAACACCAAGTCCCTCATTTAAATATTTTTAATATCTATTACTGTAATATTGATCTTCTATATTTATACACACAGATGTAATGCATAACAGATATAAAATATATTACCATTTATCCATACAGTTTTCATACTGAATATTAATCTACTTGTCTAGATATGGATTTCTTGTATTAATTTCTATTTTATGGCTATCTATCTATCTATCTATCTATCTATCTATCTATCTATCTATCTATCTATCTCCCTATATACATTTCTTTATTATAGATGTGTATATTTTCATTTCTATATTATTCATTTAAATGCCATGCCTTTAACCAAACAAAAACAAAAAGGTCCCTCATTTAAATATTTTTAATATCTATTACTATAATATTGATCTTCTATATCTATACACACAGATGTAATGCATAACAGATATAAAATATATTACCATTTATCCATATAGTTTTCATACTGAATATTAATCTACTTGTCTAGATATGGATTACATGTATTTATTTCTTTTTTATGGCTATACATATATAAATATATATACATATATATATCTCCCTCTATTTATTTCTTTAGTATAGATGGGTATATTTTCATTTCTATATTATTCATTTAAATGCCATGCCTCTAGCCAAATAATAAACAAAAAGTCCCTTGATTTAAATATTTTTAATATCTATTTCTATCATACTGATTTCTTTATTTATACATATGGATACAATGCATAACATGTATTAAAATACATTACCATCTATCCGTATATTTTTCATATTGAATATTAACCTGCTTTTCTAGATTTAGATAACTTGTATTTATTTCTTTCTTATGGCTATGTATATATCTATATCTCTCTATCTCTCTATCTATCTATCTATCTATCTATCTATCTATCTATCTATCTATCTCCCTATATACATTTCTTTATTATAGATGTGTATATTTTCATTTCTATATTATTCATTTAAATGCCATGCCTCTAACCAAATAATAAACAAAAAGTCCCTTCCTTAAAATATTTTTAATATTTATTTCTATCATACTGATCTTCTATATTTATAGACATAGATATGTTGCATAACAGATATTAAAATTTATTATATTAGCATCTATCCATATAGTTTTCATACTGAATATTAATCTACTTGTCTAGATATGGATTTCTTGTATTTATTTCTTTTTTATCTCTCTCTCTCTCTCTCTGTATATATATCTACCTAGCTCCCCTATATTTATTTTTACAGGTATATATTTCTCTTTCTAATGTTCTGCTTTTTGAAATTTGCATTTCTTTCTCTTTGAAACTCTACCCATTCATTCAGCTGACAGGTCAGAATGACAAAAATATAAAGCCCTGGTGAACCCCGAGTGCAGAACGCGCTCGTCACTATGGAACTTAGGCACAGAAATTTGTCTCGGTGCATTTTAGTACCTCATGGATGCACAGATGTGTTTTATACACTCACTTTTTACAGGGAAGTAAGAGGTGGAAAAACAAAAGCCACTTTCTTAACCCTAAGCCGTTCCTGACATAACAAAACCCTAAAGACGGCGTGCACAGAGAGGGGGTTTCTTTCCAAGGGAATTTAGAGAGATCCATTCCTGTTCCTTGCCAATGCCTACCGTAAAAACCAGAACAGCTCCACAGGTTTTTGGATTCTGCATCCAGCCCTCGCAGGGAATTTCCTGGCAGCTCGGGGTCCCCTCTGGGCAAGGGTACCCGGCACGAGCCCTCCCCATTCCCCGCTCACCTTGCTCCTCCAGCGCAGCGCCTGCCTCCCTCTGCCGGGGACCTCGGCGTGCCCCAAGGGACAGGGGAGCCCCCCAGTGCCCACCCCGTCCCCCTCAGCCTTTGCTCCTCACCCCCAAAGAAGGCACAGAACAACTCCAACTGCCCTGGACAGCAGCACCCTGCTTTATTGGAAGCCCTTCTAGGACTAGACCCCCTCCCAAAAAGGAGCTCTGCTGCAACAAGAAAAGGGGGGCAGGTGCCAGAAATCCCTCCCCAAAAACCCCAGGCACAGGCCAGAGGCAGAAAGAGGGAGTGGTGGCAGAGAGGACACAGGAAGAAAAGAAAGAACAAAAGAATGGGCTGTAGGATGAAATAGAAAAACAAAACAAAACTGAAAAAAAACCAAACCAAACCAAATCACCAAAAAACCACCAAAAACAAAACCAAACCACCAAAAAACCAAAACTTCCACCCAAACCCAAAACCTGGCATGGGCAGCAAGACAGAGAGGGATTGAAAAAGAACAGAGCCAAGGAAGGGGACACAAGGAGCCACTGGGAAACAAGGGCACGGGGAAGAGCAGAGAGACAGACGGAATTAAAAAAGGCACGTGAGTGAGCCACGGAGAAGGACACAGAAAAAGGCCGAGCGCAGAACACACAGCAAGGACAGAGGGATTCTGTCCTTGATTGGACAAGAGGGAAACAAGGAGCCAGAGGGGAAAGGACCACGCCAGGGGCCGGCAAGATGGACGAGATGGACAAGGTGCTTCTCCCTCTGGCCACTACGGCGAGCGCAGCTTCCCCGCAGTTTCACGTCTCTTCCAAGCACAACAGGTGAACAAAGAGCAGCACAGAGCCGCCGGTCTCCAATGCTCTGCAATCTAGAAGGAAAAAGAAGGAAAAAGGAAAAAGACCGGTTCATTCTGCCACCAAAGAGAGTTGCTTATCCCAAGACACCTTATTCCAGGCACAGAAATCATTTCTGCCACTCGAACAAACCCACTCGATGCTGTCTCAAGTCGATGGCAGCTACTTAAACCCTGTCTCAAGAATCACAGGGACACGAGCCTTGCAATTCTCAGGAAGGACTCGGCTGAGTCTTCAAGATTTCCCCACCCACAGAAGCCAGTGATCCCAGCTTGAAACAGCACATTTCCTCCCAACCCCATAGAAATTGCCCTGTGCTGCCAGCACTGAGGCTGCCAGCAGGAGCAGCAGGAGCAGGAGCAGGAGCAGCAGGAGCAGGAGCAGCAGATCCGTCCGCTCCGGGCGCGGGTCTCGGGCACGGCCGGGGTCCCTTTGGGCCGGTCCCAGTGCCCCTGGGCTAGTTCAAAATAGTATATAAATTTGATAAAAATAAGCATTAGAAATATTTAAATAATCATTTAAGGTGAAGGGGATGTTTTTTTAAATTCGGTTACAGGCAGGGCTTTTAAATAAATAATATAGAAATGAAAATATAGAAATCTATAACAAAGGTATAAATATAGGGAGATATATAGAGAGAGAGAGAGAGAGAGAGAGAGAGAGAGATGAAAAAGAAATAAATACTAGTAACAAATATATACTAGTAGATTAATAATAAATATGAAAAATATATGGATGGACGTTAATATATTTTAATATCTATTATGCATTATATCTATGTGTATAAATATAAAAAATCAATATGATAGACATAGATATTAAAAATATTTAAATGAAGGGCCTTTTTGCTTTTTATTTGGTTAGAGGCAGGGCTTGCTAAGTTCCGATGGGGGTTTTTTTGGGGCGTTCCTTGGAGAAGGGTTTTTGGAAGGGGGTTGCACACCTTGTTTCTTGCCGGGCTTCTTTGCACGTGGGGGGGCGATCCCCGCCCAGCCCCGGGCTGAGCTCTGCGGCAGTGCTGCCACCTTGTGGCCACAGAGCGGTACTGCAGCTGTGCCCCGGCGCGGGCGGGGCCGAGCCGAGCGGAACCGAGCCGAGCCGAGCGGAGCCGAGCGGAGCCGAGCGGAGCCGAACCGAAGCGTGCCGAGCGGAGCCGAGCGGAGCCGAGCGGAGCCGAACCGAGGCGCGCCGAGCCGAGCCGAGCCGTGTCGAGCCGAGCCGAACCGTGCCGAGCGGAGCCGTGCCGAGCGGAGCCGAGCGGCGCCGAGCGGAGCCGAGCGGCGCCGAGCGGAGCCGAGCCGAGCGGAGCCGAGCGGAGACGAGCCGAGCCGAGCGGAGCCGAGCCGAAGCGGGCCGCGGCAAGGACCCCGTCAGAGAGAGGCGTCCTCACCGCTGCCTGTCGGCGCCCGGCTGGCTCGCGTCCGGCCCCGGCGCCGCTGAGCGTACAGCCCGTGTCGGCACGGCCGGAAAAGCCGCGGAAAATTGCGCCGGAGCGGCGTCGGCGTCGGGGTGTTTGTCAGGCAGTCGAGTAGACACCCACCGCCCGGGGTCCTTGCATTTTCCCGCCTTTTCGGCCGCCATGCTTGGAAGGTCAAAGCCAGCCGCGACTCGGCAGCCATCTTGTGAGGGGCGTGACGTCACTTCCGCCCTTCCTCGCCGCCATCTTTGTTGTGGCTGAAGCCACTTCCGGCCGAGCGGCCATCTTTGTTGTGGCACGATCGAGGCCCCCGCTGCTCTCAGCGCGTCTGTCTACCTTACTTGCCTGAACGAAAAACCCGACGAAGCCGGCCTACTCCGAGCACTCCGGCTGATTTTCCGCCGCCTTTCCCGGGGCGAGGACGGTGGCGGCGGGGCTCAGCGGCTCCGGAGCTGGGCGGCGGCTGCGCCTGCGGCGGCAGGCATTGGAGTCGACGCCTCTGCCGGGGTCCTACCGGCCGGCCGCAAACTTCAGTGTGGCAATCAGCCCGACCCGGCTCCTGCGGGGGGGGGTCCCGGCTCGGCTCGGCACGCCTCGGTTCGGTTCGGCTCGACTCGGCTCGGCTCGGCTCGGCTCGGTTCGGCTCCGCTCGGCTCGGCCCCGCCCGCGCCGCGGCACAGCTGCAGTACCACTCTGTGGCCACAAGGTGGCAGCACTGCCGCAGAGCTCAGCCCGGGGCTGGGTGGGGATCGCCCCCGCACGTGCAAAGAAGCCCGGCAAGAAAGAACGTGTGCAACCCCCTTCCAAAAACCCTTCTCCAAGGAACGCCCCAAAAAACCCCCCATCGGAACTTAGCAAGCCCTGCCTCTAACCAAATAAAAAGCAAAAAGGCCCTTCATTTAAATATTTTTAATATCTATTTCTGTCATATTGAACTTCTTTATTTATACAAATAGATATAATACATAACAGATATTAAAATATATTCTATTAGCATAATAGATAATAGATATTAAAATTTATTATATAAACATCTATCCATATAGTTTTCATACTGAATATTAATCTACTTGTCTAGATTAAATTACTTGTATTTATTTCTTTTTTATGGCTATATATATTAATATATATATATGTACCACCCTATATTCATTTTTGGAGTATAGATGTGTATACTTTCCTTTCTATATTATTTATTCAAAAGCCCTGCTTGTAACAAAATAAAAAAAAAAAGACCCTTGATTTAAATAGTTTTAATATCTATTTCTATCATATTGATCTTCTATATTTATACACATAGATATAATACATAACAGATATTAAAACATATTATATTAGCATCTATCCATATAGTTTGCATACTACATATTAATATACTTGTCTAGATTTGGATTACATGTATTTATTTCTTTTTTATGGCTATATTTATATATGTATATGTATATATATACATATATATATCTCCCTCTATTTATTTCTTTAGTATAGATGTGTATATTTCCATTTCTATATTATTCATTTAAATGCCATGCCTTTAACCAAACAAAAACAAAAAGTCCCTCATTTAAATATTTTTAATATCTATTACTATAATATTGATCTTTTATATTTCTACACACAGATGTAATGCATAACAGATATAAAATATATTACCATTTATCCAAATAGTTTTCATACTGAATATTAATCTACTTGTCTAGATATTGATTACATGTATTTATTTCTTTTTTATGGCTATATATATTAATATATATACATATATATATATCTCCCTCTATTTATTTCTTTATTATAGATGTGTATATTTTCATTTCTATATTATTCATTTAAATGCCATGCCTCTAGCCAAATAATAAACAAAAAGTCCCTTCAGTTAAATATTTTTAATATCTATTTCTATCATACTGATTTCTTTATTTATACATATGGATACAATGCATAACATGTATTAAAATACATTACCATCTATCCGTATATTTTTCATATTGAATATTAACCTGCTTTTCTAGATTTAGATAACTTGTATTTATTTCTTTCTTATGGCTATGTATATATCTATATCTATCTATCTATCTATCTATCTATCTATCTATCTATCTATCTATCTCCCTATATACATTTCTTTATTATAGATCTGTATATTTTCATTTCTATATTATTCATTTAAATGCCATGCCTTTAACCAAATAAAAACACCAAGTCCCTCATTTAAATATTTTTAATATCTATTACTGTAATATTGATCTTCTATATTTATACACACAGATGTAATGCATAACAGATATAAAATATATTACCATTTATCCATACAGTTTTCATACTGAATATTAATCTACTTGTCTAGATATGGATTTCTTGTATTAATTTCTATTTTATGGCTATCTATCTATCTATCTATCTATCTATCTATCTATCTATCTATCTATCTCCCTATATACATTTCTTTATTATAGATGTGTATATTTTCATTTCTATATTATTCATTTAAATGCCATGCCTTTAACCAAACAAAAACAAAAAGGTCCCTCATTTAAATATTTTTAATATCTATTACTATAATATTGATCTTCTATATCTATACACACAGATGTAATGCATAACAGATATAAAATATATTACCATTTATCCATATAGTTTTCATACTGAATATTAATCTACTTGTCTAGATATGGATTACATGTATTTATTTCTTTTTTATGGCTATACATATATAAATATATATACATATATATATCTCCCTCTATTTATTTCTTTAGTATAGATGGGTATATTTTCATTTCTATATTATTCATTTAAATGCCATGCCTCTAGCCAAATAATAAACAAAAAGTCCCTTGATTTAAATATTTTTAATATCTATTTCTATCATACTGATTTCTTTATTTATACATATGGATACAATGCATAACATGTATTAAAATACATTACCATCTATCCGTATATTTTTCATATTGAATATTAACCTGCTTTTCTAGATTTAGATAACTTGTATTTATTTCTTTCTTATGGCTATGTATATATCTATATCTCTCTATCTCTCTATCTATCTATCTATCTATCTATCTATCTATCTATCTATCTATCTATCTCCCTATATACATTTCTTTATTATAGATGTGTATATTTTCATTTCTATATTATTCATTTAAATGCCATGCCTCTAACCAAATAATAAACAAAAAGTCCCTTCCTTAAAATATTTTTAATATTTATTTCTATCATACTGATCTTCTATATTTATAGACATAGATATGTTGCATAACAGATATTAAAATTTATTATATTAGCATCTATCCATATAGTTTTCATACTGAATATTAATCTACTTGTCTAGATATGGATTTCTTGTATTTATTTCTTTTTTATCTCTCTCTCTCTCTCTCTGTATATATATCTACCTAGCTCCCCTATATTTATTTTTACAGGTATATATTTCTCTTTCTAATGTTCTGCTTTTTGAAATTTGCATTTCTTTCTCTTTGAAACTCTACCCATTCATTCAGCTGACAGGTCAGAATGACAAAAATATAAAGCCCTGGTGAACCCCGAGTGCAGAACGCGCTCGTCACTATGGAACTTAGGCACAGAAATTTGTCTCGGTGCATTTTAGTACCTCATGGATGCACAGATGTGTTTTATACACTCACTTTTTACAGGGAAGTAAGAGGTGGAAAAACAAAAGCCACTTTCTTAACCCTAAGCCGTTCCTGACATAACAAAACCCTAAAGACGGCGTGCACAGAGAGGGGGTTTCTTTCCAAGGGAATTTAGAGAGATCCATTCCTGTTCCTTGCCAATGCCTACCGTAAAAACCAGAACAGCTCCACAGGTTTTTGGATTCTGCATCCAGCCCTCGCAGGGAATTTCCTGGCAGCTCGGGGTCCCCTCTGGGCAAGGGTACCCGGCACGAGCCCTCCCCATTCCCCGCTCACCTTGCTCCTCCAGCGCAGCGCCTGCCTCCCTCTGCCGGGGACCTCGGCGTGCCCCAAGGGACAGGGGAGCCCCCCAGTGCCCACCCCGTCCCCCTCAGCCTTTGCTCCTCACCCCCAAAGAAGGCACAGAACAACTCCAACTGCCCTGGACAGCAGCACCCTGCTTTATTGGAAGCCCTTCTAGGACTAGACCCCCTCCCAAAAAGGAGCTCTGCTGCAACAAGAAAAGGGGGGCAGGTGCCAGAAATCCCTCCCCAAAAACCCCAGGCACAGGCCAGAGGCAGAAAGAGGGAGTGGTGGCAGAGAGGACACAGGAAGAAAAGAAAGAACAAAAGAATGGGCTGTAGGATGAAATAGAAAAACAAAACAAAACTGAAAAAAAACCAAACCAAACCAAATCACCAAAAAACCACCAAAAACAAAACCAAACCACCAAAAAACCAAAACTTCCACCCAAACCCAAAACCTGGCATGGGCAGCAAGACAGAGAGGGATTGAAAAAGAACAGAGCCAAGGAAGGGGACACAAGGAGCCACTGGGAAACAAGGGCACGGGGAAGAGCAGAGAGACAGACGGAATTAAAAAAGGCACGTGAGTGAGCCACGGAGAAGGACACAGAAAAAGGCCGAGCGCAGAACACACAGCAAGGACAGAGGGATTCTGTCCTTGATTGGACAAGAGGGAAACAAGGAGCCAGAGGGGAAAGGACCACGCCAGGGGCCGGCAAGATGGACGAGATGGACAAGGTGCTTCTCCCTCTGGCCACTACGGCGAGCGCAGCTTCCCCGCAGTTTCACGTCTCTTCCAAGCACAACAGGTGAACAAAGAGCAGCACAGAGCCGCCGGTCTCCAATGCTCCGCAATCTAGAAGGAAAAAGAAGGAAAAAGGAAAAAGACCGGTTCATTCTGCCACCAAAGAGAGTTGCTTATCCCAAGACACCTTATTCCAGGCACAGAAATCATTTCTGCCACTCGAACAAACCCACTCGATGCTGTCTCAAGTCGATGGCAGCTACTTAAACCCTGTCTCAAGAATCACAGGGACACGAGCCTTGCAATTCTCAGGAAGGACTCGGCTGAGTCTTCAAGATTTCCCCACCCACAGAAGCCAGTGATCCCAGCTTGAAACAGCACATTTCCTCCCAACCCCATAGAAATTGCCCTGTGCTGCCAGCACTGAGGCTGCCAGCAGGAGCAGCAGGAGCAGGAGCAGGAGCAGCAGGAGCAGGAGCAGCAGATCCGTCCGCTCCGGGCGCGGGTCTCGGGCACGGCCGGGGTCCCTTTGGGCCGGTCCCAGTGCCCCTGGGCTAGTTCAAAATAGTATATAAATTTGATAAAAATAAGCATTAGAAATATTTAAATAATCATTTAAGGTGAAGGGGATGTTTTTTTAAATTCGGTTACAGGCAGGGCTTTTAAATAAATAATATAGAAATGAAAATATAGAAATCTATAACAAAGGTATAAATATAGGGAGATATATAGAGAGAGAGAGAGAGAGAGAGAGAGAGAGAGATGAAAAAGAAATAAATACTAGTAACAAATATATACTAGTAGATTAATAATAAATATGAAAAATATATGGATGGACGTTAATATATTTTAATATCTATTATGCATTATATCTATGTGTATAAATATAAAAAATCAATATGATAGACATAGATATTAAAAATATTTAAATGAAGGGCCTTTTTGCTTTTTATTTGGTTAGAGGCAGGGCTTGCTAAGTTCCGATGGGGGTTTTTTTGGGGCGTTCCTTGGAGAAGGGTTTTTGGAAGGGGGTTGCACACCTTGTTTCTTGCCGGGCTTCTTTGCACGTGGGGGGGCGACCCCCGCCCAGCCCCGGGCTGAGCTCTGCGGCAGTGCTGCCACCTTGTGGCCACAGAGCGGTACTGCAGCTGTGCCCCGGCGCGGGCGGGGCCGAGCCGAGCGGAACCGAGCCGAGCCGAGCGGAGCCGAGCGGAGCCGAGCGGAGCCGAACCGAAGCGTGCCGAGCGGAGCCGAGCGGAGCCGAGCGGAGCCGAACCGAGGCGCGCCGAGCCGAGCCGAGCCGTGTCGAGCCGAGCCGAACCGTGCCGAGCGGAGCCGTGCCGAGCGGAGCCGAGCGGCGCCGAGCGGAGCCGAGCGGCGCCGAGCGGAGCCGAGCCGAGCGGAGCCGAGCGGAGACGAGCCGAGCCGAGCGGAGCCGAGCCGAAGCGGGCCGCGGCAAGGACCCCGTCAGAGAGAGGCGTCCTCACCGCTGCCTGTCGGCGCCCGGCTGGCTCGCGTCCGGCCCCGGCGCCGCTGAGCGTACAGCCCGTGTCGGCACGGCCGGAAAAGCCGCGGAAAATTGCGCCGGAGCGGCGTCGGCGTCGGGGTGTTTGTCAGGCAGTCGAGTAGACACCCACCGCCCGGGGTCCTTGCATTTTCCCGCCTTTTCGGCCGCCATGCTTGGAAGGTCAAAGCCAGCCGCGACTCGGCAGCCATCTTGTGAGGGGCGTGACGTCACTTCCGCCCTTCCTCGCCGCCATCTTTGTTGTGGCTGAAGCCACTTCCGGCCGAGCGGCCATCTTTGTTGTGGCACGATCGAGGCCCCCGCTGCTCTCAGCGCGTCTGTCTACCTTACTTGCCTGAACGAAAAACCCGACGAAGCCGGCCGACTCCGAGCACTCCGGCTGATTTTCCGCCGCCTTTCCCGGGGCGAGGACGGTGGCGGCGGGGCTCAGCGGCTCCGGAGCTGGGCGGCGGCTGCGCCTGCGGCGGCAGGCATTGGAGTCGACGCCTCTGCCGGGGTCCTACCGGCCGGCCGCAAACTTCAGTGTGGCAATCAGCCCGACCCGGCTCCTGCGGGGGGGGGTCCCGGCTCGGCTCGGCACGCCTCGGTTCGGTTCGGCTCGACTCGGCTCGGCTCGGCTCGGCTCGGTTCGGCTCCGCTCGGCTCGGCCCCGCCCGCGCCGCGGCACAGCTGCAGTACCACTCTGTGGCCACAAGGTGGCAGCACTGCCGCAGAGCTCAGCCCGGGGCTGGGTGGGGATCGCCCCCGCACGTGCAAAGAAGCCCGGCAAGAAAGAACGTGTGCAAGCCCCTTCCAAAAACCCTTCTCCAAGGAACGCCCCAAAAAACCCCCATCGGAACTTAGCAAGCCCTGCCTCTAACCAAATAAAAACCAAAAAGGCCCTTCATTTAAATATTTTTAATATCTATTTCTGTCATATTGAACTTCTTTATTTATACAAATAGATATAATACATAACAGATATTAAAATATATTCTATTAGCATAATAGATAATAGATATTAAAATTTATTATATAAACATCTATCCATATAGTTTTCATACTGAATATTAATCTACTTGTCTAGATTAAATTACTTGTATTTATTTCTTTTTTATGGCTATATATATTAATATATATATATGTACCACCCTATATTCATTTTTGGAGGATAGATGTGTATACTTTCCTTTCTATATTATTTATTCAAAAGCCCTGCTTGTAACAAAATAAAAAAAAAAAAAGACCCTTGATTTAAATAGTTTTAATATCTATTTCTATCATATTGATCTTCTATATTTATACACATAGATATAATACATAACAGATATTAAAACATATTATATTAGCATCTATCCATATAGTTTGCATACTGAATATTAATATACTTGTCTAGACTTGGATTACACGTATTTATTTCTTTTTTATGGCTATATATATTAATATATATACATATATATATATCTCCCTCTATTTATTTCTTTAGTATAGATGGGTATATTTTCATTTCTATATTATTCATTTAAATGTCATGCCTCTAACCAAATAATAAACAAGAAGTCCCTTCAGTTAAATATTTTTAATATCTATTTCTATCATACTGATTTCTTTATTTATACATATAGATACAATGCATAACATGTATTAAAATACATTACCATCTATCCGTATATTTTTCATATTGAATATTAACCTGCTTTTCTAGATTTAGATAACTTGTATTTATTTCTTTCTTATGGCTATGTATATATCTATATCTATCTATCTATCTATCTATCTATCTATCTATCTATCTCCCTATATACATTTCTTTATTATAGAACTGTATATTTTCATTTCTATATTATTCATTTAAATGCCATGCCTCTAACCAAATAATAAACAAAAAGTCCCTTCCTTAAAATATTTTTAATATTTATTTCTATCATACTGATCTTCTATATTTATAGACATAGATATGTTGCATAACAGATATTAAAATTTATTATATTAGCATCTATCCATATAGTTTTCATACTGAATATTAATCTACTGGTCTAGATATGTATTACTTGTATTTATTTCTTTTTTATGGCTATATATATTAATATATATATATACATATATATATATCTCCCTCTATTTATTTCTTTAGTATAGATGTGTATATTTTCATTTCTATATTATTCATTTAAATGTCATGCCTCTAGCCAAATAATAAACAAAAAGTCCCTTGATTTAAATATTTTTAAAATCCATTTCTATCATACTGATTTCTTTATTTATACATATAGATACAATGCATAACATGTATTAAATACATTACCATCTATCCGTATATTTTTCATATTGAATATTAACCTGCTTTTCTAGATTTAGATAACTTGTATTTATTTCTTTCTTATGGCTATGTATATATCTATATCTATCTATCTATCTCTCTATCTCTCTATCTATCTATCTTTCTATCTATTTATCTCCTTATATTTATTTCTTTAGCATAGATGTGTATATTTTCATTTCTATATTATTCATTTAATTGTCATGCCTCTATCCAAATAATAAAGAAAAAGTCCCTTCCTTAAAATATTTTTAATATTTACTTCTATCGTACTGATATTCTATATTTATACACATGGATATGTTTATAATCAGCAGCAGGTGGGGTCACGTCACTCTGCACCGTAATCACACTTCTGTGTCAAACGACCGCACTCCCCCTCCTATTCACCTCCACCCACCCCGCCCCCCCCCTCCCCCGCGGGCCCCTGTCCGGAGGAGGGGTCCTGGGGAGGGGCCGGGCCGGGCCCCGCCCGGAGGGGAGGGCCCAGAGTGGGAGGGGCTTAGGGGGGACAGACCCCCCCAGCCCCTCTCACCCCGGCCCCCCCCTCCGGAGGGGGCCCCGCCCCCCGCCCCTCCCCGGGACCCCTCCTAACGAGGGGGCCCTCCCTAACCCCCCCATCCCAAATCCCCCCCCGGCCCCCCAACCCTCGCTAACCCAGCCCAGGACCCCTCCGGAGGAGGGGCCCACCCTAAGCCCCCCTCCCAGCCCCGGCCCCCCTCAGCCCCCAGTGTGATGTGGGGACACCCGGCAGTGTGGGGCGGTGTTGTGCGTGGGGGGACCCGCACCGCGGGCTCCGGCCCCGTGAGGGGATTCCCGCCGGGGGCGCCGGCTCCGGCCCTCTGGGCTTTATTATCCGGCGCCCCGAGCCCCGCGGCTGCGGGGGAAGACAGAAAAGGACAAGGGACAGAGAAGGAAGGGGCGGCAGAGACAGAGGGGCGACAACGCCGCCAAGGAGAGGAGAAGGGGGACACGGACAAACAGGGGCGTACGGCACACAGGGAGAAGCCGGGGCGGCCGGGGCAGGGACGGCGGAGGGGAGAAAGAAGGAGCAGGGGAAGGGAGCGGTGACAGAAGGAGAACGGAGGGCAGAGCCAGGTTGGGCCGGGTGAGGAGGGAGCGGGAGGAAGAGACAGAGGAGGAACAGAGGCGGGGCTCAGGTTGGGGAGGAGGGGGCGGGCGGGGAGGTGAGGGGAGAGAGGGAGCGGGCGGTGTGAGGGGGAGACGGGGGACAAGAGCAGAGAGGGGAGAGAAGGAGACGGGAGAGAGAAACAGGAGAGAAAAGCAGAGAAAGGAGAGATAAAAGCAGAAAAGAGAGATAAAAGCGGAGAAGAGAGAGAAGCGCCTCACCGGAGCGGCCGCAGCCGCCTCCGCCCGGTACTGGAGCAAATGGCGGCCGCCGCCCTTCCGGGGTTTAAATGCCCTCGGTCCCGCCCCGCGCAGCCGCTCTGGAGCCCCTCACACCTGTGCCGGCCCCGTCCCGCACACCTGAGGCGGCCCCGCACCGCGCACGCGCTCTGCTGTCCCGAGCTGCGCACGCGCTCCGTGCCCCCGCCCCTCACACCTGTGCCGGGCCCCCCTCTCCCTGGCCTCGTCCCCTTCGTGCCGCGGTCCGGGGGCCGGGCGGGGGGGGGCCGAGTCCGCAACGGGAACCGCCGCCGCCATCCCGGGCCCGGAACCGATCCCGAGACCGATCCCGGACCCGAGACCGCCTCGATCCGCCCGATGGGGGACAGGCGGCGCCGCCCGGGACTCCCGGCAGTTCCCAGGTGCGGTCGGGCTGTGCCCCGTGGCCCCGCTCCTCATGCGGCCCCGCCCACCAGGTGCTGAGCAGTGCTGAGGTTCGTGATCGCCCGGTGGGTCCTGAGGCTCTTCCAGAAGGTGCTGGATCCATCCCGAGGGTGCTGAGCGCCTTCCAGAAGGTGCTGGATCCGTTCCTAGGATGCTGAGCGCCATTTAGAAGGTGCTGGATTCGTTTTGAGGGTTCTGAGGCTTTTCCAGAAGGTGCTGGATTCGTTTTGAGGGTTCTGAGGCTTTTCCAGAAGGTGCTGGATCCGTCCCGAGGGTGCTGAGTGCCTTTCCGAAGGTGCTGAGCTCATTCCAGAAGGTGCTGGATTTGTTTTGAGGCAGCCCCAGGTGTGAGGTTGATGAGGAGCGGGTGGGTCCTGCCCGGGGCTGTTTTAGGGGGAGGGTTTCCCTCAGTTCGCTTGGGCACGGAGCAGCTGGAGAAGAGGGGTTTATGGTGGGCTCCCCGGGGGTGTCTCATGGAACGATACCGGGAGCATCTTGTAGGGTCTGGGAGAGCAGCTGGATGCACTTGGCTGTGGGTGCGGAGGAGCCTGGCGAGCCCGAGATCCCGGCTCTCCCCTAGAGACAAGATACTTCTCTGTAAGAGAGACACAATGTATCGCTGCCAGGGATCTTTGCGTTAGGTATGTTAAACTGCAGTGCCCCATTGGTGTTCCCCCCTGCTGTCCCACCCCGATACAGGTATCTCGGGCTTCCCCCCGCCCCTCTCCTCTCCTATAAATATCCCGGGTTTTCCCCTTTTCGGTAGTTTAGCTGTTGCTGGCACCCTTCAGCAAAGCTCTGCCTGAATAAAGGTTTGTACTTAGCGAAACGCTGGACCAGCTTTCTCGTCCGTGCTTCCCGTGTCGCCTGCCCGCCACCGCTGAGCTGAAATCACTCGAGACCGCCTGAAGCTGCTCACACGCGCTTCGGCCCAGTCCTTTTCAGGGCTGCCTCTAGAGAAGTCGCGGTGCTCCGGGCTTTCCGTCGCTGCGGCAACTGGACACGGAGCATTGCTTCAAGGAGGTGCCGAGGGACAAACCTTTGTGCCTGGAAGCAGCATCTGAGCAGGTGAGCCAGCGTGGGTTCGCAGGGGGGACTTTTCTCCTTTTCCTTTTTGATTTCCTCTTGCCGGGGAGTGACAGAGCCGTGCGGAGGCGAGGCGAGCTCTGCCGGGCCGGCAGGCGGGAGCCGCGGCGCGGAGCTGTGTCCATCCCGCCCGCTCCGGGCGCGGGGCTTGGGCACCGCGGGGGTCCCTTCGGGCCGGGCTCTCCCGGGGCCGGGGCCGCCCCCGCCCGCCGGAGGAGCCGCTTTCCTGCCGGGAGCCGCGCTCCGTCCGGGGGCCGGGAGCGTGGGGCCGCCCCCGGGTGCCGAGTGCCGCCGCTGCCGGGGCTCGCGTGGCTCCCCCGGTCCCCCCGCACCTGGAGCGGCGCCAGCCCGGGAGCGAGTCCCGGCGAGGGCCGCTGGGGAACACCTGTGGCTCGTCAGCTGCAGAGTGCCCTGGCCAAAGCCGCTGGGAGGCGGGGAGGGGGAAAAGCCCGACCTTCCGGCCTTTTTGTCTCGGGGCTTTGTCGGTGTTGCTCTTTAGCCGAGCCGCGCCTTTAAATAACGATGTGGCGCCTTCTAGAAACTGCGTCCAATACCTTTTGCACCCTCACGTGAGGGCTTCGAGCTCAGGTTTTTCCATTGCCGAGTTAATTGCAGGTCCAAGCTGGCAGCGTCCCGTGCATCTGGTGTGCATGAATCTGTTTGTGATGTTCATTTCCCCTGGATGCAGAGTTGGGCTTGTTGGGCAGACCGTATTTCTCAAACCTCGGAGCTTGTTTAAGGCTTGTACACGATTTTCTGGAGACGCGGGCTGGGGGAGAACTTTGTCTTGCTGCTGTACTAGGGAATGGAATGCAGGGGGTCCCCGCAATATCCCCGTGGAAGCTGGAATGTCCGAGGAAATGGATGTGACAATTCTCGGGGCTGAACCTGGCTCCCAGCGCTCTGCAGCGTAGGACGCGAGAGAGCAGGGCCGAGGGACAGCGGGGTAGGAGCGGCGAGGTGCTTCGTGCTCTGGGTTTGGTGTCGCTGATGTTTCCAGAGCCAGAGCAGGTTGATTTGGTTCTGGTGCACTGGAACGGGATCCAAACCTTAGAAAGGTTTGAGACCAATTGGGAGGAAATGTTTTAAAATGAATGTGTTTCTTAATAGAGGGGAGGTTTCACTCTGTTTTTTAATTGATTTTAAAGGAAATTTTTTTTGAGGAAAAGTGAAAAAAAAATGTTTATTTTAATAAGTAGGGCGTAGGTAAGAGGAAAAAAAGGATGAATAACGTTAGATATTTTTTTCTTTTGTTGTGGAGAAAAGAGCAGGAGATTTAGAAGAGTTTTTCTGCACGTGTGGTTTGGATGTTTTTGGAGTTGGGCTGTGGCGTGGATCTTTTTGAGCCGTGGGGTGTTTTGGTGGTAGCCTGGGTTTTTGGATCAGAGTAAAGTTGAATAGTTTTAGAGGAACTTGTTACGGTTTTGGCAATCATTTTGTATTCACTAATCAATGCGAAGTTACTTTAACAAAGTAAAAAATGGATTTTTTGTTGTGTTAAACAATAGAGTTGAGAGAGAATTTGGGTGAGGCTGTATTAGTACTGTATACAGATTGTAAGTTCAAAGAATTTTTTTTCTTTTTTAGTTTTGAAATTATAGAATTTGTTTGGGCATAAAACAGATGATGGGGATATAATTAATTTTAGAACATTTTATTTTTTAGTGTATATCTTTGGCTTAATGGTCAAATTAATGTTTTTTAATTTTAGAGATGCTTTTATACAGATACAGGTAAATATAAATAGTGGTAGTAATGTTTAGTAAGTAGAGGCATTTATATGTGGTTTTTATTCAATATTAGACTTTTTTGGTGGTACACAGTGTGTTGTTTGATTTTTTTGTGTTGTATACTAAGTGAAATTTGGTTTTTGAATAAAGATAATTTTTATGAATGGGTTTGTTTATATTTTAGATAGAATCAATTAAAATAGATTTTGATATCGATTAGTGGGTTTTGTTTATTGTATGTAGGGGTTCAGATTGGGTAGGGTTTGTTTGGTTAGCTGAGTTTTAGGTGTTAATTAGGTGGCTTTTGTTAGATGCAGTTTTCAATTTTTGAAAGTTTTTTATTGAGTGGTTTTAAGGTGATTTTTAGTAGTTGATGGTAGAATTTTATTTTGTTTGTAGTTGGTGTGTAATAATGTATATGTTCTATTTATTTAACGTTGTGCTTTTTAGTTTAGGTGTTGATGATAAGTTTGGATTTCTTTCGGCTGTGTTTCTTAGTTTCATTTCTGGGGACACAGGCATTTATATGGTGGATTTTTATAGGTGTATTTTTGGGGGTGATGCTTTTTAATTTTTTAGTAGTTTGGTTTTTTATGTTTTCAATTAGCTATTAAATTTTTTTATAGAGTATTGGTGAGTATTTATGTATTACTATAAATGTAGAGCTTTGGGGGTTTTTTTACTAATGTTTAGGGTTAATTGAATGGTTTTGAGTTCAGTGCATTGGTTTAATTTTTTTTTTAATAGTTGATGTGATTTGTTTTGTGGAGTTCAATAGGGTTGTTTTTTATTTACGTTTAACTTTGCTGATGTGATAAGAACTGTTAGTGAAAGAGCATAGCATCTGTTTTTGCTGGTAGTTGGTTGTATGGTGTTTGTTTTGTTGGTGTTACCTGTTTTGGGTTGTTTTTTTTGTTAGATTAAAGTTTTTATTTTGGGGTTAATTTGTGATTGTTTTAAAGATTTTAGGGCAATTTAGGTTTTTGATTCGGGGGTGCTGTGATGAGAGTACTTTATTTGTTTTATGTGGTATTGGTGGTGTGCATAGAGGGAATATTTGTTTTGAAAATTTATTTTAGTATTGTTAGTTGAAGTGTTAGGATGAGTCCTGTTTCAGTGTTGAAACTTTTTGAGGCGGTTTGGATTTTTTTCTAGGTTAAGATTTTTTTCCCTTGGCTGGTGGAGGTATTGTGATTTTATTGATGATATTGGTGGGAATTTGATGCTGTTTGTTTTTTGGTTATTTTATTTTTAGGAATTGGATTTTTGCAGTTGGACTGAAAGAATTCACTTTATTTCAAAACATACTACTTTAATGATGTAAAGGTTCCCATATTAACTCCTCAGTCTTTTAGATTCTTTTTCTCATTTAGGTTTTCCAGAATTTATGGATAATTTAGCAATCAAGCAGGGAGGGAACCCCATTCTTGAAAACATGGCTATGGAAAAACCTGTGTCTAACAACACGTACCTGACAGAGGGCAACAATTTTGCCGTTATTACAGGGCCAAATACGAGTGGCAAATCAACGTTGGCAGGGATCTGCCGGAGGAGAGGAGTTTCTGGTGGGCTCCCAGTGGCATCTGATGGAGTGATGGTGAGAGCATCTCATAGGGTCTGGGGGAGCACCTGGATGCACTTGGATGTGGAGCACCGCTTAAAGGAGATGGTGAGGGACAAAGCTTTTTGCCAGGAAGCAGCACCTGAACAGCTGAGCCACTGTGGATTTGCAGGGGTGATCTTTCTCCTTTTCCTTTTTGATTTCACCTTGGCAGTCCCTCCCCGGTGCCCTCAATCTGTCACAAGAATTCCAAGAAAAAAAAAGGCTGAGCAAACAGTGAAAAGAAGGGGTATAGGTAAGGTGGAGTTCAGGTGTACCCCACCCCAAACCCTAAACAGCAGCCCTAACAGTGCCACCATTTCCCTGAGACAGCTGCAGGCAGGAACCCTAAAGCAGCAGAGTGCCAGAACCCCCGAGAGCTGCAGGCAGTACCCCTGGTGCTAGGGCCAGCCAGGAAGAGATAGTGGGTGCTAGGGCCTACTGCTGTCATATAAGATGGGGTTTCCATCCTTGGGGTACCCTGGGCTCCCTGTCCCTCACTGACTGGAGAGTCTTCCTCCCCTCCTTGAGGTGGTGGTAATTTGGCTGTGTCAGCCAATACTGCTCTGAAGCAAGCCTCTGCCTCCCTGTGGGGTGAAGTGTGCAGCCCATGAACCTGGGCATTCTCTAGAGAAGGTAAGTGCTGGGTTTTCACAGATGTGCCGCTAAGATCCTGCATTGATATTTGGTCTTCTAGATTGTAGCTGACCAGGAGACGACATCCTGGCGATGGCAGGAACTTCCCGGATAGCGCAACGGCCTTCCAGGGCGTCCTCGTGTGGATCCTCCCCGCTGGGCATCCGAGAGCTGAGTCGAAGGCTACAAATTGCAGAGGGGCTGAAATCGGGGTGCCGGGTCGGGACTTGTGACCTGGGATTATGGAGTCAGCTTTGGGGACAGGGAGGTCCAGGCTGTGGCCCCTTAGGCCACGTGAAGGGAGAGCCTCACATTTGTTCACAGTGCTGAGGTGTGCAGGACAGAGCAGTCCCGGGGCGTGTTGTATCACTTGTCCATTGTGCCTTCTGTGTCTTTTGTGCCTCTCGTGTTGCACGTGCCTCGCCTTATCTCTTCTGGGGGCTTACCAGAAACCCCGGTGTCACTCGTAGCATCTCTGTTCTCTGGGCTCCTCAGCCCGACGCCATCGAAGCTTTGCCTCTGGAGCTCGCAGAGGCCTTGGAATCGCGTCTCTCTTTTAAAAGCATCCGATCGGATGTCTTTTAGAGGTCTTGTTCCGTGCTGTGTCAACAGCCGTGCGCCGCGAGGATCCATTGCTGCGGCTTAGGTCTTGAAGAAACGCAAAGTTTGGTAGGGGACTGTGGCCCTCAGATTCTCGGGCATCCGTCTTGGCAGTTGCTGGAGTTTGTCATTCCGTCAGCATCTTCTTCCTCCCGGGTTCTGCGAGCTTCATCAGCTCGCCTTCATTCTCACCCGGCTCATCTCGTTCCATGTTCTCTCGGTCCTTGTGGCCATTCTTGTGGCCCAGAGTTTTGTCTCCCCGTTGTGTCCCCTCGTCTGTTGTCTTGTGTGTCACGGGTGTCTGGGTGTAGTTGTCCCGGAGCTGCTCTGTCCTGCTGCCCAGCCTGGGTGTAGGTGTAAAAGGCCGAGTCCCAGGCCCCTGTAATTTGAAATTTTTCATGTAGGGTGTAGTTGGAGTCTAGCGGGTGTTCCTAGATGGAACTTGGGGTGGCACTGGGGACATTGGGATGGCTCTGGGGACATCGGGGGTGGCACTGGGGACACCTGGGGTGGCTCTGGGGACATTGGGGTGGCTCTGGGGATGGGATCCTGGGTTTTGTGGTGTGTCCCCAAGTGTCCCTGATGTCCCCAAGTGTCCCCTGAGTGTCCCTGATGTCCCTCGAGTGTCCCTAAGCTGTCCCCTGGTGTCCCCAAGCTGTCCCCGAGTGTCCCTGAGCTGTCCCCCGGTGTCCCCAAGCTGTCCCCTGATGTCCCTGAGCTGTCCCCTGGTGTCCCCGAGTGTCCCCAAGCTGTCCCCGAGTGTCCCCGAGCTGTCCCCAAGTGTTCCCCATGGTCTCCCCGAGCTGTCCCCTGATGTCCCCAGGGCTGGAGTTGCCGGTGGCCACCACTCGTCCCGAGACCATTTTTGGTGACGTGGCCGTGGCCGTGCACCCGCGGGACCCGCGCTACCTGGTGAGGGGTGGGGCCTCAAAGGGGGTGGGGCCTCAAAGGGGGTGGGGCCTCAAAGGGGGTGGGGCCTCAAAGGGGGTGGGGCCTCAAAGGGGGTGGGGCCTCAAAGGGGGTGGGGCCTCAAAGGGGGTGGGGCCTCAAAGGGGGTGGGGCCTCAAAGGGGGTGGGGCCTCAAAAGGGGCGGGGCCTCGAAGGGGGCGGGGCCTCGAAGGGGGCGGGGCCTCAAAGGGGGCAGGGCCTCAAAGGGGGTGGCCTGAGTGGGTGTGGCCTCAAGGGGGTGGGCCCTCAAAGGGGTGGGGTCTCCCCTGGGGGCAGGGCTTGAATGGGTGGGGCCTGAAGGGGGGCGGGGCCTCACCTGGGGGTGAGGCTTGAATGGGGCAGGGCTTGAGTGGCTGGGACCTCGCCTGGGGGCGGGGCCTCAAAGGGGGCAGGGCTTGAATTTGGGTGGGGCCTGAATGGGTGGGGCCTCACCTGGGGTGGGGCCTGAATGGGCGGGGCCTGACCTGGGGGCGGGGCTTTGGGACCTTTTAATTGGTGTGGGCGTGGCTTTCCCTGCAGGGCAGCCATTGGCTGTCCAGGTTTGGCCCCTCCCCTTTGACCATATAAGGGTAAAGGGGCGGGGCTTGTGTTAAAGGGGCGGAGCTTTGCTGCCTGAAATGGCTCTGGGGGTGTGGCCGAGGGCTGGGGGGGGCCTGGCCTGGCTGGGATTGGTCCAGAGCTGGAAAGGGGGCGGGGCTTGCTCTTAAAGGGGCGGGGCCAGGGCTGACCACGCCCCCTCAGCACCTGCAGGGCCGGCAGGTGAGGCACTTTTTCAGCGGGGCCCTGCTGCCCGTGGTGAGCGACCCCAGCGTGGAGCCCCAGCGCGGAACCGGTACTGGGGAAACTGGGAGGGACTGGGAGGGACTAAACGGGGACTGGGGGGGACTGGGATGGACTGGGATGAACTGGGATGGACTGGGATGGAACTGGGAGGGACTGGGATGGACTGGGAGGGACTGGGATGGACTGGGAGGGGTTAAAGGGGCACTGGGAGGAACTGGGATGGACTGGGAGGGACTGGGAGGGGTTAAACAGGGACTGGGAGGGACTGGGATGGGCCCTGGGACCAGTCTGGGACAGAAAAGGGAGCAAGGAGTGACAGCAGGTGACACAGGTGACACAGTTCAGGTGCCTCAGAGATGTCTCAGGTGACACAGGTGACACAGTCCAGGTGTCTCAGGTGACACAGGTGACACAGTCCAGGTGACACAGGGATGTCTCAGGTGTCTCAGGTGTGTCCCTGTCCCCAGGTGCGGTGAAGGTGACCCCCGGGCACAGCCTCCAGGACCTGGCTCTGGCCCGGGTCCATCGGCTGCCCCTGCCCTGCGTCATCGGGGACGATGGCACCTTGTGTCCCCCGGGGGGGGGGCTGGCTGCAGGTGAGCTGGGGACACACCTGGGGACAGCGGGGGACACCTGGGGACACTGGGGACAGCTGGGGACACACCTGGGGACAGCTGGGGACAGCTGGGGACATGGGGACACACCTGGGGACAGCTGGGGACACTGGGGACACCTGGGGACACACCTGGGGACACCTGGGGGGACACCTGGGGACAACTGGGGACATGGGGACACACCTGGGGACAGCTGGGGACACTGAGGGACACCTGGGGACACCTGGGGGATCCCTGGGGACACCTGGGGGGCAGCTGGGGGGAGCTGGGGACAGCTGGGGGGCATTTGGGGACAGCTGGGGACATTGAGGGACACCTGGGGGACACCCGGGGGAGCACCCAGGGTCACCCCATCCCCAGTGTCACTCCCTGACCCTGGTGTCACCCCCTGACCTCGGTGTCACCTCCCCTGACCTTGGTGTCACCCCCTGTCCCCAGTGTCACCCCCTGTCCCCGGTGTCACCCCCTGTCCCCTCCCCAGGTCCCCGTGACCACCGGGGGGTCTCGGGGCTGTTCCTGCACCCCGAGTTCAGCCCCGGCTCTCGGTGTCACCGGGGGGTCCCCGAGTTCTACGACTTCGCCGTGGCCCTGCTGGAGCTGGAGCGCCCCGTGGGACCCTCCCCCGGCCACCGGTGACACCGGGGGGGGCTGGGGGCGTCTGGGGGGTCTGGGGGTCTCTGGGGGTCTCAGGGGGTTTTGGGGGGTCTCAGGGGGTCTCTGGGGGTTTTGGGGGGTCTCTGGGGGTCTCTGGGGGTTTTGGGGGGGTCTCAGCTCTCCCCTCCCCCCCAGGAGCTGCTCCCCTCCGTGGGGCTCTCAGCCTCCTCCTCCCCCTCCCTGCTGCGCCCCCCCGGCCCCCCCGGCGAGGGGCTGAGGGGAGGGGGCTGCAGTGTCCCCTTCTGGCCAGGTATGGGACCCCTGAGACCCCCCAAAACCTCCCCAGGACCCCCAAAACCTCCCCAGGGCCCCCAAAACCCCCCCAGGACCCCCCAAAACCTCCCCGGGACCCCCCAAAACCCCCCAGGACCCCCAAAACCTCCTCAGAGACCCCCAAAACCCCCCCAAATCACCCCCAAATCCCCCTGGGACCCCCCAAATCCCCCCAGGGGGTGAGGACGAGCCCACCCTGGAGCAGCTCCGGACCCCCCAGCCCAGGGAGGGGGAGGAAGAGGAGGAGGACGTGGATTTTGAGACAGGTACAGACCCCTCCCCAAATTCCAGAGACCCCTCCCCAAATTCCACAGACCCCTCCCCAAATTCCAGAGACCCCTCCCCAAATTCCACAGACCCCTCCCCAAATTCCTGAGACACCTCCCCAAATTCCAGAGACCCCTCCCCAAATTCCAGAGACCCCTCCCCAAATTCCTGAGACCCCTCCCCAAATTCCAGAGACCCCTCCCCAAATTCCAGAGACCCCCCCAAATTCCAGAGACCCCTCCCCAAATTCCTGAGACCCCTCCCCAAATTCCAGAGACCCCTCCCCAAATTCCAGAGACCCCCCCAAATTCCAGAGACCCCTCCCCAAATTCCAGAGACTCCTCCCCAAATTCCAGAGACCCCTCCCCAAATTCCACAGACCCCTCCCCAAATTCCTGAGACCCCTCCCCAAATTCCTGAGACCCCTCCCCAAATTCCACAGCCCCCTCCCCAAATTCCTGAGACGCTCCCCAAATTCTTGACACCCTCCCCAAATTCCTGAGACCCCTCCCCAAATTCCTGAGACCCCCCCAAATTCCAGAGACCCCTCCCCAAATTCCAGAGACTCCTCCCCAAATTCCAGAGACTCCTCCCCAAATTCCAGAGACCCCTCCCCAAATTCCTGAGACCCCTCCCCAAAATTCACAGACCCCTCCCAAAATTCCTGAGACCCCTCCCCAAATTCCCCAGACCCCTCCCCAAATTCCACAGACCCCTCCCCAAATTCCAGAGACCCCCCCAAATTCCAGAGACCCCTCCCCAAATTCCACAGACCCCTCCCCAAGTTCTTGGAGACCCCTCCCCAAATTCCAGAGACCCCTCCCCAAATTCCAGAGACCCCTCCCCAAATTCCTGAGACCCTCAAATTCCTGAGACCCCTCCCCAAATTCCAGAGACCCTCCCCAAATTCCTGAGACCCTCAAATTCCTGAGACCCCTCCCCAAATTCCTGAGACCCCTCCCCAAATTCCAGAGACCCCTCCCCAAATTCCAGAGACCCCTCCCCAAATTCCAGAGACCCCCCAAATTCCAGAGACCCCTCCCCAAATTCCTGAGACCCTCCCCAGATTCCTGAGACCCCTCCCCAAATTCCAGAGACCCCTCCCCAAATTCCAGAGACCCCCCCAAATTCCAGAGACCCCTCCCCAAATTCCTGAGACCCTCCCCAGATTCCTGAGACCCCTCCCCAAATTCCAGAGACCCCTCCCCAAATTCCAGAGACCCCCCCAAATTCCAGAGACCCCTCCCCAAATTCCAGAGACCCCTCCCCAAATTCCAGAGACCCCCCCAAATTCCACAGACCCCTCCCCAAATTCCTGAGACCCCTCCCAAAAATTCACAGACCCCTCCCCAAATTCCAGAGACCCCCCCAAATTCCAGAGACCCCTCCCCAAATTCCTGAAACCCTCCCCAAATTCCACAGACCCCTCCCCAAATTCCACAGACCCCTCCCCAAATTCCTGGAGACCCCTCCCCAAATTCCTGAGACCCCTCCCCAAATTCCAGAGACCCCTCCCCAAATTCCAGAGACCCCTCCCCAAATTCCTGAGACCCCTCCCCAAATTCCAGAGACCCCTCCCCAAATTCCACAGACCCCTCCCCAAATTTCTGAGACCCCTCCCCAAATTCCTGAGACCCCTCCCCAAAATCCAGAGACCCCTCCCCAAATTCCAGAGACCCCTCCCCAAATTCCAGAGACCCCCCCAAATTCCAGAGACCCCTCCCCAAATTCCTGAGACCCTCCCCAAATTCCACAGACCCGTCCCCAAATTCCTGAGACCCCTCCCCAAATTCCACAGACCCCTCCCCAAATTCCAGAGACCCCTCCCCAAATTCCAGAGACCCCCCCAAATTCCAGAGACCCCTCCCCAAATTCCTGAGACCCCTCCCCAAATTCCAGAGACCCCTCCCCAAATTCCAGAGACTCCTCCCCAAATTCCAGAGACCCCTCCCCAAATTCCACAGACCCCTCCCCAAATTCCTGAGACCCCTCCCCAAATTCCAGAGACCCCTCCCCAAATTCCAGAGACTCCTCCCCAAATTCCAGAGACCCCTCCCCAAATTCCAGAGACCCCTCCCCAAATTCCAGAGACTCCTCCCCAAATTCCAGAGACCCCCCCCAAATTCCAGAGACCCCTCCCCAAATTCCACAGACCCCTCCCCAAATTCCTGAGACCCCTCCCCAAATTCCTGAGACCCCTCCCCAAATTCCACAGACCCCTCCCCAAATTCCTGAGACCCCCCCAATTTCCTGAGACCCCTCCCCAAATTCCTGAGACCCCTCCCCAAATTCCTGAGACCCCTCCCCAAATTCCAGAGACCCCTCCCCAAATTCCAGAGACCCCCCCAAATTCCAGAGACCCCTCCCCAAATTCCTGAGACCCTCCCCAAATTCCACAGACCCCTCCCCAAATTCCTGGAGACCCCTCCCCAAATTCCTGAGACCCCTCCCCAAATTCCAGAGACCCCTCCCCAAATTCGTGAGACCCCTCCCCAAATTCCAGAGACCCCCAAATTCCTGAGACCCCTCCCCAAATTCCAGAGACCCCTCCCCAAATTCCAGAGACCCCTCCCCAAATTCCTGAGACCCCTCCCCAAATTCCTGAGATCCCTCCCCAACTTCCACAGACCCCTCCCCAAATTCTTGGAGACCCCTCCCCAAATTCCTGAGACCCCTCCCCAAATTCCAGAGACCCCCCCCAAATTCCTGAGACCCCTCCCCAAATTCCACAGACTCCTCCCCAAATTCTTGGAGACCCCTCCCCAAATTCCTGAGACCCCTCCCCAAATTCCTGAGACCCTCCCCAAATTCTTGAGACCCTCCCCAAATCCCTGAGACCCCTCCCCAAATTCCTGGAGACCCCTCCCCAAATTCCAGAGACCCCTCCCCAAATTCCTGAGACCCCTCCCCAAATTCCAGAGACCCCTCCCCAAATTCCTGAGACCCCTCCCCAAATTCCTGAGATCTTCCCCAAATTCCTGAGACCCCTCCCCAAATTCCAGAGACCCTTCCCCAAATTCCTGAGACCCCTCCCCAAATTCCTGAGACCCCTCCCCAAATTCCTGGAGACCCCTCCCCAAATTCCTGAGACCCCTCCCCAAATTCCACAGACCCCTCCCCAAATTCCTGAGACCCCTCCCCAAATTCCTGAGACCCCTCCCCAAATTCCACAGACCCCTCCCCAATTTCCTGAGACGCTCCCCAAATTCTTGAGACCCTCCCCAAATTCCAGAGACCCCCCCAAATTCCAGAGACCCCTCCCCAAATTCCTGAGACCCCTCCCCAAATTCCAGAGACCCCTCCCCAAATTCCAGAGACTCCTCCCCAAATTCCAGAGACCCCTCCCCAAATTCCTGAGACCCCTCCCCAAAATTCACAGACCCCTCCCAAAATTCCTGAGACCCCTCCCCAAATTCCCCAGACCCCTCCCCAAATTCCACAGACCCCTCCCCAAATTCCAGAGACCCCCCCAAATTCCAGAGACCCCTCCCCAAATTCCACAGACCCCTCCCCAAATTCTTGGAGACCCCTCCCCAAATTCCGGAGATCCCTCCCCAACTTCCACAGACCCCTCCCCAAGTTCTTGGAGACCCCTCCCCAAATTCCAGAGACCCCTCCCCAAATTCCTGAGACCCCTCCCCAAATTCCTGAGACCTTTCCATAAATTCCTGAGACCCCTCCCCAAATTCCTGAGACCTTTCCATAAATTCCTGAGACCCCTCCCCAAATTCCTGAGACCCCTCCCCAAATTCCACAGACCCCTCCCCAAATTCCAGAGACCCCTCCCCAAATTCCTGAGACCCTCAAATTCCTGAGACCCCTCCCCAAATTCCAGAGACCCTCCCCAAATTCCTGAGACCCTCAAATTCCTGAGACCCCTCCCCAAATTCCTGAGACCCCTCCCCAAATTCCTGGAGACCCCTCCCCAAATTCCTGAGACCCCTCCCCAAATTCCAGAGACCCCTCCCCAAATTCCAGAGACCCCCCAAATTCCAGAGACCCCTCCCCAAATTCCTGAGACCCTCCCCAGATTCCTGAGACCCCTCCCCAAATTCCAGAGACCCCTCCCCAAATTCCAGAGACCCCCCCAAATTCCAGAGACCCCTCCCCAAATTCCTGAGACCCCCCCAGATTCCAGAGACCCCTCCCCAAATTCCAGAGACCCCTCCCCAAATTCCAGAGACCCCCCCAAATTCCAGAGACCCCTCCCCAAATTCCTGAGACCCTCCCCAAATTCCACAGACCCCTCCCCAAATTCCTGAGACCCCTCCCAAAAATTCACAGACCCCTCCCAAAATTCCACAGATCCCTCCCCAAATTCCTGAGACCCCTCCCCAAATTCCAGACCCCTCCCCAAATTCCACAGACCCCTCCCCAAATTCCTGAGACCATCCCCAAATTCCAGAGACCCCTCCCCAAATTCCAGAGACCCCTCCCCAAATTCCAGAGACCCCTCCCCAAATTCCTGAGACCCCCCCAAATCCCTGAGACCCCTCCCCAAATTCCACAGACCCCTCCCCAAATTCCACAGACCCCTCCCCAAATTCCTGAGACCCCTCCCCAAATTCCTGAGACCCCTCCCCAAATTCCAGAGACCCCTCCCCAAATTCCACAGACCCCTCCCCAAATTCCTGAGACCCCTCCCCAAATTCCACAGACCCTTCCCCAAATTCCTGAGTCCCCTCCCCAAATTCCTGAGACCCCTCCCCAAATTCCTGGGACCCCTCCCCAAATTCCAGAGACCCCTCCCCAAATTCCAGAGACCCCCCCAAATTCCAGAGACCCCTCCCCAAATTCCTGAGACCCTCCCCAAATTCCACAGACCCCTCCCCAAATTCCACAGACCCCTCCCCAAATTCCTGGAGACCCCTCCCCAAATTCCGCAGACCCCTCCCCAAATTCCAGAGACCCCTCCCCAAATTCCAGAGACCCCTCCCCAAATTCCACAGACCCCTCCCCAAATTCCTGAGACCCCTCCCCAAATTCCTGAGACCCCTCCCCAAAATCCAGAGACCCCTCCCCAAATTCCTGAGACCCCTCCCCAAATTCCTGAGACCCCTCCCCAAATTCTACAGACCCCTCCCCAAATTCTTGGAGACCCCTCCCCAAATTCCAGAGACCCCTCCCCAAATTCCAGAGACCCCCCCAAATTCCAGAGACCCCTCACCAAAGTCCACAGACCCCTCCCCAAATTTCAGAGACCCCTCACCAAAGTCCACAGACCCCTCCCCAAATTTCAGAGACCCCTCCCCAAATTCCAGAGACCCCTCCCCAAATTCCACAGACCCCTCCCCAAATTTCTGAGACCCCTCCCCAAATTCCTGAGACCCCTCCCCAAAATCCAGAGACCCCTCCCCAAATTCCAGAGACCCCTCCCCAAATTCCAGAGACCCCCCCAAATTCCAGAGACCCCTCCCCAAATTCCTGAGACCCCTCCCCAAATTCCAGAGACCCCTCCCCAAATTCCAGAGACTCCTCCCCAAATTCCAGAGACCCCTCCCCAAATTCCTGAGACCCCTCCCCAAAATTCACAGACCCCTCCCAAAATTCCTGAGACCCCTCCCCAAATTCCCCAGACCCCTCCCCAAATTCCACAGACCCCTCCCCAAATTCCAGAGACCCCCCCAAATTCCAGAGACCCCTCCCCAAATTCCACAGACCCCTCCCCAAATTCTTGGAGACCCCTCCCCAAATTCCGGAGATCCCTCCCCAACTTCCACAGACCCCTCCCCAAGTTCTTGGAGACCCCTCCCCAAATTCCAGAGACCCCTCCCCAAATTCCTGAGACCCCTCCCCAAATTCCTGAGACCTTTCCATAAATTCCTGAGACCCCTCCCCAAATTCCTGAGACCTTTCCATAAATTCCTGAGACCCCTCCCCAAATTCCTGAGACCCCTCCCCAAATTCCACAGACCCCTCCCCAAATTCCAGAGACCCCTCCCCAAATTCCTGAGACCCTCAAATTCCTGAGACCCCTCCCCAAATTCCAGAGACCCTCCCCAAATTCCTGAGACCCTCAAATTCCTGAGACCCCTCCCCAAATTCCTGAGACCCCTCCCCAAATTCCTGGAGACCCCTCCCCAAATTCCTGAGACCCCTCCCCAAATTCCAGAGACCCCTCCCCAAATTCCAGAGACCCCCCAAATTCCAGAGACCCCTCCCCAAATTCCTGAGACCCTCCCCAGATTCCTGAGACCCCTCCCCAAATTCCAGAGACCCCTCCCCAAATTCCAGAGACCCCCCCAAATTCCAGAGACCCCTCCCCAAATTCCTGAGACCCTCCCCAGATTCCAGAGACCCCTCCCCAAATTCCAGAGACCCCTCCCCAAATTCCAGAGACCCCCCCAAATTCCAGAGACCCCTCCCCAAATTCCTGAGACCCTCCCCAAATTCCACAGACCCCTCCCCAAATTCCTGAGACCCCTCCCAAAAATTCACAGACCCCTCCCAAAATTCCACAGATCCCTCCCCAAATTCCTGAGACCCCTCCCCAAATTCCAGACCCCTCCCCAAATTCCACAGACCCCTCCCCAAATTCCTGAGACCATCCCCAAATTCCAGAGACCCCTCCCCAAATTCCAGAGACCCCTCCCCAAATTCCAGAGACCCCTCCCCAAATTCCTGAGACCCCCCCAAATCCCTGAGACCCCTCCCCAAATTCCACAGACCCCTCCCCAAATTCCTGAGACCCCTCCCCAAATTCCTGAGACCCCTCCCCAAATTCCAGAGACCCCTCCCCAAATTCCACAGACCCCTCCCCAAATTCCTGAGACCCCTCCCCAAATTCCAGAGACCCCTCCCCAAATTCCTGAGTCCCCTCCCCAAATTCCTGAGACCCCTCCCCAAATTCCTGGGACCCCTCCCCAAATTCCTGAGACCCCTCCCCAAATTCCAGAGACCCCTCCCCAAATTCCAGAGACCCCCCCAAATTCCAGAGACCCCTCCCCAAATTCCTGAGACCCTCCCCAAATTCCACAGACCCCTCCCCAAATTCCACAGACCCCTCCCCAAATTCCTTGAGACCCCTCCCCAAATTCCGCAGACCCCTCCCCAAATTCCAGAGACCCCTCCCCAAATTCCAGAGACCCCTCCCCAAATTCCACAGACCCCTCCCCAAATTTCTGAGACCCCTCCCCAAATTCCTGAGACCCCTCCCCAAAATCCAGAGACCCCTCCCCAAATTCCTGAGACCCCTCCCCAAATTCCTGAGACCCCTCCCCAAATTCTACAGACCCCTCCCCAAATTCTTGGAGACCCCTCCCCAAATTCCAGAGACCCCTCCCCAAATTCCAGAGACCCCCCCAAATTCCAGAGACCCCTCACCAAAGTCCACAGACCCCTCCCCAAATTTCAGAGACCCCTCCCCAAATTCCACAGACCCCTCCCCGAATTCCTGGAGACCCCTCCCCAAATTCCTGAGACCCCTCCCCAAATTCCAGAGACCCCTCCCCAAATTCGTGAGACCCCTCCCCAAATTCCAGAGACCCCCAAATTCCTGAGACCCCTCCCCAAATTCCAGAGACCCCTCCCCAAATTTCTGAGACCCCTCCCCAAATTCCTGAGACCCCTCCCCAAATTCCTGAGACCCCTCCCCAAATTCCAGAGACCCCTCCCCAAATTCCTGAGACCCCTCCCCAAATTCCTGAGATCCCTCCCCAACTTCCACAGACCCCTCCCCAAATTCTTGGAGACCCCTCCCCAAATTCCAGAGACCCCTCCCCAAATTCCAGAGACCCCCCAAATTCCAGAGACCCCTCCCCAAAGTCCACAGACCCCTCCCCAAATTTCTGAGACCCCTCCCCAAATTCCAGAGACCCCTCCCCAAATTCCTGAGACCCCTCCCCAAATTCCAGAGACCCCCCCCAAATTCCTGAGACCCCTCCCCAAATTCCACAGACCCCTCCCCAAATTCTTGGAGACCCCTCCCCAAATTCCTGAGACCCCTCCCCAAATTCCTGAGACCCCCCCAAATTCCTGAGACCCCTCCTCAAATTCCTGAGACCCCTCCCCAAATTCCAGAGACCCCTCCCCAAATTCCAGAGACCCCTCCCCAAATTCCTGAGACCCCTCCCCAAATTCCAGAGACCCCTCCCCAAATTCCTGAGACCCTCAAATTCCTGAGACCCCTCCCCAAATTCCAGAGACCCCTCCCCAAATTCCAGAGACCCCTCCCCAAATTCCTGAGACCCCTCCTCAAATTCCTGAGACCCCTCCCCAAATTCCTGAGACCCTCCCCAAATTCCACAGACCCCTCCCCAAATTCCTGGAGACCCCTCCCCAAATTCCACAGACCCCTCCCCAAATTCCTGGAGACCCCTCCCCAAATTCCTGAGACCCCTCCCCAAATTCCAGAGACCCCTCCCCAAATTCCAGAGACCCCTCCCCAAATTCCTGAGACCTTTCCATAAATTCCTGAGACCCCCCAAATTCCTGAGACCCCTCCCCAAATTCCTGAGACCATCCCCAAATTCCAGAGACCCCTCCCCAAATTCCAGAGACCCCTCCCCAAATTCCTGAGACCCCTCCCCAAATTCCAAAGACCCCTCCCCAAATTCCTGAGACCCTCAAATTCCAGAGACTCCTCCCCAAATTCCAGAGACTCCTCCCCAAATTCCAGAGACCCCTCCCCAAATTTCTGACACCCTCCCCAAATTCCTGAGACCCCCCCAAATCCCTGAGACCCCTCCCCAAATTCCACAGACCCCTCCCCAAATTCCAGAGACTCCTCCCCAAATTCCAGAGACCCCTCCCCAAATTCCTGAGACCCCTCCCCAAATTCCAGAGACCCCTCCCCAAATTCCACAGACCCCTCCCCAAATTCCTGAGACCCCTCCCCAAATTCCACAGACCCTTCCCCAAATTCCTGAGTCCCCTCCCCAAATTCCAGAGACCCCTCCCCAAATTCCTGAGACCCCCCCAATTTCCTGAGACCCCTCCCCAAATTCCAGAGACCCCTCCCCAAATTCCTGAGACCCCTCCCCAAAGTCCAGAGACCCCTCCCCAAATTCCAGAGACCCCCCCAAATTCCAGAGACCCCTCCCCAAATTCCTGAGACCCTCAAATTCCTGAGACCCCTCCCCAAATTCCTGAGACCCTCCCCAAATTCCACAGACCCCTCCCCAAATTCCTGAGACCCCTCCCCAAATTCCAGAGACCCCTCCCCAAATTCCAGAGACCCCCCCAAATTCCAGAGACCCCTCCCCAAATTCCACAGACCCCTCCCCAAATTCCTGAGACCCCTCCCCAAATTCCAGAGACCCCTCCCCAAATTCCACAGACCCCTCCCCAAATTCCAGAGACCCCTCCCCAAATTCCTGAGACCCCTCCCCAAATTCCACAGACCCGTCCCCAAATTTTTGGAGACCCCTCCCCAAATTCCTGAGATCCCTCCCCAACTTCCACAGACCCCTCCCCAAATTCTTGGAGACCCCTCCCCAAATTCCACAGACCCCTCCCCAAATTCCTGAGACCCCTCCCCAAATTCCAGAGACCCCTCCCCAAATTCCAGAGACCCCCCCAAATTCCAGAGACCCCTCCCCAAAGTCCACAGACCCCTCCCCAAATTCCAGAGACCCCTCCCCAAATTCCTGAGACCCTCAAATTCCTGAGACCACTCCCCAAATTCCAGAGACCCCTCCCCAAATTCCAGAGACCCCTCCCCAAATTCCTGAGACCCCTCCCCAAATTCCTGAGACCCCCCCAAATTCCAGAGACCCCTCCCCAAATTCCTGAGACCCCTCCTCAAATTCCAGAGACCCCTCCCCAAATTCCTGAGACCCCTCCCCAAATTCCAGAGACCCTTCCCCAAATTCCAGAGACCCCCCCAAATTCCAGAGACCCCTCCCCAAATTCCTGAGACCCCTCCCCAAATTCCTGAGACCCCTCCCCAAATTCCAGAGACCCCTCCCCAAATTCCAGAGACCCCTCCCCAAGTTCCAGAGACCCCTCCCCAAATTCTTGAGACCCCTCCCCAAATTCCTGAGACCCCTCCCCAAATTCCAGAGACCCCCCCCAAATTCCGGAGACCCCTCCCCAAATTCCACAGACCCCTCCCCAAATTCTTGGAGACCCCTCCCCAAATTCCTGAGATCCCTCCCCAACTTCCACAGACCCCTCCCCAAATTCTTGGAGACCCCTCCCCAAATTCCAGAGACCCCTCCCCAAATTCCAGAGACCCCTCCCCAAATTCCTGAGACCCCTCTCCAAATTCCAGAGACCCCTCCCCAAATTCCAGAGACCCCTCCCCGAATTCCTGAGACCTTTCCATAAATTCCTGAGACCCCCCAAATTCCTGAGACCCCTCCCCAAATTCCTGAGACCCCTCCCCAAATTCCAGAGACCCCTCCCCAAAGTCCAGAGACCCCTCCCCAAATTCCAGAGACCCCTCTTTAAATTCCTGAGACCCCTCCCCAAATTCCACAGACCCCTCCCCAAATTCCTGAGACCCCTCCCCAAATTCCACAGATCCCTCCCCAAATTCCTGAGACCCCTCCCCAAATTCCACAGACCCCTCCCCAAATTCCTGAGACCCCTCCCCAAATTCCTGAGACCCCTCCCCAAATTCCAGAGACCCCTCCCCAAATTCCTGAGACCCCTCCCCAAATTCCTGAGACCCCTCCCCAAATTCCAGAGACCCCTCCCCAAATTCCTGAGACCCCTCTTTAAATTCCTGAGACCCCTCCCCAAATTCCACAGACCCCTCCCCAAATTCCTGAGACCCCTCCCCAAATTCCACAGATCCCTCCCCAAATTCCTGAGACCCCCCCAAATTCCTGAGACCCCTCCCCAAATTCCTGAGACCCCTCCCCAAATTCCGGGGAGCCCCTCCCCCAACCTGGGGAGCCCCTCCCCCTCATTTTTGGGGTTCTGGGGGGGGTCTCACCCGCTCCCCTCCCCCCCCCATAGCTGCTGACGACCCCCCCCGGGATGAAACGGGGGGTGCAGTTCCCGCCCCGAGGTAGGGGAGGGGTCTGGGGGGGATTTGGGGAGGGGGCTTTGGGCTCTGGGGTGCTTCGAGGGGCTTTTGGGGTCTGGGGGAGTTTTGGGGGTTTTGGGTTGGGGTTTGGGGGATTTTTGGGGGGGCTTTTTGGGAGGGGGCTTTGGGGTCTGGGGGTTTTTTTGGGGGGGTTTTGGGGTCTGGGGGGGCTTTGGGGAGGAGGATTTGGGGTCTGGAGGGGTCTGGGGGGTCTTTGAGGGAGTTTTGGGGGGGCTTTGGGGTCTGAGGGGGTTTTGGGGGGGCTTTGAGGGTGATTTGGGGGGGTTTTTGGGGGGCTTTTGGGATTTGGGGGGGTTTTCAAGTTTAGGGGGTTTTGGGGAGGGGGCTTTGGGGTCTGGGGGGCTTTGGGGGGATTTTTTGGGGGGCTTCAGGGTCTGGGGGGGTTTGGGGGGAGATCTGGGGTCTGGGGGGTTTTGGGGAGGGGGCTTTGGGGTCTGGGGGGGCTTTGAGGGGGTTTTGGGGGTCTTTTTGAGGGGGCTTTGGGGTCTGGGGGCTTTTGGGGAGGGGGTTTTGGGGTCTGGGGGGACTTTGAGGGGGTCTGGGGGGTTTTGGGGAGGGGTCTTGGGGGGCTTTGAGTGGGTTTTGGGGGGGTTTTGGGATCTGGGGGGTTTTGGGGAGGGGTCTTTGGGATCTGGGGGGTTTTGGGGAGGGGTCTTTGGGATCTGGGGGGTTTTGGGGAGGGGTCTTGGGGGTCTTTGGGGGGAGTTTGGGGGGGATTTGGGGTCTGGGGGAGTTTTGGGGGGGTTTGGGGGGGCTTTTAGGGGAGATTTGGGGTCTGGGGGTCTTTTGGGGGTGTCTTTTGGGTCTGGGGGTTTGGGCCGAGCTCATCGACGCCGCCACCCCCGTGGAGGGGTTTGAGGAGCTGCTGCTGGACCCCGCCCATAGGGTGGGATTTGGGGGGAATCTGGGGGGTCCTGGGGGGGATTTGGGGGGTCCTGGGGGGATTTGGGGGGTCTTGGGGGGATTTGGGGGGGATTTGGGGGGTCTTGGGGGGGATTTCGGGGGTTCTTGGGGTTGGTTTGGGGGTTTTTGGGGTGGTTTTTGGGGTGGTTTTGGGGGTTTTTGGGGTGGTTTTTGGGGTGGTTTTTGGGGTTTTTGGGGTGCTCAGAGTGACCCCCAGATCCGTTTCCCCCTCCCCAGTGGCCGTTCAAGCCGGATCCGTTCCAGCAGCGCGCGGCTGTGCCTGGAGCGCGGTCACTGCTGCTGGTGGCCGCTCACACCTCGGCCGGCAAAACCGCGCTGGCCGAGTACGCCATGGGGCTGGCCCGGCGCCACATGACACGGTGAGACCCCAAAATGGGGCTGGGGGACCCCAAAATGGGGCTGGGGACCCCAAAATTGGGCTGGGGGACACCAAAATGGGGCTGGGGGACCCCAAAATGGGGCTGGGGGTCCCAAAATTGGGCTGAGGGTCCCAAAATTGGGCTGGGGGTCCCTATAATTGGGCTGGGGGTCCCTAAAACTGCCCCAGGGACCCCAAAACCGTTGAGGGGACCCCAAAACCCCCGCAGTTTTTTTGGGGTGACCCCCCCGTGTCCCTCCAGGTCCATCTACACCTCCCCCATCAAGGCTTTGTCCAAGCAGAAGTTTGGGGATTTCCGCGACACCTTCGGGGACGTGGGGCTGCTGACGGGGGACGTGCGGCTGCGCCCCGAGGCCGCGTGGCTGGTGATGAGCACCGAGATCCTCAGCTGGGGAGGGGTCCTGGGGGGTCCTGGGGGGGCTTTGGGGGGTCCTGAGGGGTCCTGGGGAGGGGTTCAGGACCCCCAGGACCCCCCCCAGCCCCATTTCCTCCCCCCCAGGTCGATGCTGTCCAACGGCTCCAACGCCATCCGGGACCTGGAGTGGGTGATCTTCGACGAGGTTCACTGCGTCAACGACAATGAGGTGGGGCTGGGGGCTCTGGGGGGCTCTGGGGGGGCTTTGGGGAGCCCTGGGGGGTCCTGAAGTAATTTAGGAGGGGTCTGGGGTGGTTTAGGGGAGCTCTGAGGGGTCCTGGGAGGGTTTAGGGGTGGTCTGGGGGGTCCTGGGGGGCTCTGGGGGGTTTTGAGGGGTCCTGAGGGGCTCTGGGGGGGTCCTGGGGGGGTTTGGGGGGTCCTGGGGGGGTTTAGGGGAGTTCTGGGGGGTCCTGGGGGGGTTTTGGGGAGTTCTGGAGGGTCCTGGGGTGGTTTTGGGGTGGTCTGGGGGGTTTTGGGGGGTTCTGGAGTGGTTTAGGGGATCTCTGGGGGTTCCTGGGGGTGTTTTGGGGTCCCCCTGACCCCCCCGTGCCCCCCAGAGGGGTGTGGTGTGGGAGGAGGTGCTGGGGGGTTCCTGAGGGGTTCCTGGGTGGGTTTTTGGGGGTTTTGGGGGTTCCTGGGGGTGTTTTGGGGTGTTTTGGGGGTTCCTGAGGGGGTTCTGGGGGGTTTTGGGGGTTCCTGAGGGGGTTCTGGGGTGTTTTGGGGTGTTTTGGGGTGTTTTGGGGTCCCCCTGACCCCCCCGTGCCCCCCAGAGGGGTGTGGTGTGGGAGGAGGTGCTGGGGGGTTCCTGAGGGGTTCCTGGGTGGGTTTTTGGGGGTTTTGGGGGTTCCTGGGGGTGTTTTGGGGTGTTTTGGGGGTTCCTGAGGGGGTTCTGGGGGGTTTTGGGGGTTCCTGAGGGGGTTCTGGGGTGTTTTGGGGTGTTTTGGGGTGTTTTGGGGTCCCCCTGACCCCCCCGTGCCCCCCAGAGGGGTGTGGTGGGGGAGGAGGTGCTGATCCTGCTGCCCGAGCACGTGAAGCTGGTGCTGCTCAGCGCCACCGTCCCCAACGCCCTCGAGTTCGCCCAGTGGGTCGGGTACGGCCTGGGGGGGCTTTTGGGGGGTCCTGGGGGGGCTTTGGGGGGTCCTGAGGGGTCCTGGGGGGGCTTTGGGGAATCCCTGGGGGGTTTGGGGGGTCCTCAGGGGGTTTGAGGGGGTCTTGGAGGAGTTTGGGGTGTCCTGAGAGGGCTTTGGGGGGTTCTCGGGGGATTTTGGGGGGTCCTCAGGGGGTTTGGGGGCTTCTCAGGGGGGTTTGGGGATCCTGGGGGGGTTTGGGGGGGGTCCTGAGGATCTTCGGGGGTCTCTGAGAGGGACATGGGGGGGATCTGGGGGCTTTGGGGGATCTTGGAGGGGCTTTAGTGATCTCTGAGGGGTTTATGGGGGTTCTCAGGGGGGTTTGGGGGGTCCTGGGGGGTTTTGGGGGTCCCTGGGGTCTCTGGGGGTCCCTGGGGAGGTTTTGGGGGGTCCCAGGGGTGGTTTGGGGGTCCCTGGGGGTCTCTCAGGGTGTCTCTCACCCCGTCAGTCGCACCAAGCGTCGCTGTGTCCGTGTTCTGAGCACCCCGCGCCGCCCGGTGCCGCTGGAGCATTTCCTGTTCACCGGGAACAGCGCCCGGAACCGGCACCAGCTGTTCCAGCTGCTGGGCCCAGGGGGGGCCTTCAGCACCCAGGGGTGAGACCCCCAAAACCTGACCCAGATCTGAGCTGAAACTGCCTGAATCTGACCCAAAAACCTGATACAAAACCTGACCCAAATCTGACCTGAAACTGCCTGAATCTGACCCAAATCCTGCCTAAATGTGACCCAAAACCTGACACGAACCTGACCTGAAACTGACCCAAAATCTGACCCCAAAACCTGACCCAAATCTGAGCTGAAACTGCCTAAATCTGACCCAAAATCTGACCTGAAACCTGACACAAACCTGACCTGAAACTGCCTAAATCTGACCCAAAATCTGACCCAAATCCTGCCCAAAACCTGACACAAATCTGCCCCAAATCTGACCCAAAACCTGCCCAATTCTGACCCAAATCTGACCCAAACCTGACCCTAAACTGACCCCAAATCCTGCCCCAAAAACCTGACCCAAATCTGCCCCAAAATCTCTGCCTAAATCTGACCCAAACCTGACACAAGCCTGACCCAAATCAGACCCAAAACCTGACCCAAAACCTGCCCAATTCTGACCCAAACCTGACCCAAACCTGACCCAAAACCTGCCCAATTCTGACCCAAATCTGATCCAAACCTGACCCAAAACCTGACCCAAATCTAACTCAAAATCTGACCCAAAACCTGCCCTGAACCTGCCCCAAAACCTGCCCCAAAAACCTGCCCCAAAACCTGCTCCAAACTCTGACCCAAACCTGACCCCAAACCTGACCCCAAACCTGACCCCAAACCTGACCCAAACCTGACCCAAACCTGACCCAAAACCTGACCCAAATCAGACCCAAACCTGACCCAAATCAGACCCAAAACCTGACCCAAAGCTGACCCAAAGCTGACCCAAAGCTGACCCAAAGCTGACCCAAATCTGACCCAAACCTGACCCAATTCTGCCCCAATTCTGCCCCAATTCTGCCCCAATTCTGCCCCAATTCTGACCTAATTCTGCCCCAATTCTGACCCAATTCTGACCCAATTCTGACCCAATTCTGACCCAATTCTGCCCCAAACCTGTCCCAAACCTGCCCCTCCCCTGTCCCAGGTACTACGCGGCGGTGGAGGCCAAGAAGGAGCAGAGCAGCAAACACGCGCAGAGCTTCGGGGCACGGCAGCCCACCATGGGAGCCCCCAACCCTGGGCAGGTACTGGGGGTCCCAGGGGGTCCCAGTGACCCCAAACCCCCAACCCTGGATGGGTACTGGGGGTCCCATGGGGCTGGGGGCAGTTTGGGGGTCCCAAGGGGCAGTTTGGGGGTCCCACTGACCCTGTTCTCTCTCCCCAGGAGTGTGGGGTGTGGCTGTCCCTCCTGCAGACCCTCCATGGGGCTGGGGGCTGTTTGTGGGTCCCAAGGGGCAGTTTGGGGGTCCCATGGGGCAGTTTGGGGGTCCCCCTGACCCTTCTCTCCCCCCAGGAGCGTGGTGTCTGGCTGTCCCTCCTGCAGACCCTCCGTGAGCGGGAGCTGCTCCCGGCCGTCACCTTCACCTTCTCCCGTGGCCGCTGCGAGGAGCAGGCGGCTGCCCTGGGCTCCCTGGAGCTGCTGAGCGGCGCCGAGCGCGCCCAGGTCCGGCACTTCCTGACGCGCTGCCTGGCCCGGCTGCGCGGCTCCGACCGGCGCCTGCCACAGGTGGGGTCCCCGAGAGGATGAGGAGGGAGATTCTGGGGTGTGGGAAGGTGATTTTGGGGTGTGGGAGGGCAATTTTGGGGTGTGAGGGGAACAAGGAGGGCGATTTTGGGGTGTGGGAGGGTGATTTTGGGGTGTGGGACAGCAATTTTGGGGTGTGGGGAGGGTGATTTTGGGGTGTGGGAACGGCGATTTTGGGGTGTGGGAACGGCGATTTTGGGGTGTGGGAGGGCGATTTTGGGGTGTGGGAACGGTGATTTTGGGGTGTGGGACAGTGATTTTGGGGTGTGAGGGGAACAAGGAGGGCGATTTTGAGGTGTGGGAAGGTGATTTTGGGGTGTGGCAGGGCGATTTTGGGGTGTGAGGGGATGGGGAGGGAGATTTTGGGGCATGGGAGGGCGATTTTGGGGTGTGGGAGGGCGATTTTGAAGTGTGAGAGGGCAATTTTGGGGTGTGAGGGGACGGGGAGGGTGATTTTGGGTTGTGAGGGACGGGGATTTTGGGGCGTGAGGGACGGGGATTTTGGGGTGTGAGGGGATGGGGAGGGCAATTTTGGGGTGTGAGGGACGGGGATTTTGGGGTGTGAGGGACGGGGATTTTGGGGTGTGAGGGACGGGGATTTTGGGGCGTGAGGGACGGGGATTTTGGGGTGTGAGGGGATGGGGATTTTGGGGTGTGAGGGACGGGGATTTTGGGGTGTGAGGGGATGGGGAGGGCGATTTTGGGTGATTTTGGGGTCCCACAGGGACGGGGAGGGCGATTTTGGGGTGTGAGGTGTAAAGAGGGAAGGGTTTGTACCTCGAGGAGGGGATCCAGCGCGTTCCTCCCCGCAGGTACTGCAGCTGTCGGAGCTGCTGCAGCGCGGCATCGGCGTCCACCACGGCGGGGTCCTGCCGCTGCTCAAGGAGGTGGTGGAGATGCTCTTCAGCCAGGGGCTGGTGAAGGTGAGCAGGGAAAAATGGCACAGCCGGCTGTGGGGCACGGGGATCCCACCCCATGGCTGCCCCACGCCTGTCCCAGGTGCTGTTTGCCACCGAGACCTTCGCCATGGGGGTGAACATGCCGGCGAGGACCGTCGTCTTCGACTCCATCCGCAAACACGACGGGAATGGCTTCCGGGATCTCCTGCCCGGTGAGGGGCTGGATGTGGGGCTGGGGGGAGAGCGGGTGGGAACGTGAGGGGGAAATGGGGGAAAGTGGAGAGGGAAAATGGGAGAAAGCTGAGGGGAAAATGGGAGAAAGCTGAGGGGAAATGTGAGGGGAAAATGGGAGAAAGCGGAGAGGGAAAATGGGAGAAAGCTGAGGGGAAAATGGGAGAAAGCTGAGGGGAAATGTGAGGGGAAAATGGGAGAAAGCGGAGAGGGAAAATGGGAGAAAGCGGGTTGAGAAAATGTAGAAATAGGGAAGGAAAGAGTGAGGAGAAATGGGAGAAAAGATGGGGAGAAATGGAGGGAGGAGAGGTGCAGTCGTGAGGGGAAACGTGAGGGGAGAAAAGAGCGGGAAAACGTGAGGGGAGAAAAAGAGCAGGAAAATGTGAGGGGAAAATGTGAGGGGAGAAAAGGGGGAAACGGGGAGAAAATGGGGGGAAAATGTGAGGGGAGAACAGAGCGGGAATCCTGAGGGGAGAAAAGAGCAGAAACGTGAGGGGAAACGGGCAGGAAGCGGAGAGGGAAAATGGGAGAAAGCTGAGGGGAAAATGGGAGAAAGCGGAGAGGGAAAATGGGGGAAAGCTGAGGGGAAAATGGGGGAAAGCTGAGGGGAAAATGGGGGAAAGCTGAGAGGGGAAATGGGGGAAAGCTGAGGGGAAAATGGGAGAAAGCTGAGGGGAAAATGGGAGAAAGCTGAGAGGGAAAATGGGAGAAAGCTGAGGGGAAATGGGGGAAAGCTGAGAGGGGAAATGGGAGAAAGCAGAGGGGAAAATGGGGGAAAGCTGAGGGGAAAATGGGAGAAAGCTGAGGGGAAAATGGGAGAAAGCTGAGAGGGAAATGGGGGAAAGCTGAGGGGGGAAATGGGGGAAAGCTGAGAGGGAAAATGGGAGAAAGCTGAGGGGAAAATGGGAGAAAGCGGAGAGGGAAAATGGGAGAAAGCTGAGGGGAAATGGGAGAAAGCTGAGGGGAAAATGGGAGAAAGCTGAGGGGAAAATGGAAGAAAGCGGAGAGGGAAAATGGGAGAAAGCGGAGAGGGAAAATGGGAGAAAGCTGAGGGGAAATGGGAGAAAGCTGAGGGGAAAATGGGAGAAAGCTGAGAGGGGAAATGGGAGAAAGCGGAGAGGGAAAATGGGAGAAAGCGGAGAGGGAAAATGGGAGAAAGCGGAGAGGGAAAATGGGAGAAAGCTGAGGGAAAATTGGAGAAAGCTGAGGGGAAAATGGGAGAAAGCGGAGGGAGAAAATGGGAGAAAGCTGAGGGGAAAATGGGAGAAAGCTGAGGGGAAATGTGAGGGGAAAATGGGAGAAAGCGGAGAGGGAAAATGGGAGAAAGCTGAGGGGAAAATGGGAGAAAGCTGAGGGGAAATGTGAGGGGAAAATGGGAGAAAGCGGAGAGGGAAAATGGGAGAAAGCGGGTTGAGAAAATGTAGAAATAGGGAAGGAAAGAGTGAGGAGAAATGGGAGAAAAGATGGGGAGAAATGGAGGGAGGAGAGGTGCAGTCGTGAGGGGAAACGTGAGGGGAGAAAATGGGCGGGAAAACGTGAGGGGAGAAAAGAGCGGGAAAACGTGAGGGGAGAAAAAGAGCGGGAAAATGTGAGGGGAAAATGGGGAAAATGTGAGGGGAGAAAAGGGGGAAACGGGGAGAAAATGGGGGGAAAATGTGAGGGGAGAACAGAGCGGGAATCCTGAGGGGAGAAAAGAGCAGAAACGTGAGGGGAAACGGGCAGGAAGCGGAGAGGGAAAATGGGGGAAAGCTGAGGGGAAAATGGGGGAAAGCTGAGGGGAAAATGGGAGAAAGCTGAGGGGAAAATGGGAGAAAGCCGAGAGGGAAAATGGGAGAAAGCTGAGGGGAAATGGGAGAAAGCTGAGGGGAAAATGGGAGAAAGCTGAGGGGAAAATGGAAGAAAGCGGAGAGGGAAAATGGGAGAATGCTGAGAGGGGAAATGGGAGAAAGCTGAGGGGAAAATGGGAGAAAGCTGAGAGGGGAAATGGGAGAAAGCGAAGAGGGAAAATGGGAGAAAGCTGAGAGGGGAAATGGGAGAAAGCGGAGAGGGAAAATGGGAGAAAGCGGAGAGGGAAAATGGGAGAAAGCGGAGAGGGAAAATGGGAGAAAGCTGAGGGAAAATGGGAGAAAGCTGAGGGGAAAATGGGGGAAAGCTGAGGGAAAATGGGAGAAAGCTGAGGGGAAAGTGGGAGAAAGCTGAGGGGAAAATGGGAGAAAGCTGAGAGGGAAAATGGGAGAAAGTGGAGAGGGAAAATGGGAGAAAGCTGAGGGGAAAATGGGAGAAAGCTGAGGGGAAAATGGGGGAAAGCTGAGGGGAAAATGGGAGAAAGCTGAGGGGAAAATGGGAGAAAGCGGGGAGGGGAAATGGGAGAAAGCGGAGAGGGAAAATGGGAGAAAGTGGAGAGGGAAAATGGGAGAAAGCTGAGAGGGAAAATGCGGGAAAAGGCAATTGGGAAAATGTAGAAATAGGGGAGGAAAGAGTGAGGAGAAATGGGAGGAAAGAGGAGAAATGGAGGGAGGAGAGTTGCAATCGTGAGGGAAAACGTGAGGGGAGAAAAGAGCGGGAAAACGTGAGGGGAGAAAAGAGTGAGAAACGTGAGAGGAAAAGAGAGGGAAAACGAGAGGGTAAAAAGGCAGAAAATCTGAGGGAGAAAGAGCAGCAAACATGAGGGGAAAGCATCGGGAAAAGCGACGGGAAAGGTGTGGGGAAAAAAGAGCAGAAACGTGAGGGAAAAAGAAACACGAGCAGGAGAGGGCAGGAAATGTGAGGGTGGAAAGAGTGGGAAACGTGAGGGGAAAATGGGGGAAAACGTGAGGGGAGAAAATGGGGAAACGGGGAGAAAATGGGGGAAAATGTGAGGGGAGAAAAGAGCGGGAAAACGTGAGGGGAAAAATGGTGGGAAATGAGAGAGCAAAAAGGCAGAAAATCTGAGGGAGAAAGAGCAGCAAACATGAGGGGAAAGCATCGGGAAAAGCGACGGGAATCGTGAGGGGAAAAAAGAGCGGAAACATGAGGGAAAAAGGGCAGAAACGTGAGAGGAAAAGGGCAGGAAATGTGAGGGTGGAAACAGTGGGAAACATGAGGGGAAAATGGGGGAAAATGTGAGGAGAGAAAATGGGGAAACGGGGAGAAAATGGGGGAAAACGTGAGGGGAGAAAAGAGCGGGAATCCTGAGGGGAGAAAAGAGCGGGAATCCTGAGGGGAGAAAAGAGCGGGAAAACATGAGGGGAGAAAAGAGAGGGAAAACGTGAGGGGAGAAAAGAGCGGGAAAACGTGAGGGGAGAAAAGAGCGGGAATCCTGAGGGGAGAAAAGAGCGGGAAAACGTGAGGGGAAAAATGGTGGGAAATGAGAGAGCAAAAAGGCGGAAAATCTGAGGGAGAAAGAGCAGCAAACACGAGGGGAAAGCAGGGGGAAAAGCGACGGGAAAGGTGAGGGGAGGAAGGGCAGGAGCCGTGAGGGGAAGAGCGGGAGGATCCGTGAGGAGAAGACGCCGGCGGCTCTGCGTCCCCACAGGCGAGTACACGCAGATGTCGGGGCGCGCCGGCCGCCGCGGGCTGGACACCACCGGCACCGTCATCATCCTCTGCAAGGGAGCCGTGCCCGAGCTGTCGGATCTGCACCGCATGATGCTGGTCAGTGCCTGACGTGTGTCCCCGCGGTGTCACTGCCATGTTCCCAGTGTGTCCCCACAGTGTCACCGCCATGTTCCCAGTGTGTCCCCACAGTGTCACCGCCATGTTCCCAGTGTGTCCCCACAGTGTCACCGCCATGTTCCCCCCGTGTCCCCACAGTGTCACTGCCATGTTCCCAGTGTGTCCCCACAGTGTCACCGCCATGTTCCCCCCGTGTTCCCGCCGTTTCACCGCTGTGTCCCCGCCGTGTCACCACTGTGTCACTGCTGTGTCCCCACAGTGTCACTGCCATGTTCCCACCGTGTCCCCCGATGGCTTCGGCTCCCAACGGTCGCTCCCCGGCGCTGGGTCCAGAGCGGCCCGAGGAGGGGATGCTCTGTGTGCCGGAACGGTGAGAGGTGCGGGCGGGTCGGGGGGACTTTATCCACCGAGTATATACCTGGAAGTATAATGATGATCAAAATAGATATTAAAAAATATTGAAGATAAACGGGCTGCTTGGTTTTTATTTAGTTAGAGGCAGGGTTTTTAAATAAATAAGAAAAAAATAAATAAAATATTTCAAGAATGAATATGTAAAGGTATAGAGAAATATATATATATATATATATGTAGGCATAAAAATAAGTAAAAATAAGTAATAGAAATATATACATATATATTGATTTATAATCTATAATATGATTTCTGTACGTATAGATGGTAATATGATATATTTTAGGATATGTTATGTGTTATGTATATCAACAAGGTATATAAATCTGATAAAAAATATATATTAAAAGATTTTTAAATACCGTTTAAGATAAAGGGACTGTTTGGTTTTTATTAGGTTTGCTTCGGGGCTTTTAAATAAATACTACAAAAATAAAAACATAGAAATGTATATTAAATATATCAAGATATAGAGATGTGTGCAACCAGAAAAGTAAAGAAATAGAAGTAATGCAAATATATACAAACAGGTTTATGTTTAATCTATATATATACATTATATTTATTTAATAGATGTATTATACATATAATAAATATATATATAATTAAAATGTATATAATATATTTAATATATAATAATATATGTATACATGTTAAAATAATATATTTTGATACTTTATATATTATGTGTTATATATAAATGAATATAGTATATAAATTTAAACACATGTTGTGGAAATAGATGTTAATTTTTTCTTTTTTATTATTTTCATTGTTTTGGTAAGTTTCTCAGAGGCAATCCTCCCGTTGCAGCTGCTGCCAGCACTGAAAACCTGTGTGCTTCGTGGTGTCCATCGCCCAGCTGGCAACGATTCCCTGGTGTTTGGTGCATTAAGTCACACCCAGCTGTGTGGGATGGCAGGTGAGCACATTGCCCGAGCCTTTTAGCTTTTCTGGCTCACACACAACTTCCTTTCCTTTTTTATATGGAAATCAGGGAAGAGGGTAGTGTATATTAGTATATTAGCATTTCTAGCAGATTTTTAACTGCCACTGATGCCCGTTCATCTTTGCAGTGTGGGTTTTCATGCTGACAAATCCTCTGCTTTGCCTTCTGCTCAGAGTCAGGTGGGCCCTTTATTGAACAGATTTATCTGCTACAAGGCTACGCAGAAGGATGGAAAGGAGGAACACAGGGGGGGAAAAAAAAATAGATGAAAGGCCATGCATTGATCACCTGATGTACTCCAGAGACAAACATGGCTATTACAGGTAACATGGAGCAGCCCTTCTGGCCTTTTCAGTTGTATTCAGAGAGATGTTTGCCTGCTGTGAATATCTGGGTGCTTGGAGTTCACTCTGATTTTAACAAGCCCATCAATAATAAAACATTGTATTGATAGAGCAAGATCTAATTCTGTAAAGTTGTTGCTCCACAGAAAAGCAGCATAAAGAAGCTAGCTGGATTATTTGTATGATATGTAGCTTTTTTAGGATGTTTTGTTCTTTATATGGTGTTCATTTCAAATACAAGCGTGTGAACTTTGTGTTCCCTTTTAGGGGCTGGTTCTGGGGTAACAAGGAAACACAAGGCCTAAACACCTCTGGCTTGTCTGTCCAAGGATCTGCCTCAATTGTGGCTCCCATCCTTCTGAAGAACTCTTCAGCACAGTGAGTTACCTTCTATAACTATTTATTGTTGTATTGTTGTTGTGAGACCTCATTGCTGGGTGAGAAGACCAGGGGAAATTAAAGGCTGTATGCCACTGTTACTTCACTGAATTCTTGTACTCTGTTAAAATCAAAACAAAAGGGATTTACACTGTAAGAAACACTTAAATGTAAGTTAAGGTAAAGGTCACAGTGCTAAAACCTAAGAGCAGATAGCCTTGAGCTCCTTTATATTCCTACTCCTGCCTCCAGGGTATCATCAGCTATCCCCTAGATCTTGCAGTGGAAGAGATGCTGAACCATCAGCTGTTCCATATTCTACACCACGTGTCTTTTTACCATGCTCCTCTGAGAAGCATCTCTCCCTTCTCTGTTTCTTTGCAGACAAGAAGGGAGAAATTGGGATTGCCTTTGTTCTTTTGCCTGTTCATAAAAAGGCCGCTTGTGGCTGTGTGCAGTGGCAACTGCATCACAGAATCTTAGAGGTGATTATTCGCAGGTTAAGGAAATAATTCCCTTTTTTGTCACTGCTGCGCTGAATTTCATAGGCGTGTGTGTGGCTCGATGCCTAAGATATTTAAAGCAGGTTTTATTCTTACAGGGGTTTTGCACACTGAAGTGTGCGCCCAGGTTTTGTTTCCAGAAGTGAGGTGTAGCGCTGGGTGTTTCATTTGGTGTGTTACTTGTTCTGTTGTGTCAATAACTGCAGTGTCCTCCCTGTGCCTGTGTATTGCAGGGGCAGTCGAGTGCTGGTTATAAAGGTGGTGATAATTAGGAATAAGCTGTTTAAGCTTGGATAAATGTTTAGAAATCATTGCTTAGATATTGCTGTGTAAAACGCTCGCTCGCGGTGGGAGAATTCTCCAGGGTCAAGCTGTTCAGGTATGTGCAGTTTATTATATGGGTAAAGAGAGGGGAGAGCTGTGTCCGCCACCAGCCTCGGCGTCCACGTGGTCCGGGGGAGGAGGGAGAGAACGGGGAGAGCAGGAGAGGAGAGGATGGAAAAGGGGAAGGAGGGAGTAAGAGCAACAGAGGGAGAGCGGGGGAAACCAGGGAGGGATAAGAGGGGGGAGACAAGAGAGGGGTAAGAGGGGAAAACCCAAGAGGGTAAGAGTAAGAGAGGGAAAGAGTGGAAGAGGTAAGAGAGGGGGAGAGGGGAGCTGAGAGAGGAGTAAAGGGGTACGAGAGAAGAGCCGAGAGGTACGAGAGAGGTTAAGAGGTAAGAGAGAAAAGCTAAGAGAGAGGTTAAGAGAGGTTTAAGATAGAAAAGCTAAGAGAGCAAAGTTCTTGTTACAATCCAATCTATCTTTTTCTATAGTGAATATTCTAATTCCCAGTAACCAATCACCACGAGATACACCCACTAAAGATTTTACATACAGTGTTGCATTTGAGGTTCTACAAGCTTTACAAGTTCTTCCCTTGCTTCTTGACCTTTGGGCTTTCTGTCAGCAGAAGGACATTGTTTTATCAGCAGGATTCTCCTTTAGCTGGCTAGGCTATTGTTCTTTGGTCATATAGTAACCAGTACTCTGTATCTTATGACTCAAAGCAGGCTTTCGTTTCTACTTCGATTCTAGCCTTCTTTTTTCAGAATCTTCTGCCAAACCATCACATTCATAAGGTTTCCCTGTTTCACCCTCCCCAACAGGCAGCAAGTTGTGCTGCGCTCTGATAATTCCATACTCAACCTGTTCCTCATTTCTTAAAGGTTCACTTCAGCCTTGAATCAGCAGGTCCCTAGGTTTGGTTTTTTAGGATGCCATTCCTGTTAGATTTTCCCCTGTGAAGACCTGAGTATGTCCAGTTTGACCTCCAGGATAATGAAGGGAGAGGAGCTCCCGTTGATTCAAGAGTGAAGCAAGGCCCCCATTCTTGGCCTGGGGCTGTTTCAAATGGGGAGGGATCAGTGTCCTGACTTCTCTCTCTCAGAGGCAGGGTTCCTGGACGAGGTGACCCAGGACAGCTTCGTGCTGGGCCCGGGCTACGACCGCCCCTAGCAGCTGGAGCCCGCGGTGAGGGAGCCCAAGAGCATCCAGCTGTACCAGCACCTCAGCCTCAAGAGCTGCATCTGGACCTTCGACGCTTATTACGACATGACCGAGTTAATTGATGTCTGTGGGGGCTCTGTCACCGCTGACTTCCAGGTGAGAGGCCCATCCAGAGCTCTCCAGGTATCCCAGATCTCTCTCAGTTCTCAGGCACAGCTCTGCGTTGCGTGGAGCTGCTGCTCTGCCCTGCACAGGTGGAGCGTGGCTTTTCCCCCCCTCTAACCTGTAAGAAAACAGCGCTGTGTGCATTTCTTTCATTTATTTTCCATTTCATTCGTTTTCCATTTATTTTATTCTCTAAATCTTCAGAGTGCCAGGAAAATACCGGGTTTTTTTAATGTAGGGCCATACTGGAAATACAAAACGTTCTCAGCTGGGCTCTCTTTTATAATTTTGGCTGTGTTCTCGGCCAATAGAAATGAGCAGAGGACAGAGCAGAGGCAGCTCAGTCCATGCTCCACAACATGGGATATTTTAGCTCATTCCGTAATTAAGAGACCAAAAGCCAAAAATGTTCCTCTAGAAACGAATGGCTTTCCCTGTTTGGGGTATCTCACTGTCCTCTCCTGGCTGCATTATCCATCTGCAGACCACTCAGTCTCCCCCAAGCTCTTCCATTAAATTCCCAGCCCACATTGCTTGGACCAGCATCATCTCTCTTAATTCCTGCCAGCCTGGAACTTGTTCATGAAGTTTCCTTTTATAGCTCCAATTGTTTGCACAAACCCAGAGGAGCCGCTTGGCCGGAGAAACTGCCCAGTGGAGCATGTGGAGCCTGGCCCCAGCCAGGCTGGAACATCTCCCCGAATTCTCCAGGGCGTACAAAGTACAGCTGCACTCTGCAGATAATAAATGGAGAGCTCTGGGAGGCCTGAGCAAGCAGAATTGCTCATTTTTAATTCACAGCCTTGGAAATCAGGGGGGTTTTGAGGTGAAATTGTGCCCAGAGTTCCTTTGTCCGGTGGTCCCAGGGAGCCTTAGCGCTGCCCCTGGATTACAATGCAGGTTTGTCTGAGGTGCCTGCACGTAAAGAACGTCCAGAGTCACCTCTGACTTCACTGGAAGGTGCATAACCCCCTTTTTGGGGTTTTATTGCCAGGTAAGGGACTCTGCCCAGTCCTTCCTGACAGTCCACGTCCCTCTCTCCGTGTCCTACATCTGTGTGACGGCACCGAGGGGCTGGGCTTCCCTGGAGCACCGCACCGAGATGGAGTTCTCCTTCTTCTACGACACCGTTCTCTGGAGGACAGGTGAGCCTGAGGCACTCCAAGGGCTATGGAAGAAGTGCTTCCTTCATGTTTTCCCCTTAGTTCCTGCACTGCCCCCAGAGTCCTGAGGGAGCGGGGAACTCGGAATATTGCCTTCCTCTGTGCTTGCGGGGGGCTTAGGCAGCCGATGGCTGGCAGAGGGAGCGTGCAGCTGGCTCACTGGAGGGTGATCCCAACTGAACCCTGCCTTGTGGAGGTGTCCCAAACGCTTCTGGGGCTGGCAGAGCCCAGCAGAGGAGAGCGAAGGTGCTGTGTGGGCTCCCAGTGGCGCTGTCCTTGCAGGGATCCAGACGGACAGCGTGCTCTCGGCCCGCCTGCAGATAATCCCCATCTACATCCGCGAGGACGGACGGCTGGTCAGCGAGTTCAGGACGCAGGCCAAGTTCAGAGGTGAGGGCAGTGATCCTGGCAGGGACACAGAGCAGGGTCACACAGAGCTCTGCTCTGACGGCACAGGCAGCGGAACGAGTCCCTGTCCCTGCCGGGAGCCCCTCTGGCCCTGCGAGGTGGGGCCTCTCCGCGCTCTGCCTCCCGTCACCTCCTTGTCCTCCCCCAGCGCTGTTTGTCACGGAGCACCACAGCCTGCCAGATGTCAGGTCCTCTTTGAGAACTCCAGAGCACCTGGGAGGCATCGAATTTGACCTGCAGCTGCTGTGGAGTGCTCAGACTTTTGATTCTCCCTACCAGCTCTGGAGAGCAACCAGCTCCTACAACAGGTGAGGGCTGGGGGTGCAGTCCCCTCCAGCAGCTTCCCCTACAGCACCACGTTCTCCCTGGCACCCCTCCAGCAGCCACGCCAGCAATAGCACGGAATGCTCAGGAGCTTGGTTAGAGCTGGAGCACTGCTGTACTGAGAGAAAAATCAGCTCAGCCTCTTGGAAAGGAATTTTTCCAGCGGTGAAGCCTGTGGATAGACTGATCCCAGAGTCACACTTGGCCCTCGGGGACTGCCGGATGACATTGCTGGGGCAAGGGAGAGGTGCTGCCCTGGGTGAAGAGCTTTGAGCTCTGCTTGGTGGCTGCAGGGTCTCCTGTCTGTTCCCAGGAAGGATTACTCTGGAGAATACACCATGTTCCCGATCCCCTGCACGGTGCAGCCCACGCAGCCGTGGGCAGAGCCTGGAGCCGAGCCCCTGCCCTGCACGGCTCACGCTCCCGAGCGGTAAGAGGGCAGGAGGGCAGGCTCGGCCCCTTTGGGGTGCACACCTGTCCAGACCTCATCTCCCCTTTGTTTCCTTCCTTGTCCCAATTGCAGGTTTTTGATCCTGATCACCTTCCAGCAGACAAGCCGCCCAGTTCCAGTTGTTTACTCCCAGAACGCAAGAGTTTCAGATCTGTAACGACGAGAAGGTTTTTCTAATGGACCCCACCAAATCGGAAAGGTCTCTGGCAGAAATGGATTACAAGGGGGGCTTTTTCCAAGGGTAGGATTTACCTCTCCTCTTCTGCTTGTGCCCAGCGTTTCTGCTTTCACAGCTTCCATTCCCTGGAGAGGAAAGGGCAAAACCCACAGGTAGCTTTGCCTCTTCTACAGCAATCATTGACATCTTACAGCCCTGTGAAAGAGCAGCGTGCTCTGGCACCGCGTTTTGTCACTCCCACCCACCGAGCCCTTCCCAAACAACCCAAACCCTTCTGAACACGGACACTTGGCTCTAGCAGCGTTTTCCTGCTTGGGAAATTTCACCTGCCCCTCTTTGTCCCGACCTCCCCAGGGCAGATCCTGTACGGGCACGTGCTCTGGCACCCGGAACAAAACCTCAACGCTGCTTACAAGCTGCAGCTGGAGAAGGTCAACCTGTGCACAGGCAGGGATGGCTACGTGCCCTTCCTCGACCCCACGGGTACCGTCTACAACGAGGGGCCCCGGTACGGCTGCATCCAGCCCAACAAGTACCTGAAACACCGATTCCTCCTCCTGGTGAGTGCTCTGCTCCTGCTTCTTCCCGTTTGGGATTTGCTCTGGCAACCCGCAGGTGGTGGCTGCAAAGGGATAAGGGAGCCCGTGGGGGATGTTTTGTGCTGCTGCTGCTGCTGCTGCTGCTGCAAGCTGTGAACACCAGATCAGTTTTTCCCCACCCTTGGAGTGTGTTCCTGAATCGGTGCCCACGTGTAGGTGTGGAGATGGGGCATTCGGACTAGATCCCTGACACAGGTGTTTGGTGGGGCTCTGGCTTCCAGCCTCCCTTGGGAAAGCAGACAGCATCCCTCACGCCACTTCTCTGACTTTCCAGGACCAAAACCAGCCAGAAGTGAGGGATAAGTATTTCCCCGATGTGCCTTTTGACACCCACTTTGCTTCCCAGCTGTCCGAGTTCCACTCGGTGAGCAGCATGCCCGGAGTTGATGGATTTACTCTCAAGGTGGACGCTCTCTACAAGGTATGTAGTACCCAGTGCTTTTGGTAGCCCAAAATGGACTTCTCTGTCCAGGACCTCCCAAACACTTGGTGAATTGTAGACTCTGGGCCTTCAGAATTCACCTCTGATACAAGAAATGAAGATTAGGATGTTAGTCCCGTAATTTCATTTTTTTTTTTCCCTGAGGCACTCATGAGAAGGCTCTTTAAAAACACATTATTCGTGTTCCTGAAGGAATTAATGCCATCGCAAAGGCAGGACACCTCACGGGGTGGTCCGTGCTCCCGAGGAGCTCCCCTTGAACACCCGAGGTGGAGCTGCCCCGGGGCGCCCCGAAGGCGGCGGGCGGCCGCTGCTGCACCGTCACGAACCTTCATCCACCGAGGGACGCGGCGGCCTCTGCCAGGGCCAGGGCAGGAAAGTGAAGCAGGTGCACATGGAAGTCAAAGTCCACGGCAATTTGCACGACGGCACGGAAGTTTCATGGAGCACACGCATTGGGAAAAGCTTTTTATAAACTGTAAAATAAAGATAATCCAAAACTGAAAAGCCACCTGGGTATTTTTTTAGTCTGGTGAGGAGGGGCAGCTGTCAATTGCCCCTGCTCCCGTCTTAGCAGCTGCACGGCTGCCCTCCCTCCGTGCTGCTCCAGCTCTCCCAGGCTTAAGTGGGCAGGGTGGGGAAGCCAGCTCCCACCGCTGGCATGTGGGAGCTCTGAGCCAGCCGAGGAGCAGCCGGGTTCCTCTTCCTGTCCTCCGGAAGAGAGTAAAGCTAAAATCACCCGCTGTGATCGGGGTGTCCCTTCTTGCGCCGCCCCGCCGGTCCCCCTCATTCCCCTGGGGCGCGGCGGGCCGGAGCCCCACGGAGCTGCTGGGCCGGGGCAGGGAAGGACGGAGACGAGGGCGCCCAGCGCGGCTCGGGCCCCGCCGCGGCCTCGGGGCTGACGGAGTGGGGGGGGACGGGCCGGGAGCGCTCCGGGGCTGCGGGACCGGCCCTGCCCAGGCCGGGGCGCCGCGTCCGCACCGGGACCCGCAGCGCTCCCGCAGCCGGAACCGCCCTCCCGCGGCGATCCCGGTACCGATCCCGATCCACCCCACGGGGGAGAGGCGGCACCGCCCGGGACCCCAGGGCGGACACCGGCAGGACCCGAACCCCCCATCCCAGCTCCGGTTGCGGGCTCCGTCACCCGCTTTCGGTCAGCCCCGTCCCGGCATCGCGGCAGGAGGGGGAGTCGAGTCCCGGCGAGGGAGTGCCCCGTCCCCAGCCTTGTCTCAGCCCCAATCCGGCCATGCTCCGCCACCCCCGAGACCCGCCACCCGGGGCCGGCCGGGGGAGAGGCGGCACCGCTCCGCCGGCGGACACCGGCAGGACTCTGCCCCGCTGCAGACCCCGTCCCGAGCCGCGGCCCCGCCGCAGCGCGCAGGGCTCGGAGCGGAGCCCGCCGGGAGCAGCCCCCGGGCCGGGGCTCGACCAGCGCCGAGCGAGAGTCGCGGGCCAGCGGCACGGGGGGCGGGGCCGCATGAGGAGCGGGGCCACGGGGCACAGCCCGACCGCACCTGGGAACTGCCGGGGGTCCCGGGCGGCGCCGCCTCTCCCCCATCGGGCGGATCGAGGCGGCACCGGGCCCGGGATCGGGATCGGGATCGGGTCCGGGATGGGTCTCGGGTCCGGGATGGGTCTCGGGTCCGGGATCGGTCTCGGGATCGGTTCCGGGCCCGGGATGGCGGCGGCGGTTCCCGTTGCGGACTCGGCCCCCCCCCGCCCGGCCCCGGGACCGCGGCACGAAGGGGGCGAGGCCAGGGAGAGGGGGGCCCGGCACAGGTGTGAGGGGCGGGGGCACGGAGCGCGTGCGCAGCTCGGGACAGCAGAGCGCGTGCGCGGCGCGGGGCCGCCTCAGGTGTGCGGGACGGGGCCGGCACAGGTGTGAGGGGCTCCAGAGCGGCTGCGCGGGGCGGGACCGAGGGCATTTAAACCCCGGAAGGGCGGCGGCCGCCATTTGCTCCAGTACCGGGTGGAGGCGGCTGCGGCCGCTCCGGTGAGGCGCTTCTCTCTCTTCTCCGCTTTTATCTCTCTTTTCTGCTTTTATCTCTCCTTTCTCTGCTTTTCTCTCCTGTTTCTCTCTCCCGTCTCCTTCTCTCCCCTCTCTGCTCTTGTCCCCCGTCTCCCCCTCACACCGCCCGCTCCCTCTCTCCCCTCACCTCCCCGCCCGCCCCCTTCTCCCCAACCTGAGCCCCGCCTCTGTTCCTCCTCTGTCTCTTCCTCCCGCTCCCTCCTCACCCGGCCCAACCTGGCTCTGCCCTCCGTTCTCCTTCTGTCACCGCTCCCTTCCCCTGCTCCTTCTTTCTCCCCTCCGCCGTCCCTGCCCCGGCCGCCCCGGCTTCTCCCTGTGTGCCGTACGCCCCTGTTTGTCCGTGTCCCCCTTCTCCTCTCCTTGGCGGCGCTGTCGCCCCTCTGTCTCTGCCGCCCCTTCCTTCTCTGTCCCTTGTCCCTTTCTGTCTTCCCCCGCAGCCGCGGGGCTCGGGGCGCCGGATAATAAAGCCCAGAGGGCCGGAGCCGGCGCCCCCGGCGGGAATCCCCTCACGGGGCCGGAGCCCGCGGTGCGGGTCCCCCCACGCACAACACCGCCCCACACTGCCGGGTGTCCCCACATCACACTGGGGGCTGAGGGGGGCCGGGGCTGGGAGGGGGGCTTAGGGTGGGCCCCCTCCTCCGGAGGGGTCCTGGGGTGGGTTAGCGAGGGTTGGGGGGCCGGGGGGGGGGGGATTTGGGATGGGGGGGTTTGGGAAGGGCCCCCTCGTTAGGAGGGGGTCCCGGGTGGGGGGTGGGTTAGGGAGGGCCCCCTCCGGAGGAGGGGGTCCCGGGGAGGGGCGGGGGGCGGGGCCCCCTCCGGAGGGGGAGGCCCGGGGTGGGAGGGGCTGGGGGGGTCTGTCCCCCCTAAACCCCTCCCACTCTGGGCCCTCCCCTCCGGGCGGGGCCCGGCCCGGCCCCTCCCCAGGACCCCTCCTCCGGACAGGGGCCCGCGGGTGGGGGGGGGGGGCGGGGTGGGTGGGGGGGCAGCAGGTGGGGTCACGTCACTCTGAACTGTAATCACACTTTTGTGTCAAACGACCGCACTCCCCCTCCTATTCCCCCCCCTGCGGGCCCCTGTCCGGAGGAGGGGTCCTGGGGAGGGGCCGGGCCGGGCCCCGCCCGGAGGGGAGGGCCCAGAGTGGGAGGGGTTTAGGGGGGGCAGACCCCCTTAGCCCCTCCCACCCCGGGCCCCCCCCTCCGGAGGGGGCCCCGCCCCCCGCCCCTCCCCGGGACCCCTCCTCCGGAGGGGGCCCTCCCTAACCCACCCCCCCACCCGGGACCCCCTCCTAACGAGGGGGCCCTTCCCAAACCCCCCCATCCCAAATCCCCCCCCCCGGCCCCCCAACCCTCGCTAACCCACCCCAGGACCCCTCCGGAGGAGGGGGCCCACCCTAAGCCCCCCTCCCAGCCCCGGCCCCCCTCAGCCCCCAGTGTGATGTGGGGACACCCGGCAGTGTGGGGCGGTGTTGTGCGTGGGGGGACCCGCACCGCGGGCTCCGGCCCCGTGAGGGGATTCCCGCCGGGGGCGCCGGCTCCGGCCCTCTGGGCTTTATTATCCGGCGCCCCGAGCCCCGCGGCTGCGGGGGAAGACAGAAAGGGACAAGGGACAGAGAAGGAAGGGGCGGCAGAGACAGAGGGGCGACAGCGCCGCCAAGGAGAGGAGAAGGGGGACACGGACAAACAGGGGCGTACGGCACACAGGGAGAAGCCGGGGCGGCCGGGGCAGGGACGGCGGAGGGGAGAAAGAAGGAGCAGGGGAAGGGAGCGGTGACAGAAGGAGAACGGAGGGCAGATCCAGGTTGGGCCGGGTGAGGAGGGAGCGGGAGGAAGAGACAGAGGAGGAACAGAGGCGGGGCTCAGGTTGGGGAGGAGGGGGCGGGCGGGGAGGTGAGGGGAGAGAGGGAACGGGCGGTGTGAGGAGGAGACGGGGGACAAGAGCAGAGAGGGGAGAGAAGGAGACGGGAGAGAGAAACAGGAGAGAAAAGCAGAGAAAGGAGAGATAAAAGCAGAAAAGAGAGATAAAAGCGGAGAAGAGAGAGAAGCGCCTCACCGGAGCGGCCGCAGCCGCCTCCACCCGGTACTGGAGCAAATGGCGGCCGCCGCCCTTCCGGGGTTTAAATGCCCTCGGTCCCGCCCCGCGCAGCCGCTCTGGAGCCCCTCACACCTGAGGCGGCCCCGTCCCGCACACCTGAGGCGGCCCCGCGCCGCGCACGCGCTCTGCTGTCCCGAGCTGCGCACGCGCTCCGTGCCCCCGCCCCTCACACCTGTGCCGGGCCCCCCTCTCCCTGGCCTCGCCCCCTTCGTGCCGCGGTCCCGGGGCCGGGCGGGGGGGGGGCCGAGTCCGCAACGGGAACCGCCGCCGCCATCCCGGGCCCGGAACCGATCCCGAGACCGATCCCGGACCCGAGACCCATCCCGGACCCGAGACCCATCCCGGACCCGATCCCGATCCCGATCCCGGGCCCGGTGCCGCCTCGATCCGCCCGATGGGGGAGAGGCGGCGCCGCCCGGGACCCCCGGCAGTTCCCAGGTGCGGTCGGGCTGTGCCCCGTGGCCCCGCTCCTCATGCGGCCCCGCCCCCCGTGCCGCTGGCCCGCGACTCTCGCTCGGCGCTGGTCGAGCCCCGGCCCGGGGGCTGCTCCCGGCGGGCTCCGCTCCGAGCCCTGCGCGCTGCGGCGGGGCCGCGGCTCGGGACGGGGTCTGCAGCGGGGCAGAGTCCTGCCGGTGTCCGCCGGCGGAGCGGTGCCGCCTCTCCCCCGGCCGGCCCCGGGTGGCGGGTCTCGGGGGTGGCGGAGCATGGCCGGATTGGGGCTGAGACAAGGCTGGGGACGGGGCACTCCCTCGCCGGGACTCGACTCCCCCTCCTGCCGCGATGCCGGGACGGGGCTGACCGAAAGCGGGTGACGGAGCCCGCAACCGGAGCTGGGATGGGGGGTTCGGGTCCTGCCGGTGTCCGCCCTGGGGTCCCGGGCGGTGCCGCCTCTCCCCCGTGGGGTGGATCGGGATCGGTACCGGGATCGCCGCGGGAGGGCGGTTCCGGCTGCGGGAGCGCTGCGGGTCCCGGTGCGGACGCGGCGCCCCGGCCTGGGCAGGGCCGGTCCCGCAGCCCCGGAGCGCTCCCGGCCCGTCCCCCCCCGCTCCGTCAGCCCCGAGGCCGCGGCGGGGCCCGAGCCGCGCTGGGCGCCCTCGTCTCCGTCCTTCCCTGCCCCGGCCCAGCAGCTCCGTGGGGCTCCGGCCCACCGCGCCCCAGGGGAATGAGGGGGACCGGCGGGGCGGCGCAAGAAGGGACACCCCGATCACAGCGGGTGATTTTAGCTTTACTCTCTTCCGGAGGACAGGAAGAGGAACCCGGCTGCTCCTCGGCTGGCTCAGAGCTCCCACATGCCAGCGGTGGGAGCTGGCTTCCCCACCCTGCCCACTTAAGCCTGGGAGAGCTGGAGCAGCACGGAGGGAGGGCAGCCGTGCAGCTGCTAAGACGGGAGCAGGGGCAATTGACAGCTGCCCCTCCTCACCAGACTAAAAAAATACCCAGGTGGCTTTTCAGTTTTGGATTATCTTTATTTTACAGTTTATAAAAAGCTTTTCCCAATGCGTGTGCTCCATGAAACTTCCGTGCCGTCGTGCAAATTGCCGTGGACTTTGACTTCCATGTGCACCTGCTTCACTTTCCTGCCCTGGCCCTGGCAGAGGCCGCCGCGTCCCTCGGTGGATGAAGGTTCGTGACGGTGCAGCAGCGGCCGCCCGCCGCCCCTGGGGCAGCCCCGGGGCAGCTCCACCTCGGGTGTTCAAGGGGAGCTCCTCGGGAGCACGGACCACCCCGTGAGGTGTCCTGCCTTTGCGATGGCATTAATTCCTTCAGGAACACGAATAATGTGTTTTTAAAGAGCCTTCTCATGAGTGCCTCAGGGAAAAAAAAAAATGAAATTACGGGACTAACATCCTAATCTTCATTTCTTGTATCAGAGGTGAATTCTGAAGGCCCAGAGTCTACAATTCACCAAGTGTTTGGGAGGTCCTGGACAGAGAAGTCCATTTTGGGCTACCAAAAGCACTGGGTACTACATACCTTGTAGAGAGCGTCCACCTTGAGAGTAAATCCATCAACTCCGGGCGTGCTGCTCACCGAGTGGAACTCGGACAGCTGGGAAGCAAAGTGGGCGTCAAAAGGCACATCGGGGAAATACTTATCCCTCACTTCTGGCTGGTTTTGGTCCTGGAAAGTCAGAGAAGTGGCGTGAGGGATGCTGTCTGCTTTCCCAAGGGAGGCTGGAAGCCAGAGCCCCACCAAACACCTGTGTCAGGGATCTAGTCCAAATGCCCCATCTCCACACCTACACGTGGGCACCGATTCAGGAACACACTCCAAGGGTGGGGAAAAACTGATCTGGTGTTCACAGCTTGCAGCAGCAGCAGCAGCAGCAGCAGCACAAAACATCCCCCACGGGCTCCCTTATCCCTTTGCAGCCACCACCTGCGGGTTGCCAGAGCAAATCCCAAACGGGAAGAAGCAGGAGCAGAGCACTCACCAGGAGGAGGAATCGGTGTTTCAGGTACTTGTTGGGCTGGATGCAGCCGTACCGGGGCCCCTCGTTGTAGACGGTACCCGTGGGGTCGAGGAAGGGCACGTAGCCATCCCTGCCTGTGCACAGGTTGACCTTCTCCAGCTGCAGCTTGTAAGCAGCGTTGAGGTTTTGTTCCGGGTGCCAGAGCACGTGCCCGTACAGGATCTGCCCTGGGGAGGTCGGGACAAAGAGGGGCAGGTGAAATTTCCCAAGCAGGAAAACGCTGCTAGAGCCAAGTGTCCGTGTTCAGAAGGGTTTGGGTTGTTTGGGAAGGGCTCGGTGGGTGGGAGTGACAAAACGCGGTGCCAGAGCACGCTGTTCTTTCACAGGGCTGTAAGATGTCAATGATTGCTGTAGAAGAGGCAAAGCTACCTGTGGGTTTTGCCCTTTCCTCTCCAGGGAATGGAAGCTGTGAAAGCAGAAACGCTGGGCACAAGCAGAAGAGGAGAGGTAAATCCTACCCTTGGAAAAAGCCCCCCTTGTAATCCATTTCTGCCAGAGACCTTTCCGATTTGGTGGGGTCCATTAGAAAAACCTTCTCGTCGTTACAGATCTGAAACTCTTGCGTTCTGGGAGTAAACAACTGGAACTGGGCGGCTTGTCTGCTGGAAGGTGATCAGGATCAAAAACCTGCAATTGGGACAAGGAAGGAAACAAAGGGGAGATGAGGTCTGGACAGGTGTGCACCCCAAAGGGGCCGAGCCTGCCCTCCTGCCCTCTTACCGCTCGGGAGCGTGAGCCATGCAGGGCAGGGGCTTGGCTCCAGGCTCTGCCCACGGCTGCGTGGGCTGCACCGTGCAGGGGATCGGGAACATGGTGTATTCTCCAGAGTAATCCTTCCTGGGAACAGACAGGAGACCCTGCAGCCACCAAGCAGAGCTCAAAGCTCTTCACCCAGGGCAGCACCTCTCCCTTGCCCCAGCAATGTCATCCGGCAGTCCCCGAGGGCCAAGTGTGACTCTGGGATCAGTCTATCCACAGGCTTCACCGCTGGAAAAATTCCTTTCCAAGAGGCTGAGCTGATTTTTCTCTCAGTACAGCAGTGCTCCAGCTCTAACCAAGCTCCTGAGCATTCCGTGCTATTGCTGGCGTGGCTGCTGGAGGGGTGCCAGGGAGAACGTGGTGCTGTGGGGGAAGCTGCTGGAGGGGACTGCACCCCCAGCCCTCACCTGCTGTAGGAGCTGGTTGCTCTCCAGAGCTGGCAGGGAGAATCAAAAGTCTGAGCACTCCACAGCAGCTGCAGGTCAAATTCGATGCCTCCCAGGTGCTCTGGAGTTCTCAAAGAGGACCTGACCTCTGGCAGGCTGTGGTGCTCCGTGACAAACAGCGCTGGGGGAGGACAAGGAGGTGACGGGAGGCAGAGCGCGGAGAGGCCCCACCTCGCAGGGCCAGAGGGGCTCCCGGCAGGGACAGGGACTCGTTCCGCTGCCTGTGCCGTCAGAGCACAGCTCTGTGTGACCCTGCTCTGTGTCCCTGCCAGGATCACTGCCCTCACCTCTGAACTTGGCCTGCGTCCTGAACTCGCTGACCAGCCGTCCGTCCTCGCGGATGTAGATGGGGATTATCTGCAGGCGGGCCGAGAGCACGCTGTCCGTCTGGATCCCTGCAAGGACAGCGCCACTGGGAGCCCACACAGCACCTTCGCTCTCCTCTGCTGGGCTCTGCCAGCCCCAGAAGCGTTTGGGACACCTCCACAAGGCAGGGTTCAGTTGGGATCACCCTCCAGTGAGCCAGCTGCACGCTCCCTCTGCCAGCCATCGGCTGCCTAAGCCCCCCGCAAGCACAGAGGAAGGCAATATTCCGAGTTCCCCGCTCCCTCAGGACTCTGGGGGCAGTGCAGGAACTAAGGGGAAAACATGAAGGAAGCACTTCTTCCATAGCCCTTGGAGTGCCTCAGGCTCACCTGTCCTCCAGAGAACGGTGTCGTAGAAGAAGGAGAACTCCATCTCGGTGCGGTGCTCCAGGGAAGCCCAGCCCCTCGGTGCCATCACACAGATGTAGGACACGGAGAGAGGGACGTGGACTGTCAGGAAGGACTGGGCAGAGTCCCTTACCTGGCAATAAAACCCCAAAAAGGGGGTTATGCACCTTCCAGTGAAGTCAGAGGTGACTCTGGACGTTCTTTACGTGCAGGCACCTCAGACAAACCTGCATTGTAATCCAGGGGCAGCGCTAAGGCTCCCTGGGACCACCGGACAAAGGAACTCTGGGCACAATTTCACCTCAAAACCCCCCTGATTTCCAAGGCTGTGAATTAAAAATGAGCAATTCTGCTTGCTCAGGCCTCCCAGAGCTCTCCATTTATTATCTGCAGAGTGCAGCTGTACTTTGTACGCCCTGGAGAATTCGGGGAGATGTTCCAGCCTGGCTGGGGCCAGGCTCCACATGCTCCACTGGGCAGTTTCTCCGGCCAAGCGGCTCCTCTGGGTTTGTGCAAACAATTGGAGCTATAAAAGGAAACTTCATGAACAAGTTCCAGGCTGGCAGGAATTAAGAGAGATGATGCTGGTCCAAGCAATGTGGGCTGGGAATTTAATGGAAGAGCTTGGGGGAGACTGAGTGGTCTGCAGATGGATAATGCAGCCAGGAGAGGACAGTGAGATACCCCAAACAGGGAAAGCCATTCGTTTCTAGAGGAACATTTTTGGCTTTTGGTCTCTTAATTACGGAATGAGCTAAAATATCCCATGTTGTGGAGCATGGACTGAGCTGCCTCTGCTCTGTCCTCTGCTCATTTCTATTGGCCGAGAACACAGCCAAAATTATAAAAGAGAGCCCAGCTGAGAACGTTTTGTATTTCCAGTATGGCCCTACATTAAAAAAAACCGGTATTTTCCTGGCACTCTGAAGATTTAGAGAATAAAATAAATGGAAAACGAATGAAATGGAAAATAAATGAAAGAAATGCACACAGCGCTGTTTTCTTACAGGTTAGAGGGGGGGAAAAGCCACGCTCCACCTGTGCAGGGCAGAGCAGCAGCTCCACGCAACGCAGAGCTGTGCCTGAGAACTGAGAGAGATCTGGGATACCTGGAGAGCTCTGGATGGGCCTCTCACCTGGAAGTCAGCGGTGACAGAGCCCCCACAGACATCAATTAACTCGGTCATGTCGTAATAAGCGTCGAAGGTCCAGATGCAGCTCTTGAGGCTGAGGTGCTGGTACAGCTGGATGCTCTTGGGCTCCCTCACCGCGGGCTCCAGCTGCTAGGGGCGGTCGTAGCCCGGGCCCAGCACGAAGCTGTCCTGGGTCACCTCGTCCAGGAACCCTGCCTCTGAGAGAGAGAAGTCAGGACACTGATCCCTCCCCATTTGAAACAGCCCCAGGCCAAGAATGGGGGCCTTGCTTCACTCTTGAATCAACGGGAGCTCCTCTCCCTTCATTATCCTGGAGGTCAAACTGGACATACTCAGGTCTTCACAGGGGAAAATCTAACAGGAATGGCATCCTAAAAAACCAAACCTAGGGACCTGCTGATTCAAGGCTGAAGTGAACCTTTAAGAAATGAGGAACAGGTTGAGTATGGAATTATCAGAGCGCAGCACAACTTGCTGCCTGTTGGGGAGGGTGAAACAGGGAAACCTTATGAATGTGATGGTTTGGCAGAAGATTCTGAAAAAAGAAGGCTAGAATCGAAGTAGAAACGAAAGCCTGCTTTGAGTCATAAGATACAGAGTACTGGTTACTATATGACCAAAGAACAATAGCCTAGCCAGCTAAAGGAGAATCCTGCTGATAAAACAATGTCCTTCTGCTGACAGAAAGCCCAAAGGTCAAGAAGCAAGGGAAGAACTCGTAAAGCTTGTAGAACCTCAAATGCAACACTGTATGTAAAATCTTTAGTGGGTGTATCTCGTGGTGATTGGTTACTGGGAATTAGAATATTCACTATAGAAAAAGATAGATTGGATTGTAACAAGAACTTTGCTCTCTTAGCTTTTCTATCTTAAACCTCTCTTAACCTCTCTCTTAGCTTTTCTCTCTTACCTCTTAACCTCTCTCGTACCTCTCGGCTCTTCTCTCGTACCCCTTTACTCCTCTCTCAGCTCCCCTCTCCCCCTCTCTTACCTCTTCCACTCTTTCCCTCTCTTACTCTTACCTTCTTGGGTTTTCCCCTCTTACCCCTCTCTTGTCTCCCCCCTCTTATCCCTCCCTGGTTTCCCCCGCTCTCCCTCTGTTGCTCTTACTCCCTCCTTCCCCTTTTCCATCCTCTCCTCTCCTGCTCTCCCCGTTCTCTCCCTCCTCCCCCGGACCACGTGGACGCCGAGGCTGGTGGCGGACACAGCTCTCCCCTCTCTTTACCCATATAATAAACTGCACATACCTGAACAGCTTGACCCTGGAGAATTCTCCCACCGCGAGCGAGCGTTTTACACAGCAATATCTAAGCAATGATTTCTAAACATTTATCCAAGCTTAAACAGCTTATTCCTAATTATCACCACCTTTATAACCAGCACTCGACTGCCCCTGCAATACACAGGCACAGGGAGGACACTGCAGTTATTGACACAACAGAACAAGTAACACACCAAATGAAACACCCAGCGCTACACCTCACTTCTGGAAACAAAACCTGGGCGCACACTTTAGTGTGCAAAACCCCTGTAAGAATAAAACCTGCTTTAAATATCTTAGGCATCGAGCCACACACACGCCTATGAAATTCAGCGCAGCAGTGACAAAAAAGGGAATTATTTCCTTAACCTGCGAATAATCACCTCTAAGATTCTGTGATGCAGTTGCCACTGCACACAGCCACAAGCGGCCTTTTTATGAACAGGCAAAAGAACAAAGGCAATCCAAATTTCTCCCTTCTTGTCTGCAAAGAAACAGAGAAGGGAGAGATGCTTCTCAGAGGAGCATGGTAAAAAGACACGTGGTGTAGAATATGGAACAGCTGATGGTTCAGCATCTCTTCCACTGCAAGATCTAGGGGATAGCTGATGATACCCTGGAGGCAGGAGTAGGAATATAAAGGAGCTCAAGGCTATCTGCTCTTAGGTTTTAGCACTGTGACCTTTACCTTAACTTACATTTAAGTGTTTCTTACAGTGTAAATCCCTTTTGTTTTGATTTTAACAGAGTACAAGAATTCAGTGAAGTAACAGTGGCATACAGCCTTTAATTTCCCCTGGTCTTCTCACCCAGCAATGAGGTCTCACAACAACAATACAACAATAAATAGTTATAGAAGGTAACTCACTGTGCTGAAGAGTTCTTCAGAAGGATGGGAGCCACAATTGAGGCAGATCCTTGGACAGACAAGCCAGAGGTGTTTAGGCCTTGTGTTTCCTTGTTACCCCAGAACCAGCCCCTAAAAGGGAACACAAAGTTCACACGCTTGTATTTGAAATGAACACCATATAAAGAACAAAACATCCTAAAAAAGCTACATATCATACAAATAATCCAGCTAGCTTCTTTATGCTGCTTTTCTGTGGAGCAACAACTTTACAGAATTAGATCTTGCTCTATCAATACAATGTTTTATTATTGATGGGCTTGTTAAAATCAGAGTGAACTCCAAGCACCCAGATATTCACAGCAGGCAAACATCTCTCTGAATACAACTGAAAAGGCCAGAAGGGCTGCTCCATGTTACCTGTAATAGCCATGTTTGTCTCTGGAGTACATCAGGTGATCAATGCATGGCCTTTCATCTATTTTTTTTTCCCCCCTGTGTTCCTCCTTTCCATCCTTCTGCGTAGCCTTGTAGCAGATAAATCTGTTCAATAAAGGGCCCACCTGACTCTGAGCAGAAGGCAAAGCAGAGGATTTGTCAGCATGAAAACCCACACTGCAAAGATGAACGGGCATCAGTGGCAGTTAAAAATCTGCTAGAAATGCTAATATACTAATATACACTACCCTCTTCCCTGATTTCCATATAAAAAAGGAAAGGAAGTTGTGTGTGAGCCAGAAAAGCTAAAAGGCTCGGGCAATGTGCTCACCTGCCATCCCACACAGCTGGGTGTGACTTAATGCACCAAACACCAGGGAATCGTTGCCAGCTGGGCGATGGACACCACGAAGCACACAGGTTTTCAGTGCTGGCAGCAGCTGCAACGGGAGGATTGCCTCTGAGAAACTTACCAAAACAATGAAAATAATAAAAAAGAAAAAATTAACATCTATTTCCACAACATGTGTTTAAATTTATATACTATATTCATTTATATATAACACATAATATATAAAGTATCAAAATATATTATTTTAACATGTATACATATATTATTATATATTAAATATATTATATACATTTTAATTATATATATATTTATTATATGTATAATACATCTATTAAATAAATATAATGTATATATATAGATTAAACATAAACCTGTTTGTATATATTTGCATTACTTCTATTTCTTTACTTTTCTGGTTGCACACATCTCTATATCTTGATATATTTAATATACATTTCTATGTTTTTATTTTTGTAGTATTTATTTAAAAGCCCCGAAGCAAACCTAATAAAAACCAAACAGTCCCTTTATCTTAAACGGTATTTAAAAATCTTTTAATATATATTTTTTATCAGATTTATATACCTTGTTGATATACATAACACATAACATATCCTAAAATATATCATATTACCATCTATACGTACAGAAATCATATTATAGATTATAAATCAATATATATGTATATATTTCTATTACTTATTTTTACTTATTTTTATGCCTACATATATATATATATATATATTTCTCTATACCTTTACATATTCATTCTTGAAATATTTTATTTATTTTTTTCTTATTTATTTAAAAACCCTGCCTCTAACTAAATAAAAACCAAGCAGCCCGTTTATCTTCAATATTTTTTAATATCTATTTTGATCATCATTATACTTCCAGGTATATACTCGGTGGATAAAGTCCCCCCGACCCGCCCGCACCTCTCACCGTTCCGGCACACAGAGCATCCCCTCCTCGGGCCGCTCTGGACCCAGCGCCGGGGAGCGACCGTTGGGAGCCGAAGCCATCGGGGGGTTCCTCCATTTCCCCGGGCCGGGGGGCGAGAACGGAGCGAGAGGAGCGGCGGGAAGGTACGGGTCGCCGCGAGGGCCAAACCCAAAAATGCGGCCGCGGCAAGGACCCCGTCAGAGAGAGGCGTCCGCACCGCTGCCTGTCGGCGCCCGGCTGGCTCGCGTCCGGCCCCGGCGCCGCTGAGCGTACAGCCCGTGTCGGCACGGCCGGAAAAGCCGCGGAAAATTGCGCCGGAGCGGCGTCGGCGTCGGGGTGTTTGTCAGGCAGTCGAGTAGACACCCACCGCCCGGGGTCCTTGCATTTTCCCGCCCTTTCGGCCGCCATGCTTGGAAGGTCAAAGCCAGCCGCGACTCGGCAGCCATCTTGTGAGGGGCGTGACGTCACTTCCGCCCTTCCTCGCCGCCATCTTTGTTGTGGCTGAAGCCACTTCCGGCCGAGCGGCCATCTTTGTTGTGGCACGATCGAGGCCCCCGCTGCTCTCAGCGCGTCTGTCTACCTTACTTGCCTGAACGAAAAACCCGACGAAGCCTGCCGACTCCGAGCACTCCGGCTGATTTTCTGCCGCCTTTCCCGGGGCGAGGACGGTGGCGGCGGGGCTCAGCGGCTCCGGAGCTGGGCGGCGGCTGCGCCTGTGGCGGCAGGCATTGGAGTCGACGCCTCTGCCGGGGTCCTACCGGCCGGCCGCAAACTTCAGTGTGGCAATCAGCCCGACCCGGCTCCTGCGGGGGGGGTCCCGGCTCGACACGGCACGCCTCGGTTCGGTTCGGCTCGGCTCGGCTCGGCTCGGCTCGGCTCGGCCCCGCCCGCGCCGGGGCACAGGTGCAGTACCGCTCTGTGGCCACAAGGTGGCAGCACTGCCGCAGAGCTCAGCCCGGGGCTGGGTGGGGATCGCCCCCGCACGTGCAAAGAAGCCCGGCAAGAAAGAACGTGTGCAACCCCCTTCCAAAAACCCTTCTCCAAGGAACGCCCCAAAAAACCCCCCATCGGAACTTAGCAAGCCCTGCCTCTAACCAAATAAAAAGCAAAAAGGCCCTTCATTTAAATATTTTTAATATCTATTTCTGTCATATTGAACTTCTTTATTTATACAAATAGATATAATACATAACAGATATTAAAATATATTCTATTAGCATAATAGATAATAGATATTAAAATTTATTATATAAACATCTATCCATATAGTTTTCATACTGAATATTAATCTACTTGTCTAGATTAAATTACTTGTATTTATTTCTTTTTTATGGCTATATATATTAATATATATATATGTACCACCCTATATTCATTTTTGGAGGATAGATGTGTATACTTTCCTTTCTATATTATTTATTCAAAAGCCCTGCTTGTAACAAAATAAAAAATAAAAAGACCCCTGATTTAAATAGTTTTAATATCTATTTCTATCATATTGATCTTCTATATTTATACACATAGATATAATACATAACAGATATTAAAACATATTATATTAGCATCTATCCATATAGTTTGCATACTGAATATTAATATACTTGTCTAGATTTGGATTACATGTATTTATTTCTTTTTTATGGCTATATTTATATATGTATATGTATATATATACATATATATATCTCCCTCTATTTATTTCTTTAGTATAGATGTGTATATTTTCATTTCTATATTATTCATTTAAATGCCATGCCTTTAACCAAACAAAAACAAAAAGGTCCCTCATTTAAATATTTTTAATATCTATTACTATAATATTGATCTTTTATATTTCTACACACAGATGTAATGCATAACAGATATAAAATATATTACCATTTATCCATATAGTTTTCATACTGAATATTAATCTACTTGTCTAGATATTGATTACATGTATTTATTCCTTTTTTATGGCTATATATATTAATATATATACATATATATATATCTCCCTCTATTTATTTCTTTAGTATAGATGAGTATATTTTCATTTCTATATTATTCATTTAAATGCCATGCCTCTAGCCAAATAATAAACAAAAATTCCCTTGATTTAAATATTTTTAATATCCATTTCTATCATACTGATTTCTTTATTTATACATATAGATATAATGCATAACATGTATTAAAATACATTACCATCTATCCGTATATTTTTCATATTGAATATTAACCTGCTTTTCTAGATTTAGATAACTTGTATTTATTTCTTTCTTATGGCTATGTATATATCTATATCTATCTATCTCTCTATCTATCTATCTATCTATCTATCTATCTATCTATCTATCTCCCTATATACATTTCTTTATTATAGATGTGTATATTTTCATTTCTATATTATTCATTTAAATGCCATGCCTTTAACGAAATAAAAACAAAAAGTCCCACATTTAAATATTTTTAATATCTATTACTGTAATATTGATCTTCTATATTTATACACACAGATGTAATGCATAACAGATATAAAATATATTACCATTTATCCATACAGTTTTCATACTGAATGTTAATCTACTTGTCTAGATATGGATTTCTTGTATTAATTTCTATTTTATAACTATCTATCTATCTATCTATCTATCTGTCTCCCTATATACATTTCTTTATTATAGATGTGTATATTTTCATTTCTATATTATTCATTTAAATGCCATGCGTCTAGCCAAATAATAAACAAAAAGTCCCTTCAGTTAAATATTTTTAATATCTATTTCTATCATACTGATTTCTTTATTTATACATATGGATACAATGCATAACATGTATTAAAATACATTACCATCTATCCGTATATTTTTCATATTGAATATTAACCTGCTTTTCTAGATTTAGATAACTTGTATTTATTTCTTTCTTATGGCTATGTATATATCTATATCTATCTATCTCTCTATCTATCTATCTATCTATCTATCTATCTATCTATCTATCTATCTATCTATCTATCTATCTCCCTATATACATTTCTTTATTCTAGATGTGTATATTTTCATTTCTATATTATTCATTTAAATGCCATGCCTCTAACCAAATAATAAACAAAAAGTCCCTTCCTTAAAATATTTTTAATATTTATTTCTATCATACTGATCTTCTATATTTATAGACATAGATATGTTGCATAACAGATATTAAAATTTATTATATTAGCATCTATCCATATAGTTTTCATACTGAATATTAATCTACTTGTCTAGATATGTATTACTTGTATTTATTTCTTTTTTATGGCTATATATATTAATATATATTAATATATATACATATATATATTTCCCTCTATTTATTTTTTTAGTATAGATGGGTATATTTTCATTTCTATATTATTCATTTAAATGCCATGCCTCTAGCCAAATAATAAACAAAAAGTCCCTTCAGTTAAATATTTTTAATATCCATTTCTATCATACTGATTTCTTTATTTATACATATAGATACAATGCATAACATGTATTAAAATACATTACCATCTATCCGTATATTTTTCATATTGAATATTAACCTGCTTTTCTATATTTAGATAACTTGTATTTATTTCTTTCTTATGGCTATGTATATATCTATATCTATATATCTCTCTATCTATCTATCTATCTATCTATCTATTTATCTATCTATCTATCTATCTATCTATCTATCTATCTATCTATCTATCTATCTCCCTATATACATTTCTTTATTATAGATCTGTATATTTTCATTTCTATATTATTCATTTAAATGCCATGCCTTTAACCAAACAAAAACAAAAAGTCCCTCATTTAAATATTTTTAATATCTATTACTATAATATTGATCTTCTATATTTATACACACAGATGTAATGCATAACAGATATAAAATATATTACCATTTATCCATATAGTTTTCATACTGAATATTAATCTACTTGTCTAGATATGGATTTCTTGTATTTATTTCTTTTTTATCTCTCTCTCTCTCTATATATATATATATATCTACCTAGCTCCCCTATATTTATTTTTACAGGTATGTATTTCTCTTTCTGATGTTCTGCTTTTTGAAATTTGCATTTCTTTCTCTTTGAAACTCTACCCATTCATTCAGCTGACAGGTCAGAATGACAAAAATATAAAGCCCTGGTGAACCCCGAGTGCAGAACGCGCTCGTCACTATGGAACTTAGGCACAGAAATTTGTCTCGGTGCATTTTAGTACCTCATGGATGCACAGATGTGTTTTATACACTCACTTTTTACAGGGAAGTAAGAGGTGGAAAAACAAAAGCCACTTTCTTAACCCTAAGCCGTTCCTGACATAACAAAACCCTAAAGACGGCGTGCACAGAGAGGGGGTTTCTTTCCAAGGGAATTTAGAGAGATCCATTCCTGTTCCTTGCCAATGCCTACCGTAAAAACCAGAACAGCTCCACAGGTTTTTGGATTCTGCATCCAGCCCTCGCAGGGAATTTCCTGGCAGCTCGGGGTCCCCTCTGGGCAAGGGTACCCGGCACGAGCCCTCCCCATTCCCCGCTCACCTTGCTCCTCCAGCGCAGCGCCTGCCTCCCTCTGCCGGGGACCTCGGCGTGCCCCAAGGGACACGGGAGCCCCCCAGTCCCCACCCCGTCCCCCTCAGCCTTTGCTCCTCACCCCCAAAGAAGGCACAGAACAACTCCAACTGCCCTGGACAGCAGCACCCTGCTTTATTGGAAGCCCTTCTAGGACTAGACCCCCTCCCAAAAAGGAGCTCTGCTGCAACAAGAAAAGGGGAGCAGGTGCCAGAAATCCCTCCCCAAAAACCCCAGGCACAGGCCAGAGGCAGAAAGAGGGAGTGGTGGCAGAGAGGACACAGGAAGAAAAGAAAGAACAAAAGAATGGGCTGTAGGATGAAATAGAAAAACAAAACAAAACTGAAAAAAAACCAAACCAAACCAAATCACCAAAAAACCACCAAAAACAAAACCAAACCACCAAAAAACCAAAACTTCCACCCAAACCCAAAACCTGGCATGGGCAGCAAGACAGAGAGGGATTGAAAAAGAACAGAGCCAAGGAAGGGGACACAAGGAGCCACTGGGAAACAAGGGCACGGGGAAGAGCAGAGAGACAGACGGAATTAAAAAAGGCACGTGAGTGAGCCACGGAGAAGGACACAGAAAAAGGCCGAGCGCAGAACACACAGCAAGGACAGAGGGATTCTGTCCTTGATTGGACAAGAGGGAAACAAGGAGCCAGAGGGGAAAGGACCACGCCAGGGGCCGGCAAGATGGACGAGATGGACAAGGTGCTTCTCCCTCTGGCCACTACGGCGAGCGCAGCTTCCCCGCAGTTTCACGTCTCTTCCAAGCACAACAGGTGAACAAAGAGCAGCACAGAGCCGCCGGTCTCCAATGCTCCGCAATCTAGAAGGAAAAAGAAGGAAAAAGGAAAAAGACCGGTTCATTCTGCCACCAAAGAGAGTTGCTTATCCCAAGACACCTTATTCCAGGCACAGAAATCATTTCTGCCACTCGAACAAACCCACTCGATGCTGTCTCAAGTCGATGGCAGCTACTTAAACCCTGTCTCAAGAATCACAGGGACACGAGCCTTGCAATTCTCAGGAAGGACTCGGCTGAGTCTTCAAGATTTCCCCACCCACAGAAGCCAGTGATCCCAGCTTGAAACAGCACATTTCCTCCCAACCCCATAGAAACTGCCCTGTGCTGCCAGCACTGAGGCTGCCAGCAGGAGCAGCAGGAGCAGGAGCAGGAGCAGCAGGAGCAGGAGCAGCAGATCCGTCCGCTCCGGGCGCGGGTCTCGGGCACCGCCGGGGTCCCTTTGGGCCGGTCCCAGTGCCCCTGGGCTAGTTCAAAATAGTACATAAATTTGATAAAAATAAGCATTAGAAATATTTAAATAATCCTTTAAGGTGAAGGGGATGTTTTTTTAAATTCGGTTACAGGCAGGGCTTTTAAATAAATAATATAGAAATGAAAATATAGAAATCTATAACAAAGGTATAAATATAGGGAGATAGATAGAGAGAGAGAGAGAGAGAGAGAGAGAGAGAGAGAGAGAGAGAGAGATGAAAAAGAAATAAATACTAGTAACAAATATATACTAGTAGATTAATAATAAATATGAAAAATATATGGATGGACGTTAATATATTTTAATATCTATTATGCATTATATATATGTGTATAAATATAAAAAATCAATATGATAGATATAGATATTAAAAATATTTAAATGAAGGGCCTTTTTGCTTTTTATTTGGTTAGAGGCAGGGCTTGCTAAGTTCCGATGGGGGGTTTTTTGGGGCGTTCCTTGGAGAAGGGTTTTTGGAAGGGGGTTGCACACCTTGTTTCTTGCCGGGCTTCTTTGCACGTGGGGGGGGCGATCCCCGCCCAGCCCCGGGCTGAGCTCTGCGGCAGTGCTGCCACCTTGTGGCCACAGAGCGGTACTGCAGCTGTGCCCCGGCGCGGGCGGGGCCGAGCCGAGCGGAACCGAGCCGAGCCGAGCGGAACCGAGCCGAGCCGAGCGGAGCCGAACCGAAGCGTGCCGAGCGGAGCCGAGCGGAGCCGAACCGAGGCGTGCCGAGCCGAGCCGAGCCGTGTCGAGCCGAGCCGAACCGTGCCGAGCGGAGCCGAGCGGAGCCGTGCCGAGCGGAGCCGAGCGGCGCCGAGCGGAGCCGAGCCGAGCGGAGCCGAGCGGAGACGAGCCGAGCCGAGCGGAGCCGAGCGGAGCCGAGCCGAAGCGGGACGCGGCAAGGACCCCGTCAGAGAGAGGCGTCCTCACCGCTGCCTGTCGGCGCCCGGCTGGCTCGCGTCCGGCCCCGGCGCCGCTGAGCGTACAGCCCGTGTCGGCACGGCCGGAAAAGCCGCGGAAAATTGCGCCGGAGCGGCGTCGGCGTCGGGGTGTTTGTCAGGCAGTCGAGTAGACACCCACCGCCCGGGGTCCTTGCATTTTCCCGCCTTTTCGGCCGCCATGCTTGGAAGGTCAAAGCCAGCCGCGACTCGGCAGCCATCTTGTGAGGGGCGTGACGTCACTTCCGCCCTTCCTCGCCGCCATCTTTGTTGTGGCTGAAGCCACTTCCGGCCGAGCGGCCATCTTTGTTGTGGCACGATCGAGGCCCCCGCTGCTCTCAGTGCGTCTGTCTAGCTTACTTGCCTGAACGAAAAACCCGACGAAGCCGGCCGACTCCGAGCACTCCGGCTGATTTTCCGCCGCCTTTCCCGGGGCGAGGACGGTGGCGGCGGGGCTCAGCGGCTCCGGAGCTGGGCGGCGGCTGCGCCTGCGGCGGCAGGCATTGGAGTCGACGCCTCTGCCGGGGTCCTACCGGCCGGCCGCAAACTTCAGTGTGGCAATCAGCCCGACCCGGCTCCTGCGGGGGGGGGTCCCGGCTCGACACGGCACGCCTCGGTTCGGTTCGGTTCGGCTCGGCTCGGCTCGGCTCGGTTCGGCTCCGCTCGGCTCGGCCCCGCCCGCGCCGGGGCACAGGTGCAGTACCGCTCTGTGGCCACAAGGTGGCAGCACTGCCGCAGAGCTCAGCCCGGGGCTGGGCGGGGATCGCCCCCCCCACGTGCAAAGAAGCCCGGCAAGAAAGAACGTGTGCAACCCCCTTCCAAAAACCCTTCTCCAAGGAACGCCCCAAAAAACCCCCCATCGGAACTTAGCAAGCCCTGCCTCGAACCAAATAAAAAGCAAAAAGGCCCTTCATTTAAATATTTTTAATATCTATTTCTGTCATATTGAACTTCTTTATTTATACAAATAGATATAATACATAACAGATATTAAAATATATTCTATTAGCATAATAGATAATAGATATTAAAATTTATTATATAAACATCTATCCATATAGTTTTCATACTGAATATTAATCTACTTGTCTAGATTAAATTACTTGTATTTATTTCTTTTTTATGGCTATATATATTAATATATATATATGTACCACCCTATATTCATTTTTGGAGGATAGATGTGTATACTTTCCTTTCTATATTATTTATTCAAAAGCCCTGCTTGTAACAAAATAAAAAAAAAAAAAGACCCTTGATTTAAATAGTTTTAATATCTATTTCTATCATATTGATCTTCTATATTTATACACATAGATATAATACATAACAGATATTAAAACATATTATATTAGCATCTATCCATATAGTTTGCATACTGAATATTAATATACTTGTCTAGATTTGGATTACATGTATTTATTTCTTTTTTATGGCTATATTTATATATGTATATGTATATATATACATATATATATCTCCCTCTATTTATTTCTTTAGTATAGATGTGTATATTTTCATTTCTATATTATTCATTTAAATGCCATGCCTTTAACCAAACAAAAAAAAAAAGTCCCTCATTTAAACATTTTTAATATCTATTACTATAATATTGATCTTTTATGTTTATACACACAGATGTAATGCATAACAGATATAAAATATATTACCATTTATCCATACAGTTTTCATACTGAATATTAATCTACTTGTCTAGATATGGATTTCTTGTATTAATTTCTATTTTATGGCTATCTATCTATCTATCTATCTATCTCCCTATATACATTTCTTTATTATAGATGTGTATATTTTCATTTCTATATTATTCATTTAAATGCCATGCGTCTAGCCAAATAATAAACAAAAAGTCCCACATTTAAATATTTTTAATATTTATTTCTATCATACTGATCTTCTATATTTATAGACATAGATATGTTGCATAACAGATATTAAAATTTATTATATTAGCATCTATCCATACAGTTTTCATACTGAATATTAATCTACTTGTCTAGATATGTATTACTTGTATTTATTTCTTTTTTATGGCTATATATATACTAATATATATACATATATATATATCTCCCTCTATTTATTTCTTTATTATAGATGTGTATATTTTCATTTCTATATTATTCATTTAAATGTCATGCCTCTATCGAAATAATAAAGAAAAAGTCCCTTCCTTAAAATATTTTTAATATTTACTTCTATCATACTGATCTTCTATATTTATACACATGGATATGTTTATAATCAGCAGCAGGTGGGGTGATGTCACTCTGCACCGTAATCACACTTCTGTGTCAAACGACCGCACTCCCCCTCCTATTCCCCTCCACCCACCCCGCCCCCCCCCCCCCCCCCGCGGGCCCCTTTCCGGAGGAGGGGTCCTGGGGAGGGGCCAGGACGAGCCCCGCCCGGAGGGGAGGGCCCAGAGTGGGAGGGGTTTAGGGGGGACAGACCCCCCCAGCCCCTCTCACCCCGGCCCCCCCCTCCGGAGGGGGCCCCGCCCCCCGCCCCTCCCCGGGATCCCCTCTTCCCTCTTCCGGAGGGGGCCCTCCCTAACCCACCCCCCACCCGGGACCCCCTCCTAACGAGGGGGCCCTTCCCAAACACCCCCATCCCAAATCCCCCCCCCGGCCCCCCAACCCTCGCTAACCCACCCCAGGACCCCTCCGGAGGAGGGGGCCCACCCTAAGCCCCCCTCCCAGCCCCGGCCCCCCTCAGCCCCCAGTGTGATGTGGGGACACCCGGCAGTGTGGGGCGGTGTTGTGCGTGGGGGGACCCGCACCGCGGGCTCCGGCCCCGTGAGGGGATTCCCGCCGGGGGCGCCGGCTCCGGCCCTCTGGGCTTTATTATCCGGCGCCCCGAGCCCCGCGGCTGCGGGGGAAGACAGAAAGGGACAAGGGACAGAGAAGGAAGGGGCGGCAGAGACAGAGGGGCGACAGCGCCGCCAAGGAGAGGAGAAGGGGGACACGGACAAACAGGGGCGTACGGCACACAGGGAGAGGCCGGGGCGGCCGGGGCAGGGACGGCGGAGGGGAGAAAGAAGGAGCAGGGGAAGGGAGCGGTGACAGAAGGAGAACGGAGGGCAGAGCCAGGTTGGGCCGGGTGAGGAGGGAGCGGGAGGAAGAGACAGAGGAGGAACAGAGGCGGGGCTCAGGTTGGGGAGGAGGGGGCGGGCGGGGAGGTGAGGGGAGAGAGGGAGCGGGCGGTGTGAGGGGGAGACGGGGGACAAGAGCAGAGAGGGGAGAGAAGGAGACGGGAGAGAGAAACAGGAGAGAAAAGCAGAGAAAGGAGAGATAAAAGCAGAAAAGAGAGATAAAAGCGGAGAAGAGAGAGAAGCGCCGCACCGGAGCGGCCGCAGCCGCCTCCACCCGGTACTGGAGAAAATGGCGGCCGCCGCCCTTCCGGGGTTTAAATGCCCTCGGTCCCGCCCCGCGCAGCCGCTCTGGAGCCCCTCACACCTGTGCCGGCCCCGTCCCGCACACCTGAGGCGGCCCCGCGCCGCGCACGCGCTCTGCTGTCCCGAGCTGCGCACGCGCTCCGTGCCCCCGCCCCTCACACCTGTGCCGGGCCCCCCTCTCCCTGGCCTCGTCCCCTTCGTGCCGCGGTCCCGGGGCCGGGCGGGGGCGCCGAGTCCGCAACGGGAACCGCCGCCGCCATCCCGGGCCCGGAACCGATCCCGAGACCGATCCCGGACCCGAGACCCATCCCGGACCCGAGACCCATCCCGGACCCGAGACCGCCTCGATCCGCCCGATGGGGGACAGGCGGCACCGCCCGGGACCCCCGGCAGTTCCCGGGCGCTCTCGGGCTGTGCCCCGTGGCCCCGCTCCTCATGCGGCCCCGCCCACCAGGTGCTGAGCAGTGCTGAGGTTCGTGATCGCCCGGTGGGTCCTGAGGCTCTTCCAGAAGATGCTGGATCCGTCCCGAGGGTGCTGAGCGCCTTCCCGAAGGTGCTGGATCCGTTCCGAGGGTGCTGAGCGCCATTTAGAAGGTGCTGGATTCGTTTTGAGGGTTCTGAGGCTTTTCCAGAAGGTGCTGGATCCGTCCCGAGGGTGCTGAGCGCCTTTCCGAAGGTGCTGAGCTCATTCCAGAAGGTGCTGGATTTGTTTTGAGGCAGCCCCAGGTGTGAGGTTGATGAGGAGCGGGTGGGTCCTGCCCGGGGCTGTTTTAGGGGGAGGGTTTCCCTCAGTTCGCTTGGGCACGGAGCAGCTGGAGAAGAGGGGTTTATGGTGGGCTCCCCGGGGGTGTCTCATGGAACGATACCGGGAGCATCTTGTAGGGTCTGGGAGAGCAGCTGGATGCACTTGGCTGTGGGTGCGGAGGAGCCTGGCGAGCCCGAGATCCCGGCTCTCCCCTAGAGACAAGATACTTCTCTGTAAGAGAGACACCATGTATCGCTGCCAGGGATCTTTGCGTTAGATATGTTAAACTGCAGTGCCCCATTGCTGTTCCCCCCTGCTGTCCCACCCCGATACAGGTATCTCGGGCTTCCCCCCGCCCCTCTCCTCTCCTATAAATATCCCGGGTTTTCCCCTTTTCGGTAGTTTAGCTGTTGCTGGCGCCCTTCAGCAAAGCTCTGCCTGAATAAAGGTTTGTACTTAGCGAAACGCTGGACCAGCTTTCTCGTCCGTGCTTCCCGTGTCGCCTGCCCGCCACCGCTGAGCTGAAATCACTCGAGACCGTCTGAAGCTGCTCACACGCGCTTCGGCCCAGTCCTTTTCAGGGCTGCCTCTAGAGAAGTCGCGGTGCTCCGGGCTTTCCGTCGCTGCGGCAACTGGACACGGAGCATTGCTTCAAGGAGGTGCCGAGGGACAAAGCTTTGTGTCTGGAAGCAGCATCTGAGCAGGTGAGCCAGCGTGGGTTCGCAGGGGGGACTTTTCTCCTTTTCCTTTTTGATTTCCTCTTGCCGGGGAGTGACAGAGCCGTGCGGAGGCGAGGCGAGCTCTGCCGGGCCGGCAGGCGGGAGCCGCGGCGCGGAGCTGTGTCCATCCCGCCCGCTCCGGGCGCGGGGCTTGGGCACCGCGGGGGTCCCTTCGGGCCGGGCTCTCCCGGGGCCGGGGCCGCCCCCGCCCGCCGGAGGAGCCGCTTTCCTGCCGGGAGCCGCGCTCCGTCCGGGGGCCGGGAGCGCGGGGCCGCCCCCGGGTGCCGAGTGCCGCCGCTGCCGGGGCTCGCGTGGCTCCCCCGGTCCCCCCGCACCTGGAGCGGCGCCAGCCCGGGAGCGAGTCCCGGCGAGGGCCGCTGGGGAACACCTGTGGCTCGTCAGCTGCAGAGTGCCCTGGCCAAAGCCGCTGGGAGGCGGGGAGGGGGAAAAGCCCGACCTTCCGGCCTTTTTGTCTCGGGGCTTTGTCGGTATTGCTCTTTAGCCGAGCCGCGCCTTTAAATAACGATGTGGCGCCTTCTAGAAACTGCGTCCAATACCTTTTGCACCCTCACGTGAGGGCTTCGAGCTCAGGTTTTTCCATTGCCGAGGTAATTGCAGGTCCAAGCTGGCAGCGTCCCGTGCATCTGGTGTGCGTGAATCTGTTTGTGATGTTCATTTCCCCTGGATGCAGAGTTGGGCTTGTTGGGCAGACCGTATTTCTCAAACCTCGGAGCTTGTTTAAGGCTTGTACACGATTTTCTGGAGACGCGGGCTGGGGGAGAACTTTGTCTTGCTGCTGTACTAGGGAATGGAATGCAGGGGGTCCCCGCAATATCCCCGTGGAAGCTGGAATGTCCGAGGAAATGGATGTGACAATTCTCGGGGCTGAACCTGGCTCCCAGCGCTCTGCAGCGTAGGACGCGAGAGAGCAGGGCCGAGGGACAGCGGGGTAGGAGCGGCGAGGTGCTTCGTGCTCTGGGTTTGGTGTCGCTGATGTTTCCAGAGCCAGAGCAGGTTGATTTGGTTCTGGTGCACTGGAACGGGATCCAAACCTTGGAAAGGTTTGAGACCAATTGGGAGGAAATGTTTTAAAATGAATGTGTTTCTTAATAGAGGGGAGGTTTCACTCAGTTTTTTAATTGATTTTAAAGGAAATTTTTTTTGAGGAAAAGTGAAAACAAATGTTTATTTTAATAAGTAGGGCGTAGGTAAGAGGAAAAAAAGGATGAATAACGTTAGATATTTTTTTCTTTTGTTGTGGAGAAAAGAGCAGGAGATTTAGAAGGGTTTTTCTGCACGTGCGGTTTGGATGTTTTTGGAGTTGGGCTGTGGCGTGGATCTTTTTGAGCCGTGGGGTGTTTTGGTGGTAGCCTGGGTTTTTGGATCAGAGTAAAGTTGAATAGTTTTAGAGGAACTTGTTACGGTTTTGGCAATCATTTTGTATTCACTAATCAATGCAAAGTTACTTTAACAAAGTAAAAAATGGATTTTTTGTTGTGTTAAACAATAGAGTTGAGAGAGAATTTGGGTGAGGCTGTATTAGTACTGTATACAGATTGTATGTTCAAAGAATTTTTTTTCTTTTTTAGTTTTGAAATTATAGAATTTGTTTGGGCATAAAACAGATGATGGGGATATAATTAATTTTAGAACATTTTATTTTTTAGTGTATATCTTTGGCTTAATGGTCAAATTAATGTTTTTTAATTTTAGAGATGCTTTTATACAGATACAGGTAAATATAAATAGTGGTAGTAATGTTTAGTAAGTAGAGGCATTTATATGTGGTTTTTATTCAATATTAGACTTTTTTAGTGGTACACAGTGTGTTGTTTGATTTTTTTGTGTTGTATACTAAGTGAAATTTGGTTTTTGAATAAAGATGATTTTTATGAATGGGTTTGTTTATATTTTAGATAGAATCAATTAAAATAGATTTTGATATCGATTAGTGGGTTTTGTTTATTGTATGTGGGGTTCAGATTGGGTAGGGTTTGTTTGGTTAGCTGAGTTTTGGGTGTTAATTAGGTGGCTTTTGTTAGATGCAGTTTTCAATTTTTGAAAGTTTTTTATTGAGTGGTTTTAAGGTGATTTTTAGTAGTTGATGGTAGAATTTTATTTTGTTTGTAGTTGGTGTGTAATAATGTATATGTTCTATTTATTTAACGTTGTGCTTTTTAGTTTAGGTGTTGATGATAAGTTTGGATTTCTTTCGGTTGTGTTTCTTAGTTTCATTTCTGGGGACACAGGCATTTATATGGTGGATATTTATAGGTGTATTTTTGGGGGTGATGCTTTTTAATTTTTTAGTAGTTTGTTTTTTTTATGTTTTCAATTAGCTATTAAATTTTTTTATAGAGTATTGGTGAGTATTTATGTATTACTATAAATGTAGAGCTTTGGGGTTTTTTTTACTAATGTTTAGGGTTAATTGAATGGTTTTGAGTTCAGTGCATTGGTTTAATTTTTTTTTAATAGTTGATGTGATTTGTTTTGTGGAGTTCAATAGGGTTGTTTTTTATTTATGTTTAACTTTGCTGATGTGATAAGAACTGTTAGTGAAAGAGCATAGCATCTGTTTTTGCTGGTAGTTGGTTGTATGGTGTTTGTTTTGTTGGTGTTACCTGTTTTGGGTTGTTTTCTTTTTTTTGTTAGATTAAAGTTTTTATTTTGGGGTTAATTTGTGATTATTTTAAAGATTTTAGGGCAATTTAGGTTTTTGATTCGGGGGTGCTGTGATGAGAATACTTTATTTGTTTTATGTGGTATTGGTGGTGTGCATAGAGGGAATATTTGTTTTGAAAATTTATTTTAGTATTGTTAGTTGAAGTGTTAGGATGAGTTCTGTTTCAGTGTTGAAACTTTTTGAGGCGGTTTGGATTTTTTTCTAGGTTAAGATTTTTTTCCCTTGGCTGGTGGAGGTATTGTGATTTTATTGATGATATTGGTGGGAATTTGATGCTGTTTGTTTTTTGGTTATTTTATTTTTAGGAATTGGATTTTTGCAGTTGGACTGAAAGAATTCACTTTATTTCAAAACATGCTACTTTAATGATGTAAAGGTTCCCATATTAACTCCTCAGTCTTTTAGATTCTTTTTTCTCATTTAGGTTTTCCAGAATTTATGGATAATTTAGCAATCAAGCAGGGATGGCACCCCCGTTCTTGAAAAGATGGCTATGGAAAAACCTGTGTCTAACAACACGTACCTGACGGAGGGCAACAATTTTGCCGTTATTACAGGGTCAAATACGAGTGGCAAATCAACGTTGGCAGGGATCTGCCGGAGGAGAGGAGTTTCTGGTGGGCTCCCAGTGGCATCTGATGGAGTGATGGTGAGAGCATCTCATAGGGTCTGGGGGAGCACCTGGATGCACTTGGATGTGGAGCACCGCTTAAAGGAGGTGGTGAGGGACAAAGCTTTTTGCCAGGAAGCAGCACCTGAACAGCTGAGCCAGTGTGGATTTGCAGGGGGTGATCTTTCTCCTTTTCCCCTTTTGATTTCACTTTGGGCAGTCCCTCCCCGGTGCCCTCAATCTGTCACAAGAATTCCAAAAAAAAAAAAGGCTGAGGAAACAGTGAAAAGAAGGGGTATAGGTAAGGTGGAGTTCAGGTGTACCCCCACCCCAAACCCTAAACAGCAGCCCTAACGGTGCCACCATTTCCCTGAGGCAGCTGCAGGCAGGAACCCTAAAGCAGCAGAGTGCCAGAACCCTCGAGAGCTGCAGGCAGTTCCCTGGTGCTAGGGCCAGCCAGGAGATAGTGGGGGGACGATCCGTAGGGTTGGGGAAACAGGGGGTTTCCCGCCCCGCCCCACCCTGGGCTCTCGGTCCCTCCGCAGCCGGGGATTGCTCCCTCCACCCCTCCTCGAGGCGGCGGTTGGCAGGGCTTCGTGCCTGGCCTCCGCAAAGAGTTCGGCTCTGTCAGCCTCTGCCCTGTCTCAGGGCCAAACTTAGGTAGGGTAGGGAGCAACTGTGGATTGCCTGGTCCGGGCTAATGGACATCTCTTGGGGCCTATGGATAAGGAGCATCCCCGGTTGCAAGCGTAGGGTTCTAACTAAGTTTGTAGGGTTCAGCGCGGGAGCTTGGCAGTGACACAGAGAGGCTGAGGGAGGGCTTCAGAGGTCGAGGGCTCGAGGGCTGGAGACAAACAGTGAAAATAAAAGGGGTACAGGTTGGGATATAAGGTAGAGTACAGGACTATTCAAACCCTAAACAGCAGCCCTAACAGCGCTCCCGTTTCCCTGAGGCAGCTGCAGGCAGGAACCCTAAAGCAGCAGAGTGCCAGAACCCCCGAGAGCTGCAGGCAGTACCCCTGGTGCTAGGGCCAGCCAGGAAGAGATAGTGGGTGCTAGGGCCTACTGCTGTCATATAAGCTGGGGTTTCCATCCTTGGGGTACCCTGGGCTCCCTGTCCCTCACTGACTGGAGAGTCTTCCTCCCCTCCTTGAGGTGGTGGTAATTTGGCTGTGTCAGCCAATACTGCTGTGAAGCAAGCCTCTGCCTCCCTGTGGGGTGAAGTGTGCAGCCCATGAACCTGGGCATTCTCTAGAGAAGGTAAGTGCTGGGTTTTCACAGATGTGCTGCTAAGATCCTGCATTGATATTTGGTCTTCTAGATTGTAGCTGACCAGGAGACGACATCCTGGCGATGGCAGGAACTTCCCGGATAGCGCAACGGCCTTCCAGGGCGTCCTCGTGTGGATCCTCCCCGCCGGGCATCCGAGAGCTGAGTCGAAGGCTACAAATTGCAGAGGGGCTGAAATCGGGGTGCCGGGTCGGGACTCGTGACCTGGGATTATGGAGTCAGCTTTGGGGACGGGGAGGTCCAGGCTGTGGCCCCTTAGGCCACGTGAAGGGAGAGCCTCACATTTGTTCACAGTGCTGAGGTGCGCAGGACAGAGCAGCCCCAGGGCGTGTTGTATCACTTGTCCGTCGTGCCTTCTGTGTCTTTTGTGCCTCTCGTGTTGTACGTGCCTCGCCTTATCTCTTCTGGGGGCTTACCAGAAACCCCGGCGTCACTCGTAGCATCTCTGTTCTCTGGGCTCCTCAGCCCGACACCATCGAAGCTTTGCCTCGGGAGCTCTCAGAGGCCTTGGAATCGCGTCTCTCTTTTAAAAGCATCCGATGGGATGTCTTTTAGAGGTCTTGTTCCGAGCTGTGTCAACAGCCGTGCGCCGCGAGGATCCATTGTTGCGGCTTAGGTCTTGAAGAAACGCAAAGATAGGTAGGGGACTGTGGCCCTCAGATTCTCGGGCATCTGTCTTGGCAGTTGCTGGAGTTTGTCATTCCGTCAGCATCTTCTTCCTCCCGGGTTCTGCGAGCTTCATCAGCTCGCCTTCATTCTCACCCGGCTCATCTCGTTCCGCGTTCTCTCGGTCCTTGCGGCCGTTCTTGTGGCCCAGAGTTTTGTCTCCCCGTTGTGTCCCCTCGTCTGTTGTCTTGTGTGTCACGGGTGTCTGGGTGTAGTTGTCCCGGAGCTGCTCTGTCCTGCTGCCCAGCCTGGGTGTAGGTGTAAAAGGCCAAGTCCCAGGCCCCTGTAATTTGAAATTTGTCATGTAGGGTGTAGTTGGAGTCTAGCGGGTGTTCCTAGATGGAACTTGGGGTGGCACTGGGGACACCTGGGGTGGCACTGGGGACATTGGGGGTGGCTCTGGGGACATTGGGGTGGCTCTGGGGATGGGATCCTGGGTTTTGTGGTGTGTCCCCAAGTGTCCCTGATGTCCCCAAGTGTCCCTGATGTCCCTCGAGTGTCCCCAAGCTGTCCCCTGGTGTCCCCAAGTGTCCCCAAGCTGTCCCCGAGTGTCCCTGAGCTGTCCCCCGGTGTCCCCAAGCTGTCCCCTGATGTCCCTGAGCTGTCCCCTGGTGTCCCCGAGTGTCCCCAAGCTGTCCCCGAGTGTCCCCTGATGTCCCCTGGTGTCCCCAAGCTGTCCCCGAGTGTCCCCGAGCTGTCCCCTGATGTCCCCAGGGCTGGAGTTGCCGGTGGCCACCACTCGTCCCGAGACCATTTTTGGTGACGTGGCCGTGGCCGTGCACCCGCGGGCCCCGCGCTACCTGGTGAGGGGCGGGGCCGGAAAGGGGCGGGGCCTCGATGGGTGGGGCCTCAATGGGTGGGGCCTCAGGGGGCGGGGCCTCAAATGGATCAAGGCCTCAGTGGGTGGGGCCTCAGGGGCCAGGGCCTGAAGGGGTGGGGCCTCAAAGGGGGCAGGGCCTCAAAGGGGGTGGGGCCTCAAAGGGGGTGGGGCCTCAATGGGTGTGGCCTGAGTGGGTGGGGACTCAAGGGGGTGGGCCCTCAAAGGGGTGGGGTCTCCCCTGGGGGCAGGGCTTGAATTTGGGTGGGGCCTGAATGGGCAGGGCCTGACCTGGGGTGGGGCCTGAATGGGTGGGGCCTGACCTGGGGGCGGGGCTTTGGGACCCTTTAATTGGTGTGGGTGTGGCTTTCCCTGCAGGGCAGCCATTGGCTGTCCAGGTTTGGCCCCTCCCCTTTGACCATATAAGGGTAAAGGGGCGGGGCTTCGCTGCCTGAAATGGCTCTGGGGGTGTGGCCAAGGGCTGGGGGGGGCCTGGCCTGGCTGGGATTGGTCCAGAGCTGGAAAGGGGGCGGGGCCAGGGCTGACCACGCCCCCTCAGCACCTGCAGGGCCGGCAGGTGAGGCACCCGTTCAGCGGGGCCCTGCTGCCCGTGGTGAGCGACCCCAGCGTGGAGCCCCAGCGCGGAACCGGTACTGGGGAAACTGGGAGGGACTGGGAGGGACTAAACGGGGACTGGGGGGGACTGGGATGAACTGGGATGGAACTGGGAGGGACTGGGATGGACTGGGAGGGACTGGGAGGGGTTAAACAGGGACTGGGAGGGACTGGGATGGGCACTGGGACCAGTCTGGGACAGAAAAGGGAGCAAGGAGTGACAGCAGGTGACACAGGTGACACAGTCCAGGTGTCTCAGGTGTGTCTCAGGTGACACAGGTGACACAGTCCAGGTGTCTCAGGTGTGTCTCAGGTGTCTCAGGTGTCTCAGGTGACACAGGTGACACAGTCCAGGTGTCTCAGGTGTGTCTCAGGTGTCTCAGGTGACACAGGTGACACAGTCCAGGTGTCTCAGGTGACACAGGTGACACAGGGGTGTCTCAGGTGACACAGTTCAGGTGCCTCAGAGATGTCTCACGTGACACAGGTGACACAGTCCAGGTGACACAGGGATGTCTCAGGTGTCTCAGGTGTGTCCCTGTCCCCAGGTGCGGTGAAGGTGACCCCCGGGCACAGCCCCCAGGACCTGGCTCTGGCCCGGGTCCATCGGCTGCCCCTGCCCTGCGTCATCGGGGACGATGGCACCTTGTGTCCCCCGGGGGGAGGCTGGCTGCAGGTGAGCTGGCGACACACCTGGGGACAGCTGGGGACAGCGGGGGACAGCTGGGGACACCTGGGGACACTGGGGACAGCTGGGGACACCTGGGGACATGGGGACACACCTGGGGACACCTGGGGACACACCTGGGGACACACCTGGGGACACACCTGGGGACACCTGGGGGGACACCTGGGGACAGCTGGGGACATGGGGACACACCTGGGGACAGCTGGGGACACTGAGGGACACCTGGGGACACCTGGGGACAGCTGGGGACATGGGGACACACCTGGGAGGCAGCTGGGGACACTGAGGGACGACACCTGGGGGATCCCTGGGGACACCTGGGGGGCAGCTGGGGGGAGCTGGGGACAGCTGGGGGGCATTTGGGGACATTTGGGGACATCTGGGGACAGCTGGGGACATTGAGGGACACTTGGGGAGCAGCTGGGGACACCTGGGGGACACCCGGGGGGGCACCCAGGGTCACCCCATCCCCAGTGTCACTCCCTGTCCCCAGTGTCACCCCCTGACCTCGGTGTCACCTCCCCTGACCTTGGTGTCACCCCTGTCCCCAGTGTCACCCCCTGTGCCCGGTGTCACCCCCTGTCCCCGGTGTCACCCCGTCCCCTCCCCAGGTCCCCGTGATCACCGGGGGGTCTCGGGGCTGTTCCTGCACCCCGAGTTCAGCCCCGGCTCTCGGCGTCACCGGGGGGTCCCCGAGTTCTACGACTTCGCCGTGGCCCTGCTGGAGCTGGAGCGCCCCGTGGGACCCTCCCCCGGCCAGCGGTGACACCGGGGGGGGCTGGGGGCGTCTGGGGGGGTCTGGGGGTTTTGGGGGCGTCTGGAAGTCTCAGGGGGTTTTGGGGGGTCTCTGGGGGTCTCAGGGGGTTTTGGGGGGTCTCTGGGGGTCTCAGGGGGTTTTGGGGGGTCTCTGGGGGTCTCTGGGGGTTTTGGGGGGGTCTCAGCTCTCCCCTCCCCCCCAGGAGCTGCTCCCCTCCGTGGGGCTCTCGGCCTCCTCCTCCCCCTCCCTGCTGCGCCCCCCCGGCCCCCCCGGCGAGGGGCTGAGGGGAGGGGGCTGCAGTGTCCCCTTCTGGCCAGGTATGGGACCCCTGAGACCCCCCAAAACCTCCCCAAGACCCCCAAAACCTCCCCAGGACCCCCCAAAACCTCCCCAGGGCCCCCAAAACCCCCCAGGACCCCCAAAACCTCCTCTGGGACCTCCCAAAACCCCCCCAAATCCCCCCCAAACCCCTCTGGGACCCCCCAAAACCCCCCCAAATCCCCCTGAGACCCCCCAAATCCCCCCATGGGGTGAGGACGAGCCCACCCTGGAGCAGCTCCGGACCCCCCAGCCCGGAGAGGGGGAGGAAGAGGAGGAGGAGGTGGATTTTGAGACAGGTACAGACCCCTCCCAAATCCCTGAGACCCCTCCCCAAATTTCAGAGACCCCTCCCCAAATTCCTGAGACTTTCCCCAAATTCCTGAGACCCCTCCCCAAATTCCTGAGACCCCCCCAATTTCCTGAGACCCCCCCCAATTTCCTGAGACCGCTCCCCAAATTCCTGGAGACCCCTCCCCAAATTCCTGAGACCCCTCCCCAAATTCCAGAGACCCCTCCCCAAATTCCTGGGTTCCCTCCCCAAATTCCTGAGACCCTCCCCAAATTCCACAGACCCCTCCCCAAATTCCACAGACCCCTCCCCAAATTCTTGGAGACCCCTCCCAAAATTTCTGAGACCCCTCCCCAAATTCCTGAGACCCCTCCCCAAATTCCACAGACCCCTCCCCAAATTCCAGAGACCCCTCCCTAAATTCCTGAGACCCTCCCCAAATTCCTGGAGACCCCTCCCCAAATTCTTGAGACCCTCCCCAAATTCCTGGAGACCCCTCCCCAAATCCCTGAGACCCCTCCCCAAATCCCTGAGACCCCTCCCCAAATCCCTGAGACCCCTCCCCAAATTCCAGAGACCCCTCCCCAAATTCCAGAGACCCCTCCCCAAATTCCTGAGACCCCTCCCCAAATTCCTGACACCCCCCCAAATTCCTGACACCCCCCCAAATTCCTGAGACCCCTCCCCAAATTCCAGAGACCCCTCCCTAAATTCCTGAGACCCCTCCCCAAATTCCAGAGACCCCTCCCCAAATTCCTGAGACCCCTCCCCAAATTCTTGAGACCCCTCCCCAAATTCCTGAGACCCCCCCCCAAATTCCACAGACTCCTCCCCAAATTCTTGGAGACCCCTCCCCAAAATCTTGGACACCCCTCCCCAAATTCCTGAGACCCCTCCCCAAATTCCTGAGACCCCTCCCCAAATTCCAGAGACCCCCCCAAATTCCAGAGACCCCTCCCCAAATTCCTGAGATCCCCCCAAATGCCAGCGACGCTCCCCAAATTCCTGAGACCCCTCCCCAAATTCCAGAGACCCCTCCCCAAATTCCAGAGACCCCTCCCCAAATTCCTGAGACCCCTCCCCAAATTCCTGAGACCCCCCCAAATTCCTGAGACCCCCCCAAATTCCAGAGACCCCTCCCCAAATTCCTGAGACCCCTCTCCAAATTCCTGAGACCCCCCCAAATTCCTGAGACCCCTCCCCAAATTCCTGAGACACCCCAAATTCCTGAGACCCCTCCCCAAATTGCAGAGACCCCTCCCCAAATTCCAGAGACCCCTCCCCAAATTCCACAGCACTTTCCCCAAATTCCACAGACCCCTCCCCAAATTCCTGAGAGCCCTCCCCAAATTCCTGGAGACCCCTCCCCAAATTCCTGAGATCCCCCCAAATTCCACAGACCCCTCCCCAAATTCCTGAGACCCCTCCCCAAATTCCTGAGACCCCTCCCCAAATTCCAGAGACCCTCCCCAAATTCCTGAGACCCCTCCCCAAATTCCACTGACCCCTCCCCAAATTCCGGAGACCCCACCCCAAATTCCTGAGACCCCTCCCCAAATTCCAGAGACCCCTCCCCAAATTCCTGAGACCCCTCCCCAAATTTCTGAGACCCCTCCCCAAATTTATGGGACCCCACCCCAAATTCCTGAGACCCCTCCCCAAATTCCTGAGACCCCTCCCCAAATTCCAGAGACCCCTCCCCAAATTCCAGAGACCCCTCCCCGAATTCCTGAGACCCTCCCGAAATTCCACAGACCCCTCCCCAAATTGCAGAGACCCCTCCCCAAATTCCACAGACCCCTCCCCAAATTCTTGGAGACCCCTCCCCAAATTCCTGAGATCCCTCCCCAACTTCCACAGACCCCTCCCCAAATCCCTGAGACCCCTCCCCAAATTCCAGAGACCCCTCCCCAAATTCTTGAAACCCCTCCCCAAATCCCTGAGACCCCTCCCCAAATTCCTGAGACCCCTCCCCAAATTGCAGAGACCCCTCCCCAAATTCCAGAGACCCCTCCCCAAATTCCTGAGACCCCTCCCCAAATTCCGGAGACCCCTCCCCAAATTCCAGAGACCCCTCCCCAAATTCCTGAGACCCCCCCAAATTCCAGAGACCCCTCCCCAAATTCCAGAGACCCCTCCCCAAATTCCTGAGACCCTTCCCCAAATTGCAAACACCCCTCCACAAATTACTGAGACCCCTCCCCAAGTTCCTGAGACCCCTCCCCAAATTCCAGAGACCCCCCCAAAATTCCAGAGACCCCTCCCCAAATTCCAGAGACCCTTCCCCAAATTCCACAGACCCCTCCCCAAATTCCAGAGACCCTTCCCCAAATTCCACAGACCCCTCCCCAAATTCCAGAGACCCCCCCAAATTCCAGACACCCCTCCCCAAATTCCAGAGACCCTTCCCCAAATTCCACAGACCCCTCCCCAAATTCCAGAGACCCCTCCCCAAATTCCTGAGACCCCTCCCCAAATTCTTGGAGACCCCTTCCCAAATTCCTGAGACCCCTCCCCAACTTCCACAGACCCCTCCCCAAATTCCAGAGACCCCTCCCCAAATTCCTGGGACCCCACCCCAAATTCCTGAGACCCCTCCCCAAATTCCTGAGACCCCTCTACAAATTCCTGAGACCCCTCCCCAAATTCCAGAGACCCCTCCCCAAATTCCAGAGACCCCTCCCCAAATCCGAGACCCCTCCCCAAATTCCTGAGACCCCTCCCCAAATTCCAGAGACCCCTCCCCAAATTCCAGAGACCCCCCAAATTCCACAGACCCCTCCCCAAATTCTTGGAAATCCCCTCCCCAAATTCTTGGAGACCCCTCCCCAAATTCCTGAGACCCCTCCCCAAATTCCAGAGACCCCTCCCCAAATTCCTGAGACCCCTCCCCAAATTCCTAAGACCCCTCCCCAAATTCCACAGACCCCTCCCCAAATTCCAGAGACCCCTCCCCAAATTCCAGAGACCCCTCCCCAAGTTCCTGAGACCCCTCCCCAAATCCCTGAGACCCCTCCCCAAATTCCTGAGACCCCGCCCCAAATTCCAGAGACCCCTCCCCAAATTCCACAGACCCCTCCCCAAATTCTTGGAGACCCCTCCCCAAATTCCTGAGACCCTTCCCAAATTCCTGGAGACCCCCCAAATTCCACAGACCCCTCCCCAAATTCCTGAGACCCCTCCCCAAATTGCAGAGACCCCTCCCCAAATTCCAGAGACCCCTCCCCAAATTCCACAGACCCCTCCCCAAATTCTTGGAGACCCCTCCCCAAATTCCTGAGACCCTTCCCAAATTCCTGGAGACCCCCCAAATTCCACAGACCCCTCCCCAAATTCCTGAGACCCTCCCCAAATTCCACAGTCCCCTCCCCAAATTCCTGAGACCCCTCCCCAAATTCCTGAGACCCCCCCAAATTCCTGAGACCCCCCCAAATTCCAGAGACCCCTCCCCAAATTCCTGAGACCCCTCTCCAAATTCCTGAGACCCCCCCAAATTCCTGAGACCCCTCCCCAAATTCCTGAGACACCCCAAATTCCTGAGACCCCTCCCCAAATTGCAGAGACCCCTCCCCAAATTCCAGAGACCCCTCCCCAAATTCCACAGCACTTTCCCCAAATTCCACAGACCCCTCCCCAAATTCCTGAGAGCCCCTCCCCAAATTCCTGGAGACCCCTCCCCAAATTCCTGAGACCCCCCCAAATTCCACAGACCCCTCCCCAAATTCCTGAGACCCCTCCCCAAATTCCTGAGACCCCTCCCCAAATTCCAGAGACCCTCCCCAAATTCCTGAGACCCCTCCCCAAATTCCACTGACCCCTCCCCAAATTCCGGAGACCCCACCCCAAATTCCTGAGACCCCTCCCCAAATTCCTGAGACCCCTCCCCAAATTCCTGAGACCCCTCCCCAAATTTCTGAGACCCCTCCCCAAATTTATGGGACCCCACCCCAAATTCCTGAGACCCCTCCCCAAATTCCTGAGACCCCTCCCCAAATTCCAGAGACCCCTCCCCAAATTCCAGAGACCCCTCCCCGAATTCCTGAGACCCTCCCCAAATTCCACAGACCCCTCCCCAAATTGCAGAGACCCCTCCCCAAATTCCACAGACCCCTCCCCAAATTCTTGGAGACCCCTCCCCAAATTCTTGGAGACCCCTCCCCAACTTCCACAGACCCCTCCCCAAATCCCTGAGACCCCTCCCCAAATTCCAGAGACCCCTCCCCAAATTCTTGAAACCCCTCCCCAAATCCCTGAGACCCCTCCCCAAATTCCTGAGACCCCTCCCCAAATTGCAGAGACCCCTCCCCAAATTCCAGAGACCCCTCCCCAAATTCCTGAGACCCCTCCCCAAATTCCGGAGACCCCTCCCCAAATTCCAGAGACCCCTCCCCAAATTCCTGAGACCCCCCCCTAAATTCCAGAGACCCCTCCCCAAATTCCAGAGACCCCTCCCCAAATTCCTGAGACCCTTCCCCAAATTGCAAACACCCCTCCACAAATTACTGAGACCCCTCCCCAAGTTCCTGAGACCCCTCCCCAAATTCCAGAGACCCCCCCAAAATTCCAGAGACCCCTCCCCAAATTCCAGAGACCCTTCCCCAAATTCCACAGACCCCTCCCCAAATTCCAGAGACCCCCCCAAATTCCAGACACCCCTCCCCAAATTCCAGAGACCCTTCCCCAAATTCCACAGACCCCTCCCCAAATTCCAGAGACCCCTCCCCAAATTCCAGAGACCCCTCCCCAAATTCCTGAGACCCCTCCCCAAATTCTTGGAGACCCCTTCCCAAATTCCTGAGACCCCTCCCCAACTTCCACAGACCCCTCCCCAAATTCCAGAGACCCCTCCCCAAATTCCTGGGACCCCACCCCAAATTACTGAGACCCCTCCCCAAATTCCTGAGACCCCTCCCCAAATTCCAGAGACTCCTCCCCAAGTTCCTGAGACCCCTCCCCAAATCCGAGACCCCTCCCCAAATTCCTGAGACCCCTCCCCAAATTCCAGAGACCCCTCCCCAAATTCCAGAGACCCCCCAAATTCCACAGACCCCTCCCCAAATTCTTGGAAATCCCCTCCCCAAATTCTTGGAGACCCCTCCCCAAATTCCTGAGACCCCTCCCCAAATTCCAGAGACCCCTCCCCAAATTCCTGAGACCCCTCCCCAAATTACTGAGAGCCCTCCCCAAATTCCACAGACCCCTCCCCAAATTCCAGAGACCCCTCCCCAAATTCCTGTGACCCCTCCCCAAATTCCACAGACCCCTCCCCAAATTCCTGAGACCCCTCCCCAAATTCCACAGACCCCTCCCCAAATTCCTGAGACCCCCCCAAATTCCTGAGACCCCTCCCCAAATTCCTAAGACCCCTCCCCAAATTCCTGAGACCCCTCCCCAAATTCCACAGACCCCTCCCCAAATTCCTGAGACCCCTCCCCAAATTCCACTGATCCCTCCCCAAATTCCGGAGACCCCTCCCCAAATTCCACAGACCCCTCCCCAAATTCCAGAGACCCCTCCCCAAATTCCTGAGACCCCTCCCCAAATTTCTGAGACCCCTCCCCAAATTTATGGGACCCCACCCCAAATTCCTGAGACCCCTCCCCAAATTCCTGAGACCCCTCCCCAAATTCCAGAGACCCCTCCCCAAATTCCTGAGACCCCTCCCCAAATTCCAGAGACCCCACCCCAAATTCCTGAGACCCCTCCCCAAATCCCTGAGACCCCTCCCCAAATTCCACAGACCCCTCCCCAAATTCCTGAGACCCCTCCCCAAATTCCTGAGATCCCTCCCCAACTTCCACAGACCCCTCCCCAAATCCCTGAGACCCCTCCCCAAATTCCAGAGACCCCTCCCCAAATTCTTGAAACCCCTCCCCAAATCCCTGAGACCCCTCCCCAAATTCCTGAGAGCCCTCCTCAAATTGCAGAGACCCCTCCCCAAATTCCAGAGACCCCTCCCCAAATTCCTGAGACCCCTCCCCAAATTCCGGAGACCCCACCCCAAATTCCTGAGACCCCTCCCCAAATTCCTGAGACCCCTCCCCAAATTCCACAGACCCCTCCCCAAATTCCTGAGACCCCTCCCCAAATACCCCTCCCCAAATTCCACAGACCCCTCCCCAAATTCATGAGACCCCTCCCCAAACTCCACAGACCCCTCCCCAAAGTCCTGAGACCCCTCCCCAAATTCCAGAGACCCCTCCCCAAATTCCTGAGACCCCTCCCCAAATCCTAAGACTCCTCCCCAAATTCCACAGACCCCTCCCCAAATTCCAGAGACCCCTCCCCAAATTCCAGAGACCCCTCCCCAAGTTCCTGAGACCCCCCCAATTGCGAGACCCCTCCCCAAATTCCAGAGACCCCTCCCCAAATTCCTGAGACCCCTCCCAAATTGCCGAGACCCCTCCCCAAATCCAGAGACCCCTCCCCAAATACTGAGACCCCTCCCCAAATTCCGGAGACCCCTCCCCAAATTCCAGAGACCCCTCCCCAAATCCTGAGACCCCCCAAATTCCAGAGACCCCTCCCCAAATTCCAGAGACCCCTCCCCAAATTCCTGAGACCCTTCCCAAATTGCAAACACCCTCCACAAATTACTGAGACCCCTCCCCAAGTTCCTGAGACCCCTCCCCAAATTCCAGAGACCCCCCCAAAATTCCAGAGACCCCTCCCCAAATTCCAGAGACCCTTCCCCAAATTCCACAGACCCCTCCCCAAATTCCAGAGACCCTTCCCCAAATCCACAGACCCCTCCCCAAATCCAGAGACCCCCCCAAATTCCAGACCCCTCCCCAAATCCAGAGACCCTTCCCAAATTCCCACAGACCCCTCCCCAAATTCCAGAGACCCCTCCCCAAATTCCTGAGACCCCACCCCAAATTCTTGGAGACCCCTTCCCAAATTCCTGAGACCCCTCCCCAACTTCCACAGACCCCTCCCCAAATTCCAGAGACCCCATCCCCAAATTCCTGGGACCCCACCCCAAATTCCTGAGACCCCTCCCCAAATCCTGAGACCCCTCTACAAATCCTGAGACCCCTCCCCAAATTCCAGAGACCCCTCCCCAAATTCCAGAGACCCCTCCCCAAATCCGAGACCCCTCCCCAAATTCCTGAGACCCCTCCCCAAATTCCAGAGACCCCTCCCCAAATTCCAGAGACCCCCCAAATCCACAGACCCCTCCCCAAATTCTTGGAAATCCCCTCCCCAAATTCTAGGAGACCCCTCCCAAATCCAGAGACCCCTCCCCAAATTCCAGAGACCCCTCCCCAAATTCCTGAGACCCCTCCCCAAATTCCTAAGACCCCTCCCCAAATCCACAGACCCCTCCCCAAATTCCAGAGACCCCTCCCCAAAATCCAGAGACCCCTCCCAAGTTCCTGAGACCCCTCCCAAAACCCTGAGACCCCTCCCCAAATTCCTGAGACCCCGCCCCAAATTCCAGAGACCCCTCCCCAAATTCCACAGACCCCTCCCCAAATTCTTGGAGACCCCTCCCCAAATTCCTGAGACCCATCCCAAATTCCTGGAGACCCCCCAAATTCCACAGACCCCTCCCCAAATTCCTGAGACCCTCCCCAAATTCCACAGTCCCCTCCCCAAATTCCTGAGACCCCTCCCCAAATTCCTGAGACCCCCCCAAATTCCTGAGACCCCCCAAATTCCAGAGACCCCTCCCCAAATTCCTGAGACCCCTCTCCAAATTCCTGAGACCCCCCCAAATCCTGAGACCCCTCCCCAAATTCCTGAGACACCCCAAATTCCTGAGACCCCTCCCCAAATTGCAGAGACCCCTCCCCAAATTCCAGAGACCCCTCCCCAAATTCCACAGCACTTTCCCCAAATTCCACAGACCCCTCCCCAAATTCCTGAGAGCCCTCCCCAAATCCTGGAGACCCCTCCCCAAATTCCTGAGACCCCCCCAAATTCCACAGACCCCTCCCCAAATTCCTGAGACCCCTCCCCAAATTCCTGAGACCCCTCCCCAAATTCCAGAGACCCTCCCCAAATTCCTGAGACCCCTCCCCAAATTCCACTGACCCCTCCCCAAATTCCGGAGACCCCACCCCAAATTCCTGAGACCCCTCCCCAAATTCCTGAGACCCTCCCCAAATTCCTGAGACCCCTCCCCAAATTTCTGAGACCCCTCCCCAAATTTATGGGACCCCACCCCAAATCCTGAGACCCCTCCCCAAATTCCTGAGACCCCTCCCCAAATTCCAGAGACCCCTCCCCAAATCCAGAGACCCCTCCCCGAATCCTGAGACCCTCCCCAAATTCCACAGACCCCTCCCCAAATTGCAGAGACCCCTCCCCAAATTCCACAGACCCCTCCCCAAATTCTTGGAGACCCCTCCCCAAATTCTTGGAGACCCCTCCCCAACTTCCACAGACCCCACCCCAAATCCCTGAGACCCCTCCCCAAATTCCAGAGACCCCTCCCCAAATTCTTGAAACCCCTCCCCAAATCCCTGAGACCCCTCCCCAAATTCCTGAGACCCCCCCCAAATTGCAGAGACCCCTCCCCAAATTCCAGAGACCCCTCCCCAAATCCTGAGACCCCTCCCCAAATTCGGAGACCCCTCCCCAAATTCCAGAGACCCCTCCCCAAATCCTGAGACCCCCCCAAATTCCAGAGACCCCTCCCCAAATTCCAGAGACCCCTCCCCAAATTCCTGAGACCCTTCCCCAAATTGCAAACACCCCTCCACAAATACTGAGACCCCTCCCCAAGTTCCTGAGACCCCTCCCCAAATTCCAGAGACCCCCCCAAAATTCCAGAGACCCCTCCCCAAATTCCAGAGACCCTTCCCCAAATTCCACAGACCCCTCCCCAAATTCCAGAGACCCCCCCAAATTCCAGACACCCCTCCCCAAATTCCAGAGACCCTTCCCCAAATTCCACAGACCCCTCCCCAAATTCCAGAGACCCCTCCCCAAATTCCAGAGACCCCTCCCCAAATTCCTGAGACCCCTCCCCAAATTCTTGGAGACCCCTTCCCAAATTCCTGAGACCCCTCCCCAACTTCCACAGACCCCTCCCCAAATTCCAGAGACCCCTCCCCAAATTCCTGGGACCCCACCCCAAATTACTGAGACCCCTCCCCAAATTCCTGAGACCCCTCCCCAAATTCCAGAGACTCCTCCCCAAGTTCCTGAGACCCCTCCCCAAATCCGAGACCCCTCCCCAAATCCTGAGACCCCTCCCCAAATTCCAGAGACCCCACCCCAAATTCCAGAGACCCCCAAATTCCACAGACCCCTCCCCAAATTCTTGGAAATCCCCTCCCCAAATTCGTGGAGACCCCTCCCCAAATTCCTGAGACCCCCCCCAAATTCCAGAGACCCCTCCCCAAATTCCTGAGACCCCTCCCCAAATTACTGAGAGCCCTCCCCAAATTCCACAGACCCCTCCCCAAATTCCAGAGACCCCTCCCCAAATTCCTGTGACCCCTCCCCAAATTCCACAGACCCCTCCCCAAATTCCAGAGACCCCTCCCCAAATTCCACAGACCCCTCCCCAAATTCCTGAGACCCCCCCAAATTCCTGAGACCCCTCCCCAAATTCCTAAGACCCCTCCCCAAATTCCTGAGACCCCTCCCCAAATTCCACAGACCCCTCCCCAAATTCCTGAGACCCCTCCCCAAATTCCACTGATCCCTCCCCAAATTCCGGAGACCCCTCCCCAAATTCCACAGACCCCTCCCCAAATCCAGAGACCCCTCCCCAAATTCCTGAGACCCCTCCCCAAATTTCTGAGACCCCTCCCCAAATTTATGGGACCCCACCCCAAATTCCTGAGACCCCTCCCCAAATTCCTGAGACCCCTCCCCAAATTCCAGAGACCCCTCCCCAAATTCCTGAGACCCCTCCCAAATTCCAGAGACCCCACCCCAAATTCCTGAGACCCTCCCCAAATCCCTGAGACCCCTCCCCAAATTCCACAGACCCCTCCCCAAATTCCTGAGACCCCTCCCCAAATTCCTGAGATCCCTCCCAAGCTTCCACAGACCCCTCCCCAAATCCCTGAGACCCCTCCCCAAATTCCAGAGACCCCTCCCCAAATTCTTGAAACCCCTCCCCAAATCCCTGAGACCCCTCCCAAATTCCTGAGAGCCCTCCTCAAATTGCAGAGACCCCTCCCCAAATTCCAGAGACCCCTCCCCAAATTCCTGAGACCCCTCCCAAATTCCGGAGACCCCACCCAAAATCCTGAGACCCCTCCCCAAATTCCTGAGACCCCTCCCCAAATTCCACAGACCCCTCCCCAAATTCCTGAGACCCCTCCCCAAACTCCACAGACCCCTCCCCAAATTCCTGAGACCCCTCCCCAAATCCAGAGACCCCTCCCCAAATTCCTGAGACCCCTCCCCAAATTCCTAAGACTCCTCCCCAAATTCCACAGACCCCTCCCCAAATCCAGAGACCCCTCCCAAATTCCAGAGACCCCTCCCCAAGTTCCTGAGACCCCTCCCCAAAACCCTGAGACCCCTCCCCAAATTCCTGAGACCCCGCCCCAAATTCAGAGACCCCTCCCCAATTCCACAGACCCCTCCCCAAATTCATGGAGACCCCTCCCCAAATTCCTGAGACCCTTCCCAAATTCCTGGAGACCCCCCAAATTCCACAGACCCCTCCCCAAATTCCTGAGACCCCTCCACAAATTCCTGAGACCCCTCCCCAAATTCCAGAGACCCCTCCCCAAATTCCTGAGACCCCCCCAAATTCCTGAGACCCCTCCCCAAATTCCTGAGACCCCTCCCCAAATTCCTGAGACCCCTCCCCAAATTCCACAGACCCCTCCCCAAATTCCTGAGACCCCTCCCCAAATTTCTGAGACCCCTCCCCAAATTTATGGGACCCCACCCCAAATTCCTGAGACCCCTCCCCAAATTCCTGAGACCCCTCCCCAAATTCCAGAGACCCCTCCCCAAATTCCTGAGACCCCTCCCCAAATCCCTGAGACCCCTCCCCAAATTCCAGAGACCCCTCCCCAAATTCCAGAGACCCCTCCCCAAATTCCTGAGACCCTCCCCAAATTCCACAGACCCCTCCCCAAATCCCTGAGACCCCTCCCCAAATTCCACAGACCCCTCCCCAAATTGCAGAGACCCCTCCCCAAATTCCACAGACCCCACCCCAAATCATGGAGACCCCTCCCCAAATTCTGGAGACCCCTCCCCAAATCCAGAGACCCCTCCCCAAATTCTGAGACCCCTCCCCAAATCCGGAGACCCCACCCCAAATTCCAGAGACCCCTCCCCAAATTCCTGAGACCCCTCCCCAAACTCCACAGACCCCTCCCCAAATTCCTGAGACCCTCCCCAAATCCACAGACCCCTCCCCAAATTGCAGAGACCCCTCCCCAAATTCCACAGACCCCTCCCCAAATTCTTGGAGACCCCTCCCCAAATCCCTGAGACCCCTCCCCAAATTTATGGGACCCCACCCCAAATTCCTGAGACCCCTCCCCAAATTCCTGAGACCCTCCCCAAATTCCAGAGACCCCTCCCCGAATTCCTGAGACCCTCCCCAAATTCCAGAGACCCCTCCCCAAATTCCAGAGACCCCTCCCCAAATTCCTGAGACCCCTCCCCAAACTCCACAGACCCCTCCCCAAATTCCTGAGACCCTCCGCAAATTCCACAGACCCCTCCCCAAATTGCAGAGACCCCTCCCCAAATTCCACAGACCCCTCCCCAAATTCTTGGAGACCCCTCCCCAAATTCCTGAAATCCCTCCCCAACTTCCACAGACCCCTCCCCAAATCCCTGAGACCCCTCCCCAAATTCCAGAGACCCCTCCCCAAATTCTTGAAACCCCTCCCCAAATTCCTGAGACCCCTCCCCAAATTCCTGAGACCCCTCCCCAAATTCCAGAGACCCCCCCAAAATTCCAGAGACCCCTCCCCAAATTCCAGAGACCCTTCCCCAAATTCCACAGACCCCTCCCCAAATTCCAGAGACCCTTCCCCAAATTCCACAGACCCCTCCCCAAATTCCAGAGACCCCCCCAAATTCCAGACACCCCTCCCCAAATTCCAGAGACCCTTCCCCAAATTCCACAGACCCCCTCCCCAAATTCCAGAGACCCCTCCCCAAATTCCAGAGACCCCTCCCCAAATTCCTGAGACCCCTCCCCAAATTCTTGGAGACCCCTTCCCAAATTCCTGAGACCCCTCCCCAACTTCCACAGACCCCTCCCCAAATTCCAGAGACCCCTCCCCAAATTCCTGGGACCCCACCCCAAATTACTGAGACCCCTCCCCAAATTCCTGAGACCCCTCTACAAATTCCTGAGACCCCTCCCCAAATTCCAGAGACCCCTCCCCAAGTTCCTGAGACCCCTCCCCAAATCCGAGACCCCTCCCCAAATTCCTGAGACCCCTCCCCAAATTCCAGAGACCCCTCCCCAAATTCCAGAGACCCCCCAAATTCCACAGACCCCTCCCCAAATTCTTGGAAATCCCCTCCCCAAATTCTTGGAGACCCCTCCCCAAATTCCTGAGACCCCTCCCCAAATTCCAGAGACCCCTCCCCAAATTCCTGAGACCCCTCCCCAAATTACTGAGAGCCCTCCCCAAATTCCACAGACCCCTCCCCAAATTCCAGAGACCCCTCCCCAAATTCCTGTGACCCCTCCCCAAATTCCACAGACCCCTCCCCAAATTCCTGAGACCCCTCCCCAAATTCCACAGACCCCTCCCCAAATTCCTGAGACCCCCCCAAATTCCTGAGACCCCTCCCCAAATTCCTAAGACCCCTCCCCAAATTCCTGAGACCCCTCCCCAAATTCCACAGACCCCTCCCCAAATTCCAGAGACCCCTCCCCAAATTCCTGAGACCCCTCCCCAAATTTCTGAGACCCCTCCCCAAATTTATGGGACCCCACCCCAAATTCCTGAGACCCCTCCCCAAATTCCTGAGACTTCTCCCCAAATTCCAGAGACCCCTCCCCAAATTCCTGAGACCCCTCCCCAAATTCCACAGACCCCTCCCCAAATTCCTGAGATCCCTCCCCAACTTCCACAGACCCCTCCCCAAATCCCTGAGACCCCTCCCCAAATTCCAGAGACCCCTCCCCAAATTCTTGAAACCCCTCCCCAAATCCCTGAGACCCCTCCCCAAATTCCTGAGAGCCCTCCTCAAATTGCAGAGACCCCTCCCCAAATTCCAGAGACCCCTCCCCAAATTCCTGAGACCCCTCCCCAAATTCCGGAGACCCCACCCCAAATTCCACAGACCCCTCCCCAAATTCCTGAGACCCCTCCCCAAACTCCACAGACCCCTCCCCAAATTCCTGAGACCCCTCCCCAAATTCCTGAGACCCCCCCAAATTCCAGAGACCCCTCCCCAAATTCCTGAGACCCCTCCCCAAATTCTTGAGACCCCTCCCCAAATTTCTGGAGACCTTTCCCCAACTTCCATAGACCCCTCCCCAAATTCCAGAGACCCCTCCCCAAATTCCTGAGACCCTTCCCCAAATTGCAAACACCCCTCCCCAAATTCCTGAGACCCCTCCCCAAGTTCCTGAGACCCCTCCCCAAATTCCAGAGACCCCCCCAAAATTCCAGAGACCCCTCCCCAAATTCCAGAGACCCTTCCCCAAATTCCACAGACCCCTCCCCAAATTCCTGAGACCCCTCCCCAAATTCCAGAGACCCCTCCCCAAATTCCAGAGACCCCTCCCCAAGTTCCTGAGACCCCTCCCCAAATCCCTGAGACCCCTCCCCAAATTCCTGAGACCCCTCCCCAAATTCCTGAGACCCCTCCCCAAATCCCTGAGACCCCTCCCCAAATTCCTGAGACCCCTCTCCAAATTCCACAGACCCCTCCCCAAATTCCTGAGACCCCCCAAATTCCAGAGACCCCTCCCCAAATTCCAGAGACCCCTCCCCAAATTCCACAGACCCCTCCCCAAATTCCTGAGACCCTCCCCAAATTCCAGAGACCCCTCCCCAAATTCCTGAGACCCCTCCCCAAATTCCAGAGACCCCTCCCCAAATTCCACAGACCCCTCCCCAAATTGCAGAGACCCCTCCCCAAATTCCACAGACCCCTCCCCAAATTCTTGGAGACCCCTCCCCAAATTCTTGGAGACCCCTCCCCAAATTCCAGAGACCCCTCCCCAAATTCCTGAGACCCCTCCCCAAATTCCTGAGACTCCCCCAAATTCCTGAGACCCCTCCCCAAATTCCAGAGACCCCTACCCAAACTTTAGAGACCCCTCCCCAAATTCCAGAGACCCCTCCCCAAATTCCTGAGACCCTTCCCCAAATTCGTGAGACCCCTCCCCAAATTCCAGAGACCCCTCCCCAAATTCCTGAGACCCCTCCCCAAATTCCTGAGACCCCCCCAAATTCCTGAGACCCCTCCCCAAATTCCTGAGATCCCCCCAAATTCCAGCGACGCTCCCCAAATTCCAGAGACCCCTCCCCAAATTCCTGAGACCCCTCCCCAAATCCCAGAGACCCCCCAAATTCCTGAGACCCCTCCCCAAATTCTTGGAGACCCTCCCAAAATTCTAGAGACCCCTCCCCAAATTCCTGAGACCCCTCCCCAAATTCCACAGACCCCTCCCCAAATTCCTGACACCCTCCCCAACTTCCACAGACCCCTCCCCAAATTCCAGAGACCCTCCCCAAATTCCACAGACCCCTCCCCAAATTCGTGAGACCCCTCCCCAAATTCTTGAGACCCCTCCCCAAATTCCTGAGACCCCCCCAAATTCCGGAGACCCCTCCCCAAATTCCACAGACCCCTCCCCAAATTCCAGAGACCCCTCCCCAAATTCCTGAGACCCTCCCCAATTTCCAGAGACACCTCCCCAAATTCCAGAGACCCTCCCCAAATTCCTGAGACCCCTCCCCAAATTCTTGAGACCCCTCCCCAAATTCCTGAGACCCCTCCCCAAATTCCTGAGACCCCTCCCCAAATTCCACAGACTCCTCCCCAAATTCCTGACCCCTCCCCAAATTCCTGAGACCCCTCCCCAAATTCCAGAGACCCCTCCCCAAATTCCTGAGATCCCCCCAAATTCCAGAGACCCTTCCCCAAATTCCAGAGACCCCTCCCCAAATTCCTGAGACCCTTTCCAAATTCTTGGAGACCCCTCCCCAAATTCCAGAGACCCCTCCCCAAATTCCTGAGACCCCCCAAATTCCTGAGACCCCTCCCCAAATTCCAGAGACCCTCCCCAAATTCCAGAGACCCCTCCCCAAATTCCTGAGCCCCCCCAAATTCCGGAGACCCCTCCCCAAATTCCAGAGACCCCTCCTCAAATTCCAGAGACCCTTCCCCAAATTCCGGGGAGCCCCTCCCGCACCCTGGGGAGCCCCTCCCCCTCATTTTTGGGGTTCTGGGGGGGGTCTCACCCGCTCCCCTCCCCCCCCAGAGCTGCTGACGACCCCCCCCGGGATGAAACGGGGGGTGCAGTTCCAGCCCCGAGGTAGGGGAGGGGTCTGGGGGGGATTTGGGGAGGGGGCTTTGGGCTCTGGGGGGGCTTCGAGGGGCTTTTGGGGTTTGGGGGATTTTTGGGGGGGCTTTTTGAGGGGGCTTTGGGGTCTGGGGGTTTTTTTGGGGGGGTTTTGGGGTCTGGGGGGACTTTGAGGGGGTCTGGGGGATTTTGGGGAGGGGTCTTGGGGGGCTTTGAGTGGGTGTTGGGGGGGTTTTGGGATCTGGGGGGTTTTGGGGAGGGGTCTTTGGGATCTGGGGGGTTTTGGGGAGGGGTCTTTGGGGTCTTGGGGGTCTTTGGGGGGAGTTTGGGGGGGATTTGGGGTCTGGGGGAGTTTTGGGGGGGTTTGGGGGGGCTTTTAGGGGAGATTTGGGGTCTGGGGGTCTTTTGGGGGTGTCTTTTGGGTCTGGGGGGGTCCCTGGGGGTTTTTATCCTCTCTGGGGGGGCAGATTTGGGGGTCTCGGGGTCGTTTCACCCCCCCAGACCCCCCCACAGACGCCCCCTCCCCATTTCCAGCCTCGGGGGGGCTCTGTCCCTGTCGGGGCTCCTGGAGACCCTCGAGCCCCTGGAGCTGGGGGGGGTCCCGGCCCAGCCCGGGGGTCTCCCCCACCCCCCCCGGGAGGAATTGGGGAGGGGTCTGCGCCCCCCCCGACCCCCCCGCGGCGCTCGGACAGCCTGGAGGAGCTGCTGGGGCAGGTGGGAAATGTGGGGAGGGGGCTTGGGGGGGGGTTCAGAGACCCCTCCCCACATTCCCACCCCCCTCAGCAGCAGAATGGGGAGGGGTCTCCTCCCCCAGTGCCCCCCCCCAGAGCCCCCCGAGGAGGTTTTGAGGTTTTTTCCTCCCCCGACGCCGCCACCCCCGTGGAGGGGTTTGAGGAGCTGCTGCCGGACCCCGCCCACAGGGTGGGATTTGGGGGGTCCTGGGGGGGATTTGGGGGGGATTTGGGGGGTCCTGGGGGGGATTTGGGGGGGATTTGGGGGGGATTTGGGGGGGATTTCGGGGGTCCTGGGGGGATTTGGGGGGTCCTGGGGGGGCCCTTGGGGGTCTTGAGGGGGCTTGGGGGAGATTTGGGGGGTCTTGGGGTGGTTTTGGGGGTTCTTGGGGTTGGTTTGGGGGTTTTTGGGGTGGTTTTTGGGGTTTTTGGGGTGCTCAGAGTGACCCCCAGACCCGTTTCCCCCTCCCCAGTGCCCGTTGAAGCCGGATCCGTTCCAGCAGCGCGCGGCTGTGCCTGGAGCGCCATCACTGCTGCTGGTGGCCGCTCACACCTCGGCCGGCAAAACCGCGGTGGCCGAGTACGCCATGGGGCTGGCCCGGCGCCACATGACACGGTGAGACCCCAAAATGGGGCTGGGGGACCCCAAAATGGGGCTGGGGGTCCCCAAAATGGGGCTGGGGGTCCCCAAAATGGGGCTGGGGGTCCCAAAATGGAGCTGGGGGTCCCTAAAACTGCCCCAGGGACCCCAAAACCGTTGAGGGGACCCCAAAACCCCTGCAGTTTTTTGGGGTGACCCCCCCGTGTCCCCCCAGGTCCATCTACACCTCCCCCATCAAGGCTTTGTCCAAGCAGAAGTTTGGGGATTTCCGCGACACCTTCGGGGACGTGGGGCTGCTGACGGGGGACGTGCGGCTGCGCCCCGAGGCCGCGTGGCTGGTGATGAGCACCGAGATCCTCAGCTGGGGAGGGGTCCTGGGGGGGCTTTGGGGGGTCCTGAGGGGTCCTGGGGAGGGGTTCAGGACCCCCAGGACCCCCCCCAGCCCCATTTCCTCCCCCCCAGGTCGATGCTGTCCAACGGCTCCGACGCCATCCGGGACCTGGAGTGGGTGATCTTCGACGAGGTTCACTGCGTCAATGACGATGAGGTGGGGCTGGGGGCTCTGGGGGGGCTCTGGGGGGGGCTCTGGGGGGCTCTGGGGGGGCTCTGGGGGGGCTTTGGGGAGCCCTGGGGGGGTCCTGAAGTAATTTAGGAGGGGTCTGGGGTGGTTTAGGGGAGCTCTGAGGGGTCCTGGGAGGGTTTAGGGGTGGTCTGGGGGGTCCTGGGGGCCTCTGGGGGGTTTTGAGGGGTCCTGAGGGGCTCTGGGGGGGGTCCTGGGGGGGTTTGGGGGGTCCTGGGGGGGTTTTGGGGAGTTCTGGAGGGTCCTGGGGGGGTTTTGGGGTGGTCTGGGGGGTTTTGGGGGGTTCTGGAGTGGTTTAGGGGATCTCTGGGGGTTCCTGGGGGTGTTTTGGGGTGTTTTGGGGTCCCCCTGACCCCCCCCGTGCCCCCCAGAGGGGTGTGGTGTGGGAGGAGGTGCTGGGGGGTTCCTGAGGGGTTCCTGGGTGGGTTTTTGGGGGTTTTGGGGGTTCCTGGGGGGGTTTTTGGGGTGTTTTGGGGTCCCCCTGACCCCCCCATGCCCCCCAGAGGGGTGTGGTGGGGGAGGAGGTGCTGATCCTGCTGCCCGAGCACGTGAAGCTGGTGCTGCTCAGCGCCACCGTCCCCAACGCCCTCGAGTTCGCCCAGTGGGTCGGGTACGGCCTGGGGGGGCTTTTGGGGGGTCCTGGGGGGGCTTTGGGGGGTCCTGAGGGGTCCTGGGGGGGCTTTGGGGAATCCCTGGGGGGTTTGGGGGGTCCTCAGGGGGTTTGAGGGGGTCTTGGAGGAGTTTGGGGTGTCCTGAGAGGGCTTTGGGGGGTTCTCGGGGGATTTTGGGGGGTCCTCAGGGGGTTTGGGGGCTTCTCAGGGGGGTTTGGGGATCCTGGGGGGGTTTGGGGGGGGTCCTGAGGATCTTTGGGGGTCTCTGAGAGGGACATGGGGGGGATCTGGGGGCTTTGGGGGATCTTGGAGGGGCTTTAGTGATCTCTGAGGGGTTTATGGGGGTTCTCAGGGGGGTTTGGGGGGTCCTGGGGGGTTTTGGGGGTCCCTGGGGTCTCTGGGGGTCCCTGGGGAGGTTTTGGGGGGTCCCAGGGGTGGTTTGGGGGTCCCTGGGGGTCTCTCAGGGTGTCTCTCACCCCGTCAGTCGCACCAAGCGTCGCTGTGTCCGTGTTCTGAGCACCCCGCGCCGCCCGGTGCCGCTGGAGCATTTCCTGTTCACCGGGAACAGCGCCCGGAACCGGCACCAGCTGTTCCAGCTGCTGGGCCCAGGGGGGGCCTTCAGCACCCAGGGGTGAGACCCCCAAAACCTGACCCAAATCTGACCTGAAACTGCCTGAATCTGACCCAAATCCTGCCTAAATGTGACCCAAAACCTGACACAAACCTGACCTGAAACTGACCCAAAATCTGACCCCAAAACCTGATGCAGATCTGATCTGAAACTGCCTAAATCTGACCCAAATCTGACCCAAAACCTGCCCAATTCTGACCCAAATCTGACCCAAACCTGACCCTGAACTGACCCCAAATCCTGCCCCAAAACCTGACCCAAATCTGCCCCAAAATCTCTGCCTAAATCTGACCCAAACCTGACACAAACCTGACCCCAAACCTGACCCCAAACCTGACCCAAATCAGACCCAAAACCTGACCCAAAACCTGCCCAATTCTGACCCAAACCTGACCCAAACCTGACCCAAAACCTGCCCAATTCTGACCCAAATCTGATCCAAACCTGACCCAAAACCTGACCCAAATCTAACTCAAAATCTGACCCAAAACCTGCCCTGAACCTGCCCCAAAACCTGCCCCAAAAACCTGCCCCAAAACCTGCTCCAAACTCTGACCCAAACCTGACCCCAAACCTGACCCCAAACCTGACCCCAAACCTGACCCAAACCTGACCCAAAACCTGACCCAAATCAGACCCAAACCTGACCCAAACCTGACCCAAACCTGACCCAAACCTGACCCAAAATCTGACCCCAAAATGTGTCCAAAACCTGACCCCAAACCTGACCCCAAACCTGACCCAAACCTGACCCAAACCTGACCCAAAACCTGACCCAAATCAGACCCAAACCTGACCCAAATCAGACCCAAACCTGACCCAAACCTGACCCAAAACCTGACCCAAATCAGACCCAAACCTGACCCAAACCTGACCCAAACCTGACCCAAAGCTGACCCAAAGCTGACCCAAACCTGACCCAAATCAGACCCAAAACCTGACCCAAACCTGACCCAAAACCTGACCCAAATCAGACCCAAACCTGACCCAAACCTGACCCAAACCTGACCCAAAACCTGACCCAAACCTGACCCAAACCTGACCCAAATCTGACCCAAACCTGACCCAATTCTGCCCCAATTCTGCCCCAATTCTGCCCCAATTCTGCCCCAATTCTGACCCAATTCTGCCCCAAACCTGTCCCAAACCTGCCCCTCCCCTGTCCCAGGTACTACGCGGCGGTGGAGGCCAAGAAGGAGCAGAGCAGCAAACACGCGCAGAGCTTCGGGGCACGGCAGCCCACCATGGGAGCCCCCAACCCTGGGCAGGTACTGGGGGTCCCAGGGGGTCCCAGTGACCCCAAACCCCCAACCCTGGATGGGTACTGGGGGTCCCATGGGGCTGGGGGCAGTTTGGGGGTCCCAAGGGGCAGTTTGGGGGTCCCACTGACCCTGTTCTCTCCCCCCAGGAGTGTGGGGTGTGGCTGTCCCTCCTGCAGACCCTCCATGGGGCTGGGGGCTGTTTGTGGGTCCCATGGGGCAGTTTGGGGGTCCCAAGGGGCAGTTTGGGGGTCCCACTGACCCTGTTCTCTCCCCCCAGGAGTGTGGGGTCTGGCCGTCCCTGCTGCAGACCCTCCGTGAGCGGGAGCTGCTCCCGGCCGTCACCTTCACCTTCTCCCGTGGCCGCTGCGAGGAGCAGGCGGCCGCCCTGGGCTCCCTGGAGCTGCTGAGCGGGGCCGAGCGCGCCCAGGTCCGGCACTTCCTGACGCGCTGCCTGGCCCGGCTGCGCGGCTCCGACCGGCGCCTGCCACAGGTGGGGTCCCCGAGAGGATGAGGAGGGAGATTCTGGGGCGTGGGAGGGTGATTTTGGGGTGTGGGAAGGTGATTTTGGGGTGTGGGAGGGCGATTTTGGGGCATGAAGGGCTATTTTGGGGTCCCATGGGGACGGGAAGGGCGATTTTGGGGTGTGGGAGGGCGATTTTGGGGCGTGAGGGACGGGGATTTTGGGGTGTGAGGGGATGGGGAGGGCAATTTTGGGGTGTGAGGGACGGGGATTTTGGGGCGTGAGGGACAGGGATTTTGGGGCGTGAGGGACGGGGATTTTGGGGTGTGAGGGACGGGGATTTTGGGGTGTGAGGGACAGGGATTTTGGGGCGTGAGGGACGGGGATTTTGGGGTGTGAGGGACGGGGATTTTGGGGCGTGAGGGACGGGGATTTTGGGGTGTGAGGGACGGGGATTTTGGGGCGTGAAGGACGGGGATTTTGGGGCGTGAGGGACGGGGATTTTGGGGCGTGAGGGACGGGGATTTTGGGGCGTGAGGGACGGGGATTTTGGGGTGTGAGGGACGGGGATTTTGGGGCGTGAGGGACGGGGATTTTGGGGCGTGAGGGGATGGGGAGGGCGATTTTGGGTGATTTTGGGGTCCGACAGGGACGGGGAGGGCGATTTTGGGGTGTGAGGTGTAAAGAGGGAAGGGTTTGTACCTGGAGGAGGGGATCCAGCGCGTTCCTCCCCGCAGGTACTGCAGCTGTCGGAGCTGCTGCAGCGCGGCATCGGCGTCCACCACGGCGGGGTCCTGCCGCTGCTCAAGGAGGTGGTGGAGATGCTCTTCAGCCAGGGGCTGGTGAAGGTGAGCGGGGAAAAATGGCACAGCCGGCTGTGGGGCACGGGGATCCCACCCCATGGCTGCCCCACGCCTGGCCCAGGTGCTGTTTGCCACCGAGACCTTCGCCATGGGGGTGAACATGCCGGCGAGGACCGTCGTCTTCGACTCCATCCGCAAACACGACGGGAATGGCTTCCGGGATCTCCTGCCCGGTGAGGGGCTGGATGTGGGGCTGGGGGGAGAGCGGGTGGGAACGTGAGGGGGAAATGGGGGAAAGCAGAGAGGGAAAATGGGAGAAAGCTGAGGGGAAAATGGGAGAAAGCTGAGGGGAAAATGGGAGAAAGCTGAGAGTGGAAATGGGGGAAAGCTGAGGGGAAATGTGAGGGGAAAATGGGAGAAAGCGGAGAGGGAAAATGGGAGAAAGCTGAGGGGAAAATGGGAGAAAGCGGAGAGGGAAAATGGGAGAAAGCTGAGGGGAAAATGGGAGAAAGCTGAGGGGAAAATGGGAGAAAGCTGAGAGGGGAAATGGGAGAAAGCGGAGAGGGAAAATGGGAGAAAGCTGAGAGGGGAAATGGGAGAAAGTGGAGAGGGAAAATGGGAGAAAGCTGAGGGGAAAATGGGGGAAAGCTGAGGGAAAATGGGAGAAAGCGGAGAGGGAAAATGGGAGAAAGCTGAGGGGAAAATGGGAGAAAGCTGAGAGGGGAAATGGGAGAAAGCTGAGGGGAAAATGGGGGAAAGCTGAGGGGAAAATGGGAGAAAGCTGAGGGGAAAATGGGAGAAAGCTGAGAGGGGAAATGGGAGAAAGCTGAGAGGGGAAATGGGAGAAAGTGGAGAGGGAAAATGGGAGAAAGCTGAGGGGAAAATGGGGGAAAGCTGAGAGGGAAAATGGGAGAAAGCGGAGAGGGAAAATGGGAGAAAGCTGAGGGGAAAATGGGAGAAAGCTGAGAGGGGAAATGGGAGAAAGTGGAGAGGGAAAATGGGAGAAAGCTGAGGGGAAAATGGGAGAAAGCTGAGAGGGGAAATGGGAGAAAGCGGAGAGGGAAAATGGGAGAAAGTGGAGAGGGAAAATGGGAGAAAGCTGAGAGGGAAAATGGGGGAAAAGGCAATTGGGAAAATGTAGAAATAGGGGAGGAAAGAGTGAGGAGAAATGGGAGGAAAGAGGAGAAATGGAGGGAGGAGAGTTGCAATCGTGAGGGAAAACGTGAGGGGAGAAAAGAGCGGGAAAACGTGAGGGGAGAAAAGAGTGAGAAACGTGAGAGGAAAAGAGAGGGAAAACGAGAGGGTAAAAAGGCAGAAAATCTGAGGGAGAAAGAGCAGCAAACATGAGGGGAAAGCATCGGGAAAAGCGACGGGAAAGGTGTGGGGAAAAAAGAGCAGAAACGTGAGGGAAAAAGAAACACGAGCAGGAGAGGGCAGGAAATGTGAGGGTGGAAAGAGTGGGAAACGTGAGGGGAAAATGGGGGAAAACGTGAGGGGAGAAAATGGGGAAACGGGGAGAAAATGGGGGAAAATGTGAGGGGAGAAAAGAGCGGGAAAACGTGAGGGGAAAAATGGTGGGAAATGAGAGAGCAAAAAGGCAGAAAATCTGAGGGAGAAAGAGCAGCAAACATGAGGGGAAAGCATCGGGAAAAGCGACGGGAATCGTGAGGGGAAAAAAGAGCGGAAACGTGAGGGAAAAAGGGCAGAAACGTGAGAGGAAAAGGGCAGGAAATGTGAGGGTGGAAAGAGTGGGAAACGTGAGGAGAAAATGGAGAAAACGTGAGGGGAGAAAATGGGGAAACGGGGAGAAAATGGGGGAAAATGTGAGGGGAGAAAAGAGCGGGAAAACGTGAGGGGAAAAATGGTGGGAAATGAGAGAGCAAAAAGGCGGAAAATCTGAGGGAGAAAGAGCAGCAAACATGAGGGGAAAGCATCGGGAAAAGCGACGGGAATCGTGAGGGGAAAAAAGAGCGGAAACGTGAGGGAAAAAGGGCAGAAACGTGAGAGGAAAAGGGCAGGAAATGTGAAGGTGGAAACAGTGGGAAACGTGAGGGGAAAATGGGGGAAAATGTGAGGAGAGAAAATGGGGAAACGGGGAGAAAATGGGGGAAAATGTGAGGGGAGAAAAGAGCGGGAATCCTGAGGGGAGAAAAGAGCGGGAAAACGTGAGGGGAGAAAAGAGCAGGAAAACGTGAGGGGAGAAAAGAGCGGGAAAACTGAGGGGAGAAAAGAGCGGGAAAACGTGAGGGGAGAAAAGAGCGGGAATCCTGAGGGGAAAAAAGAGCGGGAAAACGTGAGGGGAAAAATGGTGGGAAATGAGAGAGCAAAAAGGCGGAAAATCTGAGGGAGAAAGAGCAGCAAACACGAGGGGAAAGCAGGGGGAAAAGCGACGGGAAAGGTGAGGGGAGGAAGGGCAGGAGCCGTGAGGGGAAGAGCGGGAGGATCCGTGAGGAGAAGACGCCGGCGGCTCTGCGTCCCCACAGGCGAGTACACGCAGATGTCGGGGCGCGCCGGCCGCCGCGGGCTGGACACCACCGGCACCGTCATCATCCTCTGCAAGGGAGCCGTGCCCGAGCTGTCGGATCGGCACCGCATGATGCTGGTCAGTGCCTGACGTGTGTCCCCGCGGTGTCACTGCCATGTTCCCAGTGTGTCCCCACAGTGTCACCGCCATGTTCCCACCGTGTCACCGCCGTGTCACTGCCATGTTCTCACTGTGTTCCCCTCGTGTTCCCCCCGTGTCCCCACAGTGTCACCGCCATGTTCCCCCCGTGTCCCCACAGTGTCACTGCCATGTTCCCAGTGTGTCCCCACAGTGTCACCGCCATGTTCCCCCGTGTTCCCGCCGTTTCACTGCTGTGTCCCCGCCGTGTCACCACTGTGTCACTGCTGTGTCCCCACAGTGTCACTGCCATGTTCCCACCGTGTCCCCCGATGGCTTCGGCTCCCAACGGTCGCTCCCCGGCGCTGGGTCCAGAGCGGCCCGAGGAGGGGATGCTCTGTGTGCCGGAACGGTGAGAGGTGCGGGCGGGTCGGGGGGACTTTATCCACCGAGTATATACCTGGAAGTATAATGATGATCAAAATAGATACTAAAAAATATTGAAGATAAACGGGCTGCTTGGTTTTTATTTAGTTAGAGGCAGGGTTTTTAAATAAATAAGAAAAAAATAAATAAAATATTTCAAGAATGAATATGTAAAGGTATAGAGAAATATATATATGTAGGCATAAAAATAAGTAAAAATAAGTAATAGAAATATATACATATATATTGATTTATAATCTATAATATGATTTCTGTACGTATAGATGGTAATATGATATATTTTAGGATATGTTATGTGTTATGTATATCAACAAGGTATATAAATATGATAAAAAATATATATTAAAAGATTTTTAAATACCGTTTAAGATAAAGGGACTGTTTGGTTTTTATTAGGTTTGCTTCGGGGCTTTTAAATAAATACTACAAAAATAAAAACATAGAAATGTATATTAAATATATAAAGATATAGAGATATGTGCAACCAGAAAAGTAAAGAAATAGAAGTAATGCAAATATATACAAACAGGTTTATGTTTAATCTATATATCTACATTATATTTATTTAATAGATGTATTATATATATAATAAATATATATATAATTAAAATGTATATAATATATTTAATATATAATAATATATGTATACATGTTAAAATAATATATTTTGATACTTTATATATTGTGTGTTATATATAAATGAATATAGTATATAAATTTAAACACATGTTGTGGAAATAGATGTTAATTTTTTTTTTTTTTTTATTTTCATTGTTTTGGTAAGTTTCTCAGAGGCAATCCTCCCGTTGCAGCTGCTGACAGCACTGAAAACCTGTGTGCTTCGTGGTGTCCATCGCCCAGCTGGCAACGATTCCCTGGTGTTTGGTGCATTAAGTCACACCCAGCTGTGTGGGATGGCAGGTGAGCACATTGCCCGAGCCTTTTCGCTTTTCTGGCTCACACACAACTTCCTTTCCTTTTTTATATGGAAATCAGGGAAGAGGGTAGTGTATATTAGTATATTAGCATTTCTAGCAGATTTTTAACTGCCACTGATGCCCGTTCATCTTTGCAGTGTGGGTTTTCATGCTGACAAATCCTCTGCTTTGCCTTCTGCTCAGAGTCAGGTGGGCCCTTTATTGAACAGATTTATCTGCTACAAGGCTACGCAGAAGGATGGAAAGGAGGAACACAGGGGGAAAAAAAAATAGATGAAAGGCCATGCATTGATCACCTGATGTACTCCAGAGACAAACATGGCTATTACAGGTAACATGGAGCAGCCCTTCTGGCCTTTTCAGTTGTATTCAGAGAGATGTTTGCCTGCTGTGAATATCTGGGTGCTTGGAGTTCACTCTGATTTTAACAAGCCCATCAATAATAAAACATTGTATTGATAGAGCAAGATCTACTTCTGTAAAGTTGTTGCTCCACAGAAAAGCAGCATAAAGAAGCTAGCTGGATTATTTGTATGATATGTAGCTTTTTTAGGATGTTTTGTTCTTTATATGGTGTTCATTTCAAATACAAGCGTGTGAACTTTGTGTTCCCTTTTAGGGGCTGGTTCTGGGGTAACAAGGAAACACAAGGCCTAAACACCTCTGGCTTGTCTGTCCAAGGATCTGCCTCAATTGTGGCTCCCATCCTTCTGAAGAACTCTTCAGCACAGTGAGTTACCTTCTATAACTATTTATTGTTGTATTGTTGTTGTGAGACCTCATTGCTGGGTGAGAAGACCAGGGGAAATTAAAGGCTGTATGCCACTGTTACTTCACTGAATTCTTGTACTCTGTTAAAATCAAAACAAAAGGGATTTACACTGTAAGAAACACTTAAATGTAAGTTAAGGTAAAGGTCACAGTGCTAAAACCTAAGAGCAGATAGCCTTGAGCTCCTTTATATTCCTACTCCTGCCTCCAGGGTATCATCAGCTATCCCCTAGATCTTGCAGTGGAAGAGATGCTGAACCATCAGCTGTTCCATATTCTACACCACGTGTCTTTTTACCATGCTCCTCTGAGAAGCATCTCTCCCTTCTCTGTTTCTTTGCAGACAAGAAGGGAGAAATTGGGATTGCCTTTGTTCTTTTGCCTGTTCATAAAAAGGCCGCTTGTGGCTGTGTGCAGTGGCAACTGCATCACAGAATCTTAGAGGTGATTATTCGCAGGTTAAGGAAATAATTCCCTTTTTTGTCACTGCTGCGCTGAATTTCATAGGCGTGTGTGTGGCTCGATGCCTAAGATATTTAAAGCAGGTTTTATTCTTACAGGGGTTTTGCACACTAAAGTGTGCGCCCAGGTTTTGTTTCCAGAAGTGAGGTGTAGCGCTGGGTGTTTCATTTGGTGTGTTACTTGTTCTGTTGTGTCAATAACTGCAGTGTCCTCCCTGTGCCTGTGTATTGCAGGGGCAGTCGAGTGCTGGTTATAAAGGTGGTGATAATTAGGAATAAGCTGTTTAAGCTTGGATAAATGTTTAGAAATCATTGCTTAGATATTGCTGTGTAAAACGCTCGCTCGCGGTGGGAGAATTCTCCAGGGTCAAGCTGTTCAGGTATGTGCAGTTTATTATATGGGTAAAGAGAGGGGAGAGCTGTGTCCGCCACCAGCCTCGGCGTCCGCGTGGTCCGGGGGAGGAGGGAGAGAACGGGGAGAGCAGGAGAGGAGAGGATGGAAAAGGGGAAGGAGGGAGTAAGAGCAACAGAGGGAGAGCGGGGGAAACCAGGGAGGGATAAGAGGGGGGAGACAAGAGAGGGGTAAGAGGGGAAAACCCAAGAGGGTAAGAGTAAGAGAGGGAAAGAGTGGAAGAGGTAAGAGAGGGGGAGAGGGGAGCTGAGAGAGGAGTAAAGGGGTACGAGAGAAGAGCCGAGAGGTACGAGAGAGGTTAAGAGGTAAGAGAGAAAAGCTAAGAGAGAGGTTAAGAGAGGTTTAAGATAGAAAAGCTAAGAGAGCGAAGTTCTTGTTACAATCCAATCTATCTTTTTCTATAGTGAATATTCTAATTCCCAGTAACCAATCACTACGAGATACACCCACTAAAGATTTTACATACAGTGTTGCATTTGAGGTTCTACAAGCTTTACCAGTTCTTCCCTTGCTTCTTGACCTTTGGGCTTTCTGTCAGGAGAAGGACATTGTTTTATCAGCAGGATTCTCCTTTAGCTGGCTAGGCTATTGTTCTTTGGTCATATAGTAACCAGTACTCTGTATCTTATGACTCAAAGCAGGCTTTCGTTTCTACTTCGATTCTAGCCTTCTTTTTTCAGAATCTTCTGCCAAACCATCACATTCATGAGGTTTCCCTGTTTCACCCTCCCCAACAGGCAGCAAGTTGTGCTGCGCTCTGATAATTCCATACTCAACCTGTTCCTCATCTCTTAAAGGTTCACTTCAGCCTTGAATCAGCAGGTCCCTAGGTTTGGTTTTTTAGGATGCCATTCCTGTTAGATTTTCCCCTGTGAAGACCTGAGTATGTCCAGTTTGACCTCCAGGATAATGAAGGGAGAGGAGCTCCCGTTGATTCAAGAGTGAAGCAAGGCCTCCATTCTTGGCCTGGGGCTGTTTCAAATGGGGAGGGATCAGTGTCCTGACTTCTCTCTCTCAGAGGCAGGGTTCCTGGACGAGGTGACCCAGGACAGCTTCGTGCTGGGCCCGGGCTACGACCGCCCCTAGCAGCTGGAGCCCGCGGTGAGGGAGCCCAAGAGCATCCAGCTGTACCAGCACCTCAGCCTCAAGAGCTGCATCTGGACCTTCGACGCTTATTACGACATGACCGAGTTAATTGATGTCTGTGGGGGCTCTGTCACCGCTGACTTCCAGGTGAGAGGCCCATCCAGAGCTCTCCAGGTATCCCAGATCTCTCTCAGTTCTCAGGCACAGCTCTGCGTTGCGTGGAGCTGCTGCTCTGCCCTGCACAGGTGGAGCGTGGCTTTTCCCCCCCTCTAACCTGGAAGAAAACAGCGCTGTGTGCATTTCTTTCATTTATTTTCCATTTCATTCGTTTTCCATTTATTTTATTCTCTAAATCTTCAGAGTGCCAGGAAAATACCGTTTTTTTTTAATGTAGGGCCACACTGGAAATACAAAACGTTCTCAGCTGGGCTCTCTTTTATAATTTTGGCTGTGTTCTCGGCCAATAGAAATGAGCAGAGGACAGAGCAGAGGCAGCTCAGTCCATGCTCCACAACATGGGATATTTTAGCTCATTCCGTAATTAAGAGACCAAAAGCCAAAAATGTTCCTCTAGAAACGAATGGCTTTCCCTGTTTGGGGTATCTCACTGTCCTCTCCTGGCTGCATTATCCATCTGCAGACCACTCCGTCTCCCCCAAGCTCTTCCATTAAATTCCCAGCCCACATTGCTTGGACCAGCATCATCTCTCTTAATTCCTGCCAGCCTGGAACTTGTTCATGAAGTTTCCTTTTATAGCTCCAATTGTTTGCACAAACCCAGAGGAGCCGCTTGGCCGGAGAAACTGCCCAGTGGAGCATGTGGAGCCTGGCCCCAGCCAGGCTGGAACATCTCCCCGAATTCTCCAGGGCGTACAAAGTACAGCTGCACTCTGCAGATAATAAATGGAGAGCTCTGGGAGGCCTGAGCAAGCAGAATTGCTCATTTTTAATTCACAGCCTTGGAAATCAGGGGGGTTTTGAGGTGAAATTGTGCCCAGAGTTCCTTTGTCCGGTGGTCCCAGGGAGCCTTAGCGCTGCCCCTGGATTACAATGCAGGTTTGTCTGAGGTGCCTGCACGTAAAGAACGTCCAGAGTCACCTCTGACTTCACTGGAAGGTGCATAACCCCCTTTTTGGGGTTTTATTGCCAGGTAAGGGACTCTGCCCAGTCCTTCCTGACAGTCCACGTCCCTCTCTCCGTGTCCTACATCTGTGTGACGGCACCGAGGGGCTGGGCTTCCCTGGAGCACCGCACCGAGATGGAGTTCTCCTTCTTCTACGACACCGTTCTCTGGAGGACAGGTGAGCCTGAGGCACTCCAAGGGCTATGGAAGAAGTGCTTCCTTCATGTTTTCCCCTTAGTTCCTGCACTGCCCCCAGAGTCCTGAGGGAGCGGGGAACTCGGAATATTGCCTTCCTCTGTGCTTGCGGGGGGCTTAGGCAGCCGATGGCTGGCAGAGGGAGCGTGCAGCTGGCTCACTGGAGGGTGATCCCAACTGAACCCTGCCTTGTGGAGGTGTCCCAAACGCTTCTGGGGCTGGCAGAGCCCAGCAGAGGAGAGCGAAGGTGCTGTGTGGGCTCCCAGTGGCGCTGTCCTTGCAGGGATCCAGACGGACAGCGTGCTCTCGGCCCGCCTGCAGATAATCCCCATCTACATCCGCGAGGACGGACGGCTGGTCAGCGAGTTCAGGACGCAGGCCAAGTTCAGAGGTGAGGGCAGTGATCCTGGCAGGGACACAGAGCAGGGTCACACAGAGCTCTGCTCTGACGGCACAGGCAGCGGAACGAGTCCCTGTCCCTGCCGGGAGCCCCTCTGCCCCTGCGAGGTGGGGCCTCTCCGCGCTCTGCCTCCCGTCACCTCCTTGTCCTCCCCCAGCGCTGTTTGTCACGGAGCACCACAGCCTGCCAGAGGTCAGGTCCTCTTTGAGAACTCCAGAGCACCTGGGAGGCATCGAATTTGACCTGCAGCTGCTGTGGAGTGCTCAGACTTTTGATTCTCCCTGCCAGCTCTGGAGAGCAACCAGCTCCTACAACAGGTGAGGGCTGGGGGTGCAGTCCCCTCCAGCAGCTTCCCCCACAGCACCACGTTCTCCCTGGCACCCCTCCAGCAGCCACGCCAGCAATAGCACGGAATGCTCAGGAGCTTGGTTAGAGCTGGAGCACTGCTGTACTGAGAGAAAAATCAGCTCAGCCTCTTGGAAAGGAATTTTTCCAGCGGTGAAGCCTGTGGATAGACTGATCCCAGAGTCACACTTGTCCCTCGGGGACTGCCGGATGACATTGCTGGGGCAAGGGAGAGGTGCTGCCCTGGGTGAAGAGCTTTGAGCTCTGCTTGGTGGCTGCAGGGTCTCCTGTCTGTTCCCAGGAAGGATTACTCTGGAGAATACACCATGTTCCTGATCCCCTGCACGGTGCAGCCCACGCAGCCGTGGGCAGAGCCTGGAGCCAAGCCCCTGCCCTGCACGGCTCACGCTCCCGAGCGGTAAGAGGGCAGGAGGGCAGGCTCGGCCCCTTTGGGGTGCACACCTGTCCAGACCTCATCTCCCCTTTGTTTCCTTCCTTGTCCCAATTGCAGGTTTTTGATCCTGATCACCTTCCAGCAGACAAGCCGCCCAGTTCCAGTTGTTTACTCCCAGAACGCAAGAGTTTCAGATCTGTAACGACGAGAAGGTTTTTCTAATGGACCCCACCAAATCGGAAAGGTCTCTGGCAGAAATGGATTACAAGGGGGGCTTTTTCCAAGGGTAGGATTTACCTCTCCTCTTCTGCTTGTGCCCAGCGTTTCTGCTTTCACAGCTTCCATTCCCTGGAGAGGAAAGGGCAAAACCCACAGGTAGCTTTGCCTCTTCTACAGCAATCATTGACATCTTACAGCCCTGTGAAAGAGCAGCGTGCTCTGGCACCGCGTTTTGTCACTCCCACCCACCGAGCCCTTCCCAAACAACCCAAACCCTTCTGAACACGGACACTTGGCTCTAGCAGCGTTTTCCTGCTTGGGAAATTTCACCTGCCCCTCTTTGTCCCGACCTCCCCAGGGCAGATCCTGTACGGGCACGTGCTCTGGCACCCGGAACAAAACCTCAACGCTGCTTACAAGCTGCAGCTGGAGAAGGTCAACCTGTGCACAGGCAGGGATGGCTACGTGCCCTTCCTCGACCCCACGGGTACCGTCTACAACGAGGGGCCCCGGTACGGCTGCATCCAGCCCAACAAGTACCTGAAACACCGATTCCTCCTCCTGGTGAGTGCTCTGCTCCTGCTTCTTCCCGTTTGGGATTTGCTCTGGCAACCCGCAGGTGGTGGCTGCAAAGGGATAAGGGAGCCCGTGGGGGATGTTTTGTGCTGCTGCTGCTGCTGCTGCTGCTGCTGCTGCTGCTGCAAGCTGTGAACACCAGATCAGTTTTTCCCCACCCTTGGAGTGTGTTCCTGAATCGGTGCCCACGTGTAGGTGTGGAGATGGGGCATTCGGACTAGATCCCTGACACAGGTGTTTGGTGGGGCTCTGGCTTCCAGCCTCCCTTGGGAAAGCAGACAGCATCCCTCACGACACTTCTCTGACTTTCCAGGACCAAAACCAGCCAGAAGTGAGGGATAAGTATTTCCACGATGTGCCTTTTTGACGCCCACTTTGCTTCCCAGCTGTCGGAGTTCCACTCGGTGAGCAGCATGCCCGGAGTTGATGGATTTACTCTCAAGGTGGACGCTCTCTACAAGGTATGTAGTACCCAGTGCTTTTGGTAGCCCAAAATGGACTTCTCTGTCCAGGACCTCCCAAACACTTGGTGAATTGTAGACTCTGGGCCTTCAGAATTCACCTCTGATACAAGAAATGAAGATTAGGATGTTAGTCCCGTAATTTCATTTTTTTTTTCCCTGAGGCACTCATGAGAAAGCTCTTTAAAAACACATTATTCGTGTTCCTGAAGGAATTAATGCCATCGCAAAGGCAGGACACCTCACGGGGTGGTCCGTGCTCCCGAGGAGCTCCCCTTGAACACCCGAGGTGGAGCTGTCCCGGGGCGCCGCGAAGGCGGCGGGCGGCCGCTGCTGCACCGTCAGGAACCTTCATCCACCGAGGGACGCGGCGGCCTCTGCCAGGGCCAGGGCAGGAAAGTGAAGCAGGTGCACATGGAAGTCAAAGTCCACGGCAATTTGCACGACGGCACGGAAGTTTCATGGAGCACACGCATTGGGAAAAGCTTTTTATAAACTGTAAAATAAAGATAATCCAAAACTGAAAAGCCACCTGGGTATTTTTTTAGTCTGGTGAGGAGGGGCAGCTGTCAATTCCCTCTGCTCCCGTCTTAGCGGCTGCACCGCTGCCCTCCCTCCGTGCTGCTCCAGCTCTCCCAGGCTTAAGTGGGCAGGGTGGGGAAGCCAGCTCCCACCGCTGGCATGTGGGAGCTCTGAGCCAGCCGAGGAGCAGCCGGGTTCCTCTTCCTGTCCTCCGGAAGAGAGTAAGGCTAAAATCACCCGCTGTGATCGGGGTGTCCCTTCTTGCGCCGCCCCGCCCGTCCCCCTCATTCCCCTGGGGCGCGGCGGGCCGGAGCCCCACGGAGCTGCTGGGCCGGGGCAGGGAAGGACGGAGACGAGGGCGCCCAGCGCGGCTCGGGCCCCGCCGCGGCCTCGGGGCTGGCGGAGCGGGGGGGACCGGGCCGGGAGCGCTCCGGGGCTGCGGGACCGGCCCTGCCCAGGCCGGGGCGCCGCGTCCGCACCGGGACCCGCAGCGCTCCCGCAGCCGGAACCGCCCTCCCGCGGCGATCCCGGTACCGATCCCGATCCACCCCACGGGGGAGAGGCGGCACCGCCCGGGACCCCAGGGCGGACACCGGCAGGACCCGAACCCCCCATCCCAGCTCCGGTTGCGGGCTCCGTCACCCGCTTTCGGTCAGCCCCGTCCCGGCATCGCGGCAGGAGGGGGAGTCGAGTCCCGGCGAGGGAGTGCCCCGTCCCCAGCCTTGTCTCAGCCCCAATCCGGCCATGCTCCGCCACCCCCGAGACCCGCCACCCGGGGCCGGCCGGGGGAGAGGCGGCACCGCTCCGCCGGCGGACACCGGCAGGACTCTGCCCCGCTGCAGACCCCGTCCCGAGCCGCGGCCCCGCCGGGGTCGGGGCCCGCTGGTCGGGCCGGGGCTCGACCAGCGCCGAGCGAGAGTCGCGGGCCAGCGGCACGGGGGGCGGGGCCGCATGAGGAGCGGGGCCACGGGGCACAGCCCGACCGCACCTGGGAACTGCCGGGGGTCCCGGGCGGCGCCGCCTCTCCCCCATCGGGCGGATCGAGGCGGCCTCGGGTCCGGGATCGGTCTCGGGATCGGTACCGGGCCCGGGATGGCGGCGGCGGTTCCCGTTGCGGACTCGGCGCCCCCGCCCGGCCCCGGGACCGCGGCACGAAGGGGGCGAGGCCAGGGAGAGGGGGGCCCGGCACAGGTGTGAGGGGCGGGGGCACGGAGCGCGTGCGCAGCTCGGGACAGCAGAGCGCGTGCGCGGCGCGGGGCCGCCTCAGGTGTGCGGGACGGGGCCGGCACAGGTGTGAGGGGCTCCAGAGCGGCTGCGCGGGGCGGGACCGAGGGCATTTAAACCCCGGAAGGGCGGCGGCCGCCATTTGCTCCAGTACCGGGTGGAGGCGGCTGCGACCGCTCCGGTGAGGCGCTTCTCTCTCTTCTCCGCTTTTATCTCTCTTTTCTGCTTTTATCTCTCCTTTCTCTGCTTTTCTCTCCTGTTTCTCTCTCCCGTCTCCTTCTCTCCCCTCTCTGCTCTTGTCCCCCGTCTCCCCCTCACACCGCCCGCTCCCTCTCTCCCCTCACCTCCCCGCCCGCCCCCTCCTCCCCAACCTGACCCCCGCCTCTGTTCCTCCTCTGTCTCTTCCTCCCGCTCCCTCCTCACCCGGCCCAACCTGGCTCTGCCCTCCGTTCTCCTTCTGTCACCGCTCCCTTCCCCTGCTCCTTCTTTCTCCCCTCCGCCGTCCCTGCCCCGGCCGCCCCGGCTTCTCCCTGTGTGCCGTACGCCCCTGTTTGTCCGTGTCCCCCTTCTCCTCTCCTTGGCGGCGCTGTCGCCCCTCTGTCTCTGCCGCCCTTTCCTTCTCTGTCCCTTGTCCCTTTCTGTCTTCCCCCGCAGCCGCGGGGCTCGGGGCGCCGGATAATAAAGCCCAGAGGGCCGGAGCCGGCGCCCCCGGCGGGAATCCCCTCACGGGGCCGGAGCCCGCGGTGCGGGTCCCCCCACGCACAACACCGCCCCACACTGCCGGGTGTCCCCACATCACACTGGGGGCTGAGGGGGGCCGGGGCTGGGAGGGGGGCTTAGGGTGGGCCCCCTCCTCCGGAGGGGTCCTGGGCTGGGTTAGCGAGGGTTGGGGGGCTGCGGGGGGGGGATTTGGGATGGGGGGGTTTGGGAAGGGCCCCCTCGTTAGGAGGGGGTCCCGGGGAGGGGGGTGGGTTAGGGGGGGTTTAGGGTGGGCCCCCTCCTCTGGAGGGGGTCCTGGGGGGGAGGGTTTGGGAAGGGCCCCCTCGTTAGGAGGGGGTCCCGGGTGGGGGGTGGGTTAGGGAGGGCCCCCTCCGGAGGAGGGGGTCCCGGGGAGGGGCGGGGCGCGGGGCCCCCTCCGGAGGGGGGGGGGCCGGGGTGGGAGGGGCTGGGGGGGTCTGTCCCCCCTAAACCCCTCCCACTCTGGGCCCTCCCCTCCGGGCGGGGCCCGGCCCGGCCCCTCCCCAGGACCCCTCCTCCGGACAGGGGCCCGCGGGGGGGGTGGGTGGGGGGGGGGCAGCAGGTGGGGTCACGTCACTCTGCACCGTAATTACACTTTTGTGTCAAACGACAGCACTCCCCCTCCTATTCCCCGCCCCCCCTCCCCCCCGCGGGCCCCTGTCCGGAGGAGGGGTCCTGGGGAGGGGCCGGGCCGGGCCCCGCCCGGAGGGGAGGGCCCAGAATGGGAGGGGTTTAGGGGGGACAGACCCCCCCAGCCCCTCCCACCCCGGCCCCCCCCCCTCCGGAGGGGGCCCCGCCCCCCGCCCCTCCCCGGGACCCCCTCCTCCGGAGGGGGCCCTCCCTAACCCACCCCCCCACCCGGGACCCCCTCCTAACGAGGGGGCCCTTCCCAAACCCTCCCCCCCAGGACCCCCTCCAGAGGAGGGGGCCCACCCTAAACCCCCCCTAACCCACCCCCCCACCCGGGACCCCCTCCTAACGAGGGGGCCCTTCCCAAACCCCCCCATCCCAAATCCCCCCCCCCCCCCGGCCCCCCAACCCTCGCTAACCCACCCCAGGACCCCTCCGGAGGAGGGGGCCCACCCTAAGCCCCCCTCCCAGCCCCGGCCCCCCTCAGCCCCCAGTGTGATGTGGGGACACCCGGCAGTGTGGGGCGGTGTTGTGCGTGGGGGGACCCGCACCGCGGGCTCCGGCCCCGTGAGGGGATTCCCGCCGGGGGCGCCGGCTCCGGCCCTCTGGGCTTTATTATCCGGCGCCCCGAGCCCCGCGGCTGCGGGGGAAGACAGAAAGGGACAAGGGACAGAGAAGGAAGGGGCGGCAGAGACAGAGGGGCGACAGCGCCGCCAAGGAGAGGAGAAGGGGGACACGGACAAACAGGGGCGTACGGCACACAGGGAGAGGCCGGGGCGGCCGGGGCAGGGACGGCGGAGGGGAGAAAGAAGGAGCAGGGGAAGGGAGCGGTGACAGAAGGAGAACGGAGGGCAGAGCCAGGTTGGGCCGGGTGAGGAGGGAGCGGGAGGAAGAGACAGAGGAGGAACAGAGGCGGGGGTCAGGTTGGGGAGGAGGGGGCGGGCGGGGAGGTGAGGGGAGAGAGGGAGCGGGCGGTGTGAGGGGGAGACGGGGGACAAGAGCAGAGAGGGGAGAGAAGGAGACGGGAGAGAGAAACAGGAGAGAAAAGCAGAGAAAGGAGAGATAAAAGCAGAAAAGAGAGATAAAAGCGGAGAAGAGAGAGAAGCGCCTCACCGGAGCGGTCGCAGCCGCCTCCACCCGGTACTGGAGCAAATGGCGGCCGCCGCCCTTCCGGGGTTTAAATGCCCTCGGTCCCGCCCCGCGCAGCCGCTCTGGAGCCCCTCACACCTGTGCCGGCCCCGTCCCGCACACCTGAGGCGGCCCCGCGCCGCGCACGCGCTCTGCTGTCCCGAGCTGCGCACGCGCTCCGTGCCCCCGCCCCTCACACCTGTGCCGGGCCCCCCTCTCCCTGGCCTCGCCCCCTTCGTGCCGCGGTCCCGGGGCCGGGCGGGGGCGCCGAGTCCGCAACGGGAACCGCCGCCGCCATCCCGGGCCCGGAACCGATCCCGAGACCGATCCCGGACCCGAGACCCATCCCGGACCCGAGACCCATCCCGGGCCCGGTACCGATCCCGAGACCGATCCCGGACCCGAGGCCGCCTCGATCCGCCCGATGGGGGAGAGGCGGCGCCGCCCGGGACCCCCGGCAGTTCCCAGGTGCGGTCGGGCTGTGCCCCGTGGCCCCGCTCCTCATGCGGCCCCGCCCCCCGTGCCGCTGGCCCGCGACTCTCGCTCGGCGCTGGTCGAGCCCCGGCCCGACCAGCGGGCCCCGACCCCGGCGGGGCCGCGGCTCGGGACGGGGTCTGCAGCGGGGCAGAGTCCTGCCGGTGTCCGCCGGCGGAGCGGTGCCGCCTCTCCCCCGGCCGGCCCCGGGTGGCGGGTCTCGGGGGTGGCGGAGCATGGCCGGATTGGGGCTGAGACAAGGCTGGGGACGGGGCACTCCCTCGCCGGGACTCGACTCCCCCTCCTGCCGCGATGCCGGGACGGGGCTGACCGAAAGCGGGTGACGGAGCCCGCAACCGGAGCTGGGATGGGGGGTTCGGGTCCTGCCGGTGTCCGCCCTGGGGTCCCGGGCGGTGCCGCCTCTCCCCCGTGGGGTGGATCGGGATCGGTACCGGGATCGCCGCGGGAGGGCGGTTCCGGCTGCGGGAGCGCTGCGGGTCCCGGTGCGGACGCGGCGCCCCGGCCTGGGCAGGGCCGGTCCCGCAGCCCCGGAGCGCTCCCGGCCCGGTCCCCCCCGCTCCGCCAGCCCCGAGGCCGCGGCGGGGCCCGAGCCGCGCTGGGCGCCCTCGTCTCCGTCCTTCCCTGCCCCGGCCCAGCAGCTCCGTGGGGCTCCGGCCCGCCGCGCCCCAGGGGAATGAGGGGGACGGGCGGGGCGGCGCAAGAAGGGACACCCCGATCACAGCGGGTGATTTTAGCCTTACTCTCTTCCGGAGGACAGGAAGAGGAACCCGGCTGCTCCTCGGCTGGCTCAGAGCTCCCACATGCCAGCGGTGGGAGCTGGCTTCCCCACCCTGCCCACTTAAGCCTGGGAGAGCTGGAGCAGCACGGAGGGAGGGCAGCGGTGCAGCCGCTAAGACGGGAGCAGGGGCAATTGACAGCTGCCCCTCCTCACCAGACTAAAAAAATACCCAGGTGGCTTTTCAGTTTTGGATTATCTTTATTTTACAGTTTATAAAAAGCTTTTCCCAATGCGTGTGCTCCATGAAACTTCCGTGCCGTCGTGCAAATTGCCGTGGACTTTGACTTCCATGTGCACCTGCTTCACTTTCCTGCCCTGGCCCTGGCAGAGGCCGCCGCGTCCCTCGGTGGATGAAGGTTCCTGACGGTGCAGCAGCGGCCGCCCGCCGCCTTCGGGGCGCCCCGGGGCAGCTCCACCTCGGGTGTTCAAGGGGAGCTCCTCGGGAGCACGGACCACCCCGTGAGGTGTCCTGCCTTTGCGATGGCATTAATTCCTTCAGGAACACGAATAATGTGTTTTTAAAGAGCTTTCTCATGAGTGCCTCAGGGAAAAAAAAAAATGAAATTACGGGACTAACATCCTAATCTTCATTTCTTGTATCAGAGGTGAATTCTGAAGGCCCAGAGTCTACAATTCACCAAGTGTTTGGGAGGTCCTGGACAGAGAAGTCCATTTTGGGCTACCAAAAGCACTGGGTACTACATACCTTGTAGAGAGCGTCCACCTTGAGAGTAAATCCATCAACTCCGGGCATGCTGCTCACCGAGTGGAACTCCGACAGCTGGGAAGCAAAGTGGGCGTCAAAAAGGCACATCGTGGAAATACTTATCCCTCACTTCTGGCTGGTTTTGGTCCTGGAAAGTCAGAGAAGTGGCGTGAGGGATGCTGTCTGCTTTCCCAAGGGAGGCTGGAAGCCAGAGCCCCACCAAACACCTGTGTCAGGGATCTAGTCCGAATGCCCCATCTCCACACCTACACGTGGGCACCGATTCAGGAACACACTCCAAGGGTGGGGAAAAACTGATCTGGTGTTCACAGCTTGCAGCAGCAGCAGCAGCAGCAGCAGCAGCAGCAGCACAAAACATCCCCCACGGGCTCCCTTATCCCTTTGCAGCCACCACCTGCGGGTTGCCAGAGCAAATCCCAAACGGGAAGAAGCAGGAGCAGAGCACTCACCAGGAGGAGGAATCGGTGTTTCAGGTACTTGTTGGGCTGGATGCAGCCGTACCGGGGCCCCTCGTTGTAGACGGTACCCGTGGGGTCGAGGAAGGGCACGTAGCCATCCCTGCCTGTGCACAGGTTGACCTTCTCCAGCTGCAGCTTGTAAGCAGCGTTGAGGTTTTGTTCCGGGTGCCAGAGCACGTGCCCGTACAGGATCTGCCCTGGGGAGGTCGGGACAAAGAGGGGCAGGTGAAATTTCCCAAGCAGGAAAACGCTGCTAGAGCCAAGTGTCCGTGTTCAGAAGGGTTTGGGTTGTTTGGGAAGGGCTCGGTGGGTGGGAGTGACAAAACGCGGTGCCAGAGCACGCTGCTCTTTCACAGGGCTGTAAGATGTCAATGATTGCTGTAGAAGAGGCAAAGCTACCTGTGGGTTTTGCCCTTTCCTCTCCAGGGAATGGAAGCTGTGAAAGCAGAAACGCTGGGCACAAGCAGAAGAGGAGAGGTAAATCCTACCCTTGGAAAAAGCCCCCCTTGTAATCCATTTCTGCCAGAGACCTTTCCGATTTGGTGGGGTCCATTAGAAAAACCTTCTCGTCGTTACAGATCTGAAACTCTTGCGTTCTGGGAGTAAACAACTGGAACTGGGCGGCTTGTCTGCTGGAAGGTGATCAGGATCAAAAACCTGCAATTGGGACAAGGAAGGAAACAAAGGGGAGATGAGGTCTGGACAGGTGTGCACCCCAAAGGGGCCGAGCCTGCCCTCCTGCCCTCTTACCGCTCGGGAGCGTGAGCCGTGCAGGGCAGGGGCTTGGCTCCAGGCTCTGCCCACGGCTGCGTGGGCTGCACCGTGCAGGGGATCAGGAACATGGTGTATTCTCCAGAGTAATCCTTCCTGGGAACAGACAGGAGACCCTGCAGCCACCAAGCAGAGCTCAAAGCTCTTCACCCAGGGCAGCACCTCTCCCTTGCCCCAGCAATGTCATCCGGCAGTCCCCGAGGGACAAGTGTGACTCTGGGATCAGTCTATCCACAGGCTTCACCGCTGGAAAAATTCCTTTCCAAGAGGCTGAGCTGATTTTTCTCTCAGTACAGCAGTGCTCCAGCTCTAACCAAGCTCCTGAGCATTCCGTGCTATTGCTGGCGTGGCTGCTGGAGGGGTGCCAGGGAGAACGTGGTGCTGTGGGGGAAGCTGCTGGAGGGGACTGCACCCCCAGCCCTCACCTGTTGTAGGAGCTGGTTGCTCTCCAGAGCTGGCAGGGAGAATCAAAAGTCTGAGCACTCCACAGCAGCTGCAGGTCAAATTCGATGCCTCCCAGGTGCTCTGGAGTTCTCAAAGAGGACCTGACCTCTGGCAGGCTGTGGTGCTCCGTGACAAACAGCGCTGGGGGAGGACAAGGAGGTGACGGGAGGCAGAGCGCGGAGAGGCCCCACCTCGCAGGGGCAGAGGGGCTCCCGGCAGGGACAGGGACTCGTTCCGCTGCCTGTGCCGTCAGAGCAGAGCTCTGTGTGACCCTGCTCTGTGTCCCTGCCAGGATCACTGCCCTCACCTCTGAACTTGGCCTGCGTCCTGAACTCGCTGACCAGCCGTCCGTCCTCGCGGATGTAGATGGGGATTATCTGCAGGCGGGCCGAGAGCACGCTGTCCGTCTGGATCCCTGCAAGGACAGCGCCACTGGGAGCCCACACAGCACCTTCGCTCTCCTCTGCTGGGCTCTGCCAGCCCCAGAAGCGTTTGGGACACCTCCACAAGGCAGGGTTCAGTTGGGATCACCCTCCAGTGAGCCAGCTGCACGCTCCCTCTGCCAGCCATCGGCTGCCTAAGCCCCCCGCAAGCACAGAGGAAGGCAATATTCCGAGTTCCCCGCTCCCTCAGGACTCTGGGGGCTGTGCAGGAACTAAGGGGGAAAACATGAAGGAAGCACTTCTTCCATAGCCCTTGGAGTGCCTCAGGCTCACCTGTCCTCCAGAGAACGGTGTCGTAGAAGAAGGAGAACTCCATCTCGGTGCGGTGCTCCAGGGAAGCCCAGCCCCTCGGTGCCGTCACACAGATGTAGGACACGGAGAGAGGGACATGGACTGTCAGGAAGGACTGGGCAGAGTCCCTTACCTGGCAATAAAACCCCAAAAAGGGGGTTATGCACCTTCCAGTGAAGTCAGAGGTGACTCTGGACGTTCTTTACGTGCAGGCACCTCAGACAAACCTGCATTGTAATCCAGGGGCAGCGCTAAGGCTCCCTGGGACCACCGGACAAAGGAACTCTGGGCACAATTTCACCTCAAAACCCCCCTGATTTCCAAGGCTGTGAATTAAAAATGAGCAATTCTGCTTGCTCAGGCCTCCCAGAGCTCTCCATTTATTATCTGCAGAGTGCAGCTGTACTTTGTACGCCCTGGAGAATTCGGGGAGATGTTCCAGCCTGGCTGGGGCCAGGCTCCACATGCTCCACTGGGCAGTTTCTCCGGCCAAGCGGCTCCTCTGGGTTTGTGCAAACAATTGGAGCTATAAAAGGAAACTTCATGAACAAGTTCCAGGCTGGCAGGAATTAAGAGAGATGATGCTGGTCCAAGCAATGTGGGCTGGGAATTTAATGGAAGAGCTTGGGGGAGACGGAGTGGTCTGCAGATGGATAATGCAGCCAGGAGAGGACAGTGAGATACCCCAAACAGGGAAAGCCATTCGTTTCTAGAGGAACATTTTTGGCTTTTGGTCTCTTAATTACGGAATGAGCTAAAATATCCCATGTTGTGGAGCATGGACTGAGCTGCCTCTGCTCTGTCCTCTGCTCATTTCTATTGGCCGAGAACACAGCCAAAATTATAAAAGAGAGCCCAGCTGAGAACGTTTTGTATTTCCAGTGTGGCCCTACATTAAAAAAACCCGGTATTTTCCTGGCACTCTGAAGATTTAGAGAATAAAATAAATGGAAAACGAATGAAACGTCCACGTGGACGCCGAGGCTGGTGGCGGACACAGCTCTCCCCTCTCTTTACCCATATAATAAACTGCACATACCTGAACAGCTTGACCCTGGAGAATTCTCCCACCGTGAGCGAGCGTTTTACACAGCAATATCTAAGCAATGATTTCTAAACATTTATCCAAGCTTGAACAGCTTATTCCTAATTATCACCACCTTTATAACCAGCACTCGACTGCCCCTGCAATACACAGGGACAGGGAGGACACTGCAGTTATTGACACAACAGAACAAGTAACACACCAAATGAAACACCCAGCGCTACACCTCACTTCTGGAAACAAAACCTGGGCGCACACTTTAGTGTGCAAAACCCCTGTAAGAATAAAACCTGCTTTAAATATCTTAGGCATCGAGCCACACACACGCCTATGAAATTCAGCGCAGCAGTGACAAAAAAGGGAATTATTTCCTTAACCTGCGAATAATCACCTCTAAGATTCTGTGATGCAGTTGCCACTGCACACAGCCACAAGCGGCCTTTTTATGAACAGGCAAAAGAACAAAGGCAATCCCAATTTCTCCCTTCTTGTCTGCAAAGAAACAGAGAAGGGAGAGATGCTTCTCAGAGGAGCATGGTAAAAAGACACGTGGTGTAGAATATGGAACAGCTGATGGTTCAGCATCTCTTCCACTGCAAGATCTAGGGGATAGCTGATGATACCCTGGAGGCAGGAGTAGGAATATAAAGGAGCTCAAGGCTATCTGCTCTTAGGTTTTAGCACTGTGACCTTTACCTTAACTTACATTTAAGTGTTTCTTACAGTGTAAATCCCTTTTGTTTTGATTTTAACAGAGTACAAGAATTCAGTGAAGTAACAGTGGCATACAGCCTTTAATTTCCCCTGGTCTTCTCACCCAGCAATGAGGTCTCACAACAACAATACAACAATAAATAGTTATAGAAGGTAACTCACTGTGCTGAAGAGTTCTTCAGAAGGATGGGAGCCACAATTGAGGCAGATCCTTGGACAGACAAGCCAGAGGTGTTTAGGCCTTGTGTTTCCTTGTTACCCCAGAACCAGCCCCTAAAAGGGAACACAAAGTTCACACGCTTGTATTTGAAATGAACACCATATAAAGAACAAAACATCCTAAAAAAGCTACATATCATACAAATAATCCAGCTAGCTTCTTTATGCTGCTTTTCTGTGGAGCAACAACTTTACAGAAGTAGATCTTGCTCTATCAATACAATGTTTTATTATTGATGGGCTTGTTAAAATCAGAGTGAACTCCAAGCACCCAGATATTCACAGCAGGCAAACATCTCTCTGAATACAACTGAAAAGGCCAGAAGGGCTGCTCCATGTTACCTGTAATAGTCATGTTTGTCTCTGGAGTACATCAGGTGATCAATGCATGGCCTTTCATCTATTTTTTTTTCCCCCTGTGTTCCTCCTTTCCATCCTTCTGCGTAGCCTTGTAGCAGATAAATCTGTTCAATAAAGGGCCCACCTGACTCTGAGCAGAAGGCAAAGCAGAGGATTTGTCAGCATGAAAACCCACACTGCAAAGATGAACGGGCATCAGTGGCAGTTAAAAATCTGCTAGAAATGCTAATATACTAATATACACTACCCTCTTCCCTGATTTCCATATAAAAAAGGAAAGGAAGTTGTGTGTGAGCCAGAAAAGCTAAAAGGCTCGGGCAATGTGCTCACCTGCCATCCCACACAGCTGGGTGTGACTTAATGCACCAAACACCAGGGAATCGTTGCCAGCTGGGCGATGGACACCACGAAGCACACAGGTTTTCAGTGCTGGCAGCAGCTGCAACGGGAGGATTGCCTCTGAGAAACTTACCAAAACAATGAAAGTAATAAAAAAAAAAAAAATTAACATCTATTTCCACAACATGTGTTTAAATTTATATACTATATTCATTTATATATAACACACAATATATAAAGTATCAAAATATATTATTTTAACATGTATACATATATTATTATATATTAAACATATTATATACATTTTAATTATATATATATTTATTATATATATAATACATCTATTAAATAAATATAATGTAGATATATAGATTAAACATAAACCTGTTTGTATATATTTGCATTACTTCTATTTCTTTACTTTTCTGGTTGCACATATCTCTATATCTTGATATATTTAATATACATTTCTATGTTTTTATTTTTGTAGTATTTATTTAAAAGCCCCGAAGCAAACCTAATAAAAACCAAACAGTCCCTTTATCTTAAACGGTATTTAAAAATCTTTTAATATATATTTTTTATCATATTTATATACCTTGTTGATATACATAACACATAACATATCCTAAAATATATCATATTACCATCTATACGTACAGAAATCATATTATAGATTATAAATCAATATATATGCATATATTTCTATTACTTATTTTTACTTATTTTTATGCCTACATATATATATATATATATATATTTCTCTATACCTTTACATATTCATTCTTGAAATATTTTATTTATTTTTTCTTATTTATTTAAAAACCCTGCCTCTAACTAAATAAAAACCAAGCAGCCCGTTTATCTTCAATATTTTTTAATATCTATTTTGATCATCATTATACTTCCAGGTATATACTCGGTGGATAAAGTCCCCCCGACCCGCCCGCACCTCTCACCGTTCCGGCACACAGAGCATTCCCTCCTCGGGCCGCTCTGGACCCAGCGCCGGGGAGCGACCGTTGGGAGCCGAAGCCATCGGGGGGTTCCTCCATTTCCCCGGGCCGAGGGGAGAGAACGGAGCGAGAGGAGCGGCGGGAAGGTACGGGTCGCCGCGAGGGCCAACCCCAAAAACGCGGCCGCGGCAAGGACCCCGTCAGAGAGAGGCGTCCTCACCGCTGCCTGTCGGCGCCCGGCTGGCTCGCGTCCGGCCCCGGCGCCGCTGAGCGTACAGCCCGTGTCGGCACGGCCGGAAAAGCCGCGGAAAATTGCGCCGGAGCGGCGTCGGCGTCGGGGTGTTTGTCAGGCAGTCGAGTAAAACACCCACCGCCCGGGGTCCTTGCATTTTCCCGCCTTTTCGGCCGCCATGCTTGGAAGGTCAAAGCCAGCCGCGACTCGGCAGCCATCTTGTGAGGGGCGTGACGTCACTTCCTCCCTTCCTCGCCGCCATCTTTGTTGTGGCTGAAGCCACTTCCGGCCGAGCGGCCATCTTTGTTGTGGCACGATCGAGGCCCCCGCTGCTCTCAGCGCGTCTGTCTAGCTTACTTGCCTGAACGAAAAACCCGACGAAGCCGGCCGACTCCGAGCACTCCGGCTGATTTTCCGCCGCCTTTCCCGGGGCGAGGACGGTGGCGGCGGGGCTCAGCGGCTCCGGAGCTGGGCGGCGGCTGCGCCTGCGGCGGCAGGCATTGGAGTCGACGCCTCTGCCGGGGTCCTACTGGCCGGCCGCAAACTTCAGTGTGGCAATCAGCCCGACCCGGCTCCTGCGGGGGGGGTCCCGGCTCGACACGGCACGCCTCGGTTCGGTTCGGCTCGGCTCGGCTCGGCTCGGCTCGGCTCGGCTCGGTTCGGCTCCGCTCGGCTCGGCCCCGCCCGCGCCGGGGCACAGCTGCAGTACCGCTCTGTGGCCACAAGGTGGCAGCACTGCCGCAGAGCTCAGCCCGGGGCTGGGCGGGGGTCGCCCCCGCACGTGCAAAGAAGCCCGGCAAGAAAGAACGTGTGCAACCCCCTTCCAAAAACCCTTCTCCAAGGAACGCCCCAAAAAACCCCCCATCGGAACTTAGCAAGCCCTGCCTCGAACCAAATAAAAAGCAAAAAGGCCCTTCATTTAAATATTTTTAATATCTATTTCTGTCATATTGAACTTCTTTATTTATACAAATAGATATAATACATAACAGATATTAAAATATATTCTATTAGCATAATAGATAATAGATATTAAAATTTATTATATAAACATCTATCCATATAGTTTTCATACTGAATATTAATCTACTTGTCTAGATTAAATTACTTGTATTTATTTCTTTTTTATGGCTATATATATTAATATATATATATGTACCACCCTATATTCATTTTTGGAGGATAGATGTGTATACTTTCCTTTCTATATTATTTATTCAAAAGCCCTGCTTGTAACAAAATAAAAAATAAAAAGACCCCTGATTTAAATAGTTTTAATATCTATTTCTATCATATTGATCTTCTATATTTATACACATAGATATAATACATAACAGATATTAAAACATATTATATTAGCATCTATCCATATAGTTTGCATACTGAATATTAATATACTTGTCTAGACTTGGATTACACGTATTTATTTCTTTTTTATGGCTATATTTATATATGTATATGTATATATATACACATATATATCTCCCTCTATTTATTTCTTTAGTATAGATGTGTATATTTTCATTTCTATATTATTCATTTAAATGCCATGCCTTTAACCAAACAAAAACAAAAAGGTCCCTCATTTAAATATTTTAAATATCTATTACTATAATATTGATCTTCTATATTTATACACACAGATGTAATGCATAACAGATATAAAATATATTACCATTTATCCATATAGTTTTCATACTGAATATTAATCTACTTGTCTAGATATGGATTTCTTGTATTAATTTCTATTTTATGGCTATCTATCTATCTATCTATCTATCTATCTATCTATCTATCTATCTATCTCCCTATATACATTTCTTTATTCTAGATGTGTATATTTTCATTTCTATATTATTCATTTAAATGCCATGCCTTTAACCAAATAAAAACACCAAGTCCCTCATTTAAATATCTTTAATATCTATTACTATAATATTGATCTTCTATATTCATACACACAGATGTAATGCATAACAGATATAAAATATATTACCATTTATTCATATAGTTTTCATACTGAATATTAATCTACTTGTCTAGATATGGATTTCTTGTATTAATTTCTATTTTATGGCTATCTATCTATCTATCTATCTATCTATCTATCTATCTATCTATCTATCTCCCTATATACATTTCTCTATTAGAGATGTGTATATTTTCATTTCTATATTATTCATTTAAATGCCATGCCTCTAGCCAAATAATAAACAAAAAGTCCCTTGATTTATATATTTTTAATATTTATTTCTATCATACTGATCTTCTATATTTATAGACATAGATATGTTGCATAACAGATATTAAAATTTATTATATTAGCATCTATCCATATAGTTTTCATACTGAATATTAATCTACTTGTCTAGATATGTATTACTTGTATTTATTTCTTTTTTATGGCTATATATTTTAATATATATATATACATATATATATATCTCCCTCTATTTATTTCTTTAGTATAGATGACTATATTTTCATTTCTATATTATTCATTTAAATGTCATGCCTCTAGCCAAATAATAAACAAAAAGTCCCTTGATTTAAATATTTTTAATATCTATTTCTATCATACTGATTTCTTTATTTATACATATAGATACAATGCATAACATGTATTAAAATACATTACCATCTATCCGTATATTTTTCATATTGAATATTAACCTGCTTTTCTAGATTTAGATAACTTGTATTTATTTCTTTCTTATGGCTATGTATATATCTATATCTATCTATCTATCTCTCTATCTATCTATCTTTCTATCTTTCTATCTATTTATCTCCTTATATTTATTTCTTTAGCATAGATGTGTATATTTTCATTTCTATATTATTCATTTAAATGTCATGCCTCTATCCAAATAATAAAGAAAAAGTCCCTTCCTTAAAATATTTTTAATATTTACTTCTATCGTACTGATATTTTATATTTATACACATGGATATGTTTATAATCAGCAGCAGGCGGGGTCACGTCACTCTGCACCGTAATCACACTTCTGTGTCAAACGACCGCACTCCCCCTCCTATTCCCCCCCCCGCGGGCCCCTGTCCGGAGGAGGGGTCCTGGGGAGGGGCCGGGCCGGGCCCCGCCCGGAGGGGAGGGCCCAGAGTGGGAGGGGTTTAGGGGGGACAGACCCCCCCAGCCCCTCCCACCCAGGCCCCCCCCTCCGGAGGGGGCCCCGCCCCCCGCCCCTCCCCGGGACCCCTCCTCCGGAGGGGGCCCCCCCTAACCCACCCCCCCACCCGGGACCCCCTCCTAACGAGGGGGCCCTTCCCAAACCCCCCCATCCCAAATCCCCCCCCCGCAGCCCCCCAACCCTCGCTAACCCACCCCAGGACCCCTCCGGAGGAGGGGGCCCACCCTAAGCCCCCCTCCCAGCCCCGGCCCCCCTCAGCCCCCAGTGTGATGTGGGGACACCCGGCAGTGTGGGGCGGTGTTGTGCGTGGGGGGACCCGCACCGCGGGCTCCGGCCCCGTGAGGGGATTCCCGCCGGGGGCGCCGGCTCCGGCCCTCTGGGCTTTATTATCCGGCGCCCCGAGCCCCGCGGCTGCGGGGGAAGACAGAAAGGGACAAGGGACAGAGAAGGAAGGGGCGGCAGAGACAGAGGGGCGACAGCGCCGCCAAGGAGAGGAGAAGGGGGACACGGACAAACAGGGGCGTACGGCACACAGGGAGAGGCCGGGGCGGCCGGGGCAGGGACGGCGGAGGGGAGAAAGAAGGAGCAGGGGAAGGGAGCGGTGACAGAAGGAGAACGGAGGGCAGAGCCAGGTTGGGCCGGGTGAGGAGGGAGCGGGAGGAAGAGACAGAGGAGGAACAGAGGCGGGGCTCAGGTTGGGGAGGAGGGGGCGGGCGGGGAGGTGAGGGGAGAGAGGGAGCGGGCGGTGTGAGGGGGAGACGGGGGACAAGAGCAGAGAGGGGAGAGAAGGAGACGGGAGAGAGAAACAGGAGAGAAAAGCAGAGAAAGGAGAGATAAAAGCAGAAAAGAGAGATAAAAGCGGAGAAGAGAGAGAAGCGCCTCACCGGAGCGGTCGCAGCCGCCTCCACCCGGTACTGGAGCAAATGGCGGCCGCCGCCCTTCCGGGGTTTAAATGCCCTCGGTCCCGCCCCGCGCAGCCGCTCTGGAGCCCCTCACACCTGTGCCGGCCCCGTCCCGCACACCTGAGGCGGCCCCGCGCCGCGCACGCGCTCTGCTGTCCCGAGCTGCGCACGCGCTCCGTGCCCCCGCCCCTCACACCTGTGCCGGGCCCCCCTCTCCCTGGCCTCGCCCCCTTCGTGCCGCGGTCCCGGGCCCGGGCGGGGGGGCGCCGAGTCCGCAACGGGAACCGCCGCCGCCATCCCGGGCCCGGAACCGATCCCGAGACCGATCCCGGACCCGAGGCCGCCTCGATCCGCCCGATGGGGGACAGGCGGCACCGCCCGTGACCCCCGGCAGTTCCCGGGCGCTCTCGGGCTGTGCCCCGTGGCCCCGCTCCTCATGCGGCCCCGCCCACCAGGTGCTGAGCAGTGCTGAGGTTCGTGATCGCTCGGTGGGTCCTGAGGCTCTTCCAGAAGATGCTGGATCCGTCCCGAGGGTGCTGAGGCTCTTCCAGAAGGTGCTGAGCCCCTTCCAGAAGGTGGATCCATCCCGAGCGTGCTGAGCGCCTTCCAGAAGGTGCTGGATCCGTCCCGAGGGTGCTGAGCACCTTTTAGGAGGTGCTGGATCTGTCCCGAGGGTGCTGAGCGCCTTCCCGAAGGTGCTGAGCTCATTCCAGAAGGTGCTGGATTTGTTTTGAGGCAGCCCCAGGTGTGAGGTTGATGAGGAGCGGGTGGGTCCTGCCCGGGGCTGTTTTAGGGGGAGGGTTTCCCTCAGTTCGCTTGGGCACGGAGCAGCTGGAGAAGAGGGGTTTATGGTGGGCTCCCCGGGGGTGTCTCATGGAACGATACCAGGAGCATCTCATATAGTCTGGGAGAACAGCTGGATGCACTTGGACACGGAGCATTGCTTCAAGGAGGTGCCGAGGGACAAACCTTTGTGTCTGGAAGCAGCATCTGAGCAGGTGAGCCAGCGTGGGTTCGCAGGGGGGACTTTTCTCCTTTTCCTTTTTGATTTCCTCTTGCCGGGGAGTGACAGAGCCGTGCGGAGGCGAGGCGAGCTCTGCCGGGCCGGCAGGCGGGAGCCGCGGCGCGGAGCTGTGTCCATCCCGCCCGCTCCGGGCGCGGGGCTCGGGCACCGCGGGGGTCCCTTCGGGCCGGGCTCTCCCGGGGCCGGGGCCGCCCCCGCCCGCCGGAGGAGCCGCTTTCCTGCCGGGAGCCGCGCTCCGTCCGGGGGCCGGGAGCGCGGGGCCGCCCCCGGGTGCCGAGTGCCGCCGCTGCCGGGGCTCGCGTGGCTCCCCCGGTCCCCCCGCACCTGGAGCGGCGCCAGCCCGGGAGCGAGTCCCGGCGAGGGCCGCTGGGGGACACCTGTGGCTCGTCAGCTGCAGAGTGCCCTGGCCAAAGCCGCTGGGAGAAGGGGAGGGGGAAAAGCCCGACCTTCCGGCCTTTTTGTCTCGGGGCTTTGTCGGTATTGCTCTTTAGCCGAGCCGCGCCTTTAAATAACGATGTGGCGCCTTCTAGAAACTGCGTCCAATACCTTTTGCACCCTCACGTGAGGGCTTCGAGCTCAGGTTTTTCCATTGCCGAGTTAATTGCAGGTCCAAGCTGGCAGCGTCCCGTGCATCTGGTGTGCATGAATCTGTTTGTGATGTTCATTTCCTCTGGATGCAGAGTTGGGCTTGTTGGGCAGACCGTATTTCTCAAACCTCGGAGCTTGTTTAAGGCTTGTACACGATTTTCTGGAGACGCGGGCTGGGGGAGAACTTTGTCTTGCTGCTGTACTAGGGAATGGAATGCAGGGGGTCCCCGCAATATCCCCGTGGAAGCTGGAATGTCCGAGGAAATGGATGTGACAATTCTCGGGGCTGAACCTGGCTCCCAGCGCTCTGCAGCGTAGGACGCGAGAGAGCAGGGCCGAGGGACAGCGGGGTAGGAGCGGCGAGGTGCTTCGTGCTCTGGGTTTGGTGTCGCTGATGTTTCCAGAGCCAGAGCAGGTTGATTTGGTTCTGGTGCACTGGAACGGGATCCAAACCTTGGAAAGGTTTGAGACCCATTGGGAGGAAATGTTTTAAAATGAATGTGTTTCTTAATAGAGGGAAGGTTTCAGTCTGTTTTTTAATTGATTTTAAAGGAATTTTTTTTTGAGGAAAAGTGAAAAAAAAATGTTTATTTTAATAAGTAGGGCATAGGTAAGAGGAAAAAAAGGATGAATAATGTTAGATATTTTTTTCTTTTGTTGTGGAGAAAAGAGCAGGAGATTTAGAAGGGTTTTTCTGCACGTGCGGTTTGGATGTTTTTGGAGTTGGGCTGTGGCGTGGATCTTTTTGAGCCGTGGGGTGTTTTGGTGGTAGCCTGGGTTTTTGGATCAGAGTAAAGCTGAATAGTTTTAGATGAACTTGTTACGGTTTTGGCAATCATTTTGTATTCATTAATCAATGCGAAGTTACTTTAACAAAGTAAAAAATGGATTTTTTGTTGTGTTAAACAATAGAGTTGAGAGAGAATTTGGGTGAGGCTGTATTAGTACTGTATACAGACTGTATGTTCAAAGAATTTTTTTTCTTTTTTAGTTTTGAAATTATAGAATTTGTTTGGGCATAAAACAGATGATGGGGATATAATTAATTTTAGAACATTTTATTTTTTAGTGTATATCTTTGGCTTAATGGTCAAATTAATGTTTTTTAATTTTAGATATGCTTTTATACAGATACAGGTAAATATAAATAGTGGTAGTAATGTTTAGTAAGTAGAGGCATTTATATGTGGTTTTTATTCAATATTAGATTTTTTTGGTGGTACACAGTGTGTTGTTTGATTTTTTTGTGTTGTATACTAAGTGAAATTTGGTTTTTGAATAAAGATGATTTTATGAATGGGTTTGTTTGTATTTTAGGTAGAATGAATTAAAATAGATTTTGATATTGATTAGTGGGTTTTGTTTATTGTATGTAGGGGTTCAGATTGGGTAGGGTTTGTTTGGTTAGCTGAGTTTTGGGTGTTAATTAGGTGGCTTTTGTTAGATGCAGTTTTCAATTTTTGAAAGTTTTTTATTGAGTGGTTTTAAGGTGATTTTTAGTAGTTGATGGTAGAATTTTATTTTGTTTGTAGTTGGTGTGTAATAATGTATATGTTCTATTTATTTAACGTTGTGCTTTTTAGTTTAGGTGTTGATGATAAGTTTGGATTTCTTTCGGTTGTGTTTCTTAGTTTCATTTCTGGGGACACAGGCATTTATATGGTGGATTTTTATAGGTGTATTTTTGGGGGTGATGCTTTTTAATTTTTTAGTAGTTTGGTTTTTTATGTTTTCAATTAGCTATTAAATTTTTTTATAGAGTATTGGTGAGTATTTATGTATTACTATAAATGTAGAGCTTTGGGGTTTTTTTTACTAATGTTTAGGGTTAATTGAATGGTTTTGAGTTCAGTGCATTGGTTTAATTTTTTTTTAATAGTTGATGTGATTTGTTTTGTGGAGTTCAATAGGGTTGTTTTTTATTTATGTTTAACTTTGCTGATGTGATAAGAACTGTTAGTGAAAGAGCATAGCATCTGTTTTTGCTGGTAGTTGGTTGTATGGTGTTTGTTTTGTTGGTGTTACCTGTTTTCTTTTTTTTGTTAGATTAAAGTTTTTATTTTGGGGTTAATTTGTGATTATTTTAAAGATTTTAGGGCAATTTAGGTTTTTGATTCGGGGGTGCTGTGATGAGAGTACTTTATTTGTTTTATGTGGTATTGGTGGTGTGCATAGAGGGAATATTTGTTTTGAAAATTTATTTTAGTATTGTTAGTTGAAGTGTTAGGATGAGTTCTGTTTCAGTGTTGAAACTTTTTGAGGCGGTTTGGATTTTTTTCTAGGTTAAGATTTTTTTTCCTTGGCTGGTGGCAGTATTGTGATTTTATTGATGATATTGGTGGGAATTTGATGCTGTTTGGTTTTTGGTTATTTTATTTTTAGGAATTGGATTTTTGTAGTTGGACTGAAAGAATTCACTTTATTTCAAAACATACTACTTTAATGATGTAAAGGTTCCCATATTAACTCCTCAGTCTTTTAGATTCTTTTTCTCATTTAGGTTTTCCAGAATTTATGGATAATTTAGCAATCAAGCAGGGAGGGAACCCCATTCTTGAAAAGATGGCTACGAAAAACCTGCGTCTAACAACACGTACCTGACGGAGGGCAACAATTTTGCCATTATTACAGGGTCAAATACGAGTGGCAAATCAACGTTGGCAGGGATCTGCCGGAGGAGAGGAGTTTCTGGTGGGCTCCCAGTGGCATCTGATGGAGTGATGGTGAGAGCATCTCATAGGGTCTGGGGGAGCACCTGGATGCACTTGGATGTGGAGCACCGCTTAAAGGAGATGGTGAGGGACAAAGCTTTTTGCCAGGAAGCAGCACCTGAACAGCTGAGCCACTGTGGATTTGCAGGGGTGATCTTTCTCCTTTTCCCTTTTGATTTCATCTTGGCAGTCCCTCCCCGGTGCCCTCAATCTGTCACAAGAATTCCAAAAAAAAAAAAGGCTGTGCAAACAGTGAAAAGAAGGGGTATAGGTAAGGTGGAGTTCAGGTGTACCCCACCCCAAACCCTAAACAGCAGCCCTAACAGCGCTCCCGTTTCCCTGAGACAGCTGCAGGCAGGAACCCTAAAGCAGCAGAGTGCCAGAACCCTCGAGAGCTGCAGGCAGTTCCCTGGTGCTAGGGCCAGCCAGGAGATAGTGGGGGGACGATCCGTAGGGTTGGGGAAACAGGGGGTTTCCCGCCCCGCCCCACCCTGGGCTCTCGGTCCCTCCGCAGCCGGGGATTGCTCCCACCCCTCCTCGAGGCGGCGGTTGGCAGGGCTTCGTGCCTGGCCTCCGCAAAGAGTTCGGCTCTGTCAGCCTCTGCCCTGTCTCAGGGCCAAACTTAGGTAGGGTAGGGAGCAACTGTGGATTGCCTGGTCCGGGCTAATGGACATCTCTTGGGGCCTATGGATAAGGAGCATCCCCGGTTGCAAGCGTAGGGTTCTAACTAAGTTTGTAGGGTTCAGCGCGGGAGCTTGGCAGTGACACAGAGAGGCTGAGGGAGGGCTTCAGAGGTCGAGGGCTGGAGACAAACAGTGAAAATAAAAAGGGTACAGGTTGGGATATAAGGTAGAGTACAGGACTATTCAAACCCTAAACAGCAGCCCTAACAGCGCTCCCGTTTCCCTGAGGCAGCTGCAGGCAGGAACCCTAAAGCAGCAGAGTGCCAGAACCCCCGAGAGCTGCAGGCAGTACCCCTGGTGCTAGGGCCAGCCAGGAAGAGATAGTGGGTGCTAGGGCCTACTGCTGTCATATAAGCTGGGGTTTCCATCCTTGGGGTACCCTGGGCTCCCTGTCCCTCACTGACTGGAGAGTCTTCCTCCCCTCCTTGAGGTGGTGGTAATTTGGCTGTGTCAGCCAATACTGCTGTGAAGCAAGCCTCTGCCTCCCTGTGGGGTGAAGTGTGCAGCCCATGAACCTGGGCGTTCTCTAGAGAAGGTAAGTGCTGGGTTTTCACAGATGTGCTGCTAAGATCCTGCATTGATATTTGGTCTTCTAGATTGTAGCTGACCAGGAGACGACATCCTGGTGATGGCAGGAACTTCCCGGATAGCGCGACGGCCTTCCAGGGCGTCCTCGTGTGGATCCTCCCCGCCGGGCATCCGAGAGCTGAGTCGAAGGCTACAAATTGCAGAGGGGCTGAAATCGGGGTGCCGCGTCGGGACTCTGGACCTGGGATTTTTGAGTCAGCTTTGGGGACGGGGGGAGGTCCAGGCTGTGGCCCCTTAGGCCACGTGAAGGGAGAGCCTCACGTTTGTTCACAGTGCTGAGGTGCGCAGGACAGAGCAGTCCCGGGGCGTGTCCCATCACTTGTCCATCGTGCCTTCTGTGTCTTTTGTGCCTCTCGTGTTGTACGTGCCTCGCCTTATCTCTTCTGGGGGCTTACCAGAAACCCCGGCGTCACTCCTCGCATCTCTGATCTCTGGGCTCCTCAGCCCGACGCCATCGAAGCTTTGCCTCAGGAGCTCTCAGAGGCCTTGGAATCGCGTCTCTCTTTTAAAAGCATCCGATCGGATGTCTTTTAGAGGTCTTGTTCCGAGCTGTGTCAACAGCCGTGCGCCGCGAGGATCCATTGCTGCGGCTTAGGTCTTGAAGAAACGCAAAGTTTGGTAGGGGACTGTGGCCCTAAGATTCTCGGGCATCCGTCTTGGCAGTTGCTGGAGTTCGTCATTCCGTCAGCATCTTCTTCCTCCCGGGTTCTGCGAGCTTCATCAGCTCGCCTTCATTCTCACCCGGCTCATCTCGTTCCGCGTTCTCTCGGTCCTTGCGGCCGTTCTTGTGGCCCAGAGTTTTGTCTCCCCGTTGTGTCCCCTCGTCTCTTGTCTTGTGTGTCACGGGTGTCTGGGTGTAGTTGTCCCGGAGCTGCTCTGTCCTGCTGCCCAGCCTGGGTGTAGGTGTAAAAGGCCGAGTCCCAGGCCCCTGTAATTTGAAATTTGTGATGTAGGGTGTAGTTGGAGTCTAGCGGGTGTTCCTAGATGGAACTTGGGGTGGCACTGGGGACATTGGGGGTGGCACTGGGGACATTGGGGGTGGCACTGGGGACATTGGGATGGCTCTGGGGACATCGGGGGTGGCACTGGGGACACCTGGGATGGCACTGGGGACATTGGGGGTGGCACTGGGGACATTGGGATGGCTCTGGGGACACCTGGGGTGGCACTGGGGACACCTGGGATGGCTCTGGGGACATCGGGGGTGGCACTGGGGACATTGGGGTGGCTCTGGGGATGGGATCCTGGGTTTTGTGGTGTGTCCCCAAGTGTCCCTGATGTCCCCAAGTGTCCCCTGAGTGTCCCTGAGGTCCCTCGAGTGTCCCCAAGCTGTCCCCTGGTGTCCCCAAGTGTCCCCAAGCTGTCCCCGAGTGTCCCTGAGCTGTCCCCCGGTGTCCCCAAGCTGTCCCCTGATGTCCCTGAGCTGTCCCCTGGTGTCCCCGAGTGTCCCCAAGCTGTCCCCGAGTGTCCCCAGATGTCCCCTGGTGTCCCCAAGCTGTCCCCGAGTGTCCCCGAGCTGTCCCCTGATGTCCCCAGGGCTGGAGTTGCCGGTGGCCACCACTCGTCCCGAGACCATTTTTGGTGACGTGGCCGTGGCCGTGCACCCGCGGGCCCCGCGCTACCTGGTGAGGGGCGGGGCCGGAAAGGGGCGGGGCCTCGATGGGTGGGGCCTCGATGGGTGGGGCCTCGATGGGTGGGGCCTCAATGGGCGGGGCCTCAAAGTGCTCATTGTCTCAGTGGGTGGGGCCTCAGGGGCCGGGGCCTCAAAGGGCGGGGCCTCAAAGGGGGCGGGGCCTCAAAGGGGGCGGGGCCTCAAAGGGGGCGGGGCCTCAAAGGGGGCGGGGCCTCAAAGGGGGCGGGGCCTCAAAGGGGGCGGGGCCTCAAAGGGGGCGGGGCCTCAAAGGGGGCGGGGCCTCAAAGGGGGTGGGCCCTCAAAGGGGTGGGGTCTCCCCTGGGGGCAGGGCTTGAATGGGTGGGGCCTCAAGGGGGGCGGGGCCTCACCTGGGGGTGAGGCTTGAATGGGGCAGGGCTTGAATGGGTGGGACCTCGCCTGGGGGCGGGGCCTCAAAGGGGGCAGGGCTTGAATTTGGGTGGGGCCTGAATGGGCGGGGCCTGACCTGGGGTGGGGCCTGAATGGGCGGGGCCTGACCTGGGGGCGGGGCTTTGGGACCCTTTAATTGGTGTGGGCGTGGCTTTCCCTGCAGGGCAGCCATTGGCTGTCCAGGTTTGGCCCCTCCCCTTTGACCATATAAGGGTAAAGGGGCGGGGCTTGTGTTAAAGGGGCGGAGCTTCGCTGCCTGAAATGGCTCTGGGGGTGTGGCCAAGGGCTGTGGGGGGCCTGGCCTGGCTGGGATTGGTCCAGAGCTGGAAAGGGGGTGGGGCCAGGGCTGACCACGCCCCCTCAGCACCTGCAGGGCCGGCAGGTGAGGCACCCGTTCAGCGGGGCCCTGCTGCCCGTGGTGAGCGACCCCAGCGTGGAGCCCCAGCACGGAACCGGTACTGGGGAAACTGGGAGGGACTGGGAGGGACTAAACGGGGACTGGGGGGGACTGGGAGGGACTGGGATGGACTGGGAGGGACTGGGAGGGGTTAAACAGGGACTGGGAGGGACTGGGATGGGCACTGGGACCAGTCTGGGACTGAAAAGGGAGCAAGGAGTGACAGCAGGTGACACAGGTGACACAGTCCAGGTGTCTCAGGTGTGTCTCAGGTGACACAGGTGACACAGGGGTGTCTCAGGTGACACAGTCCAGGTGTCTCAGGTGTGTCTCAGGTGTCTCAGGTGACACAGTCCAGGTGTCTCAGGTGTGTCCCTGTCCCCAGGTGCGGTGAAGGTGACCCCCGGGCACAGCCCCCAGGACCTGGCTCTGGCCCGGGTCCATCGGCTGCCCCTGCCCTGCGTCATCGGGGACGATGGCACCTTGTGTCCCCCGGGGGGGGCTGGCTGCAGGTGAGCTGGGGACACACCTGGGGACAGCAGGGGACACCTGGGGACACACCTGGGGACACCTGGGGACACCTGGGGACACACCTGGGGACAGCTGGGGACACACCTGGGGACACCTGGGGACACCTGGGGATACGCCTGGGGACACACCTGGGGACACCTGGGGACACACCTGGGGACACCTGGGGGGACACCTGGGGACAGCTGGGGACATGGGGACACACCTGGGGACAGCTGGGGACACTGAGGGACACCTGGGGACACCTGGGGGGACACCTGGGGGGCAGCTGGGGACAGCTGGGGACATGGGGACACACCTGGGGACAGCTGGGGACACTGAGGGACACCTGGGGACACCTGGGGGGACACCTGGGGGGACACCTGGGGGGCAGCTGGGGACACCTGGGGACAGCTGGGGACATGGGGACACACCTGGGGACAGCTGGGGACACTGAGGGACACCTGGGGACACCTGGGGGATCCCTGGGGACACCTGGGGGGCAGCTGGGGGGAGCTGGGGACAGCTGGGGGGCATTTGGGGACATTGAGGGACACCTGGGGAGCAGCTGGGGACACCTGGGGGACACCCGGGGGAGCACCCAGGGTCACCCCATCCCCAGTGTCACTCCCTGACCCTGGTGTCACCCCCTGACCTCGGTGTCACCTCCCCTGACCTTGGTGTCACCCCCTGTCCCCAGTGTCACCCCCTGTCCCCGGTGTCACCCCCTGTCCCCAGTGTCACCCCCTGACCCCGGTGTCACCTCCTCTGACCTCGGTGTCACCTCCTCTGACCTTGGTGTCACCCCCTGTCCCCAGTGTCACCCCCTGTCCCCTCCCCAGGTCCCCGTGATCACCGGGGGGTCTCGGTGTCACCCCCTGTCCCCAGTGTCACCCCCTGTCCCCAGTGTCACCTCCTGTCCCCTCCCCAGGTCCCCGTGATCACCGGGGGGTCTCGGGGCTGTTCCTGCACCCCGAGTTCAGCCCCGGCTCTCGGCGTCACCGGGGGGTCCCCGAGTTCTACGACTTCGCCGTGGCCCTGCTGGAGCTGGAGCGCCCCGTGGGACCCTCCCCCGGCCAGCGGTGACACCGGGGGGGGCTGGGGGCGTCTGGGGGTCTCTGGGGGTCTCTGGGGGTTTTGGGGGGGTCTCTGGGGGTCTCAGGGGGTTTTGGGGGGTCTCTGGGGGTCTCTGGGGGTTTTGGGGGGGTCTCAGCTCTCCCCTCCCCCCCAGGAGCTGCTCCCCTCCGTGGGGCTCTCGGCCTCCTCCTCCCCCTCCCTGCTGCGCCCCCCCGGCCCCCCCGGCGAGGGGCTGAGGGGAGGGGGCTGCAGTGTCCCCTTCTGGCCAGGTATGGGACCCCTGAGACCCCCCCAGAGCCCCCCAAAACCTCCCCAGGACCCCCAAAACCTCCCCAGGACCCCCAAAATCCCCCAGGACCCCCCAAAACCCCCCCAGGACCCCCAAAACCTCCTCAGAGACCCCCAAAACCCCCCCAAATCACCCCCAAACACCCCCAAACCCCTCTGGGACCCCCCAAAACCCCCCCAAATCCCCCTGAGACCCCCCAAATCCCCCCAGGGGGTGAGGACGAGCCCACCCTGGAGCAGCTCAGGACCCCCCAGCCCAGGGAGGGGGAGGAAGAGGAGGAGGACGTGGATTTAGAGACAGGTACAGACCCCCCCCAAATTCCTGAGACCCCTCCCCAAATTCCAGAGACCCTTCCCCAAATTCCTGAGACCCCTCCCCAAATTCCTGGAGACCCTTCCCCAAATTCCTGAGACCCCTCCCCAAAATCCACAGACCCCTCCCCAAATTCCTGAGACCCCTCCCCAAAATCCACAGACCCCTCCCCAAATTCCTGAGACCCCCCCAAATTCCCGAGACCCCTCCCCAAATTCCTGAGACCATCCCCCAAATTCCAGAGACCCCTCCCCAAATTCCTGAGACCCTTCCCCAAATTCCAGAGACCCCCCCAAATTCCAGAGACCCCTCCCCAAATTCCTGAGACCCTCCCCAAATTCTTGAGACCCCTCCCTAAATTCCTGAGACCCCTCCCCAAATTCCAGAGACCCCTCCCTAAATTCCTGAGACCCCTCCCCAAATTCCTGAGACCCTCCCCAAGTTCCTGAGACCCCTCCCCAAATTCCTGAGACCCTCCCCAAATTCCAGAGACCCCTCCCCAAATTCCACAGACCCCTCCCCAAATTCCAGAGACCCTTCCCCAAATTCCACAGACCCCTCCCCAAATTCCTGAGACCCCTCCCCAAATTCCAGAGACCCCTCCCCAAAATCCTGACACCCCCCCAAATTCCTGAGACCCCTCCCCAAATTCCTGACACCCCCCCAAATTCCTGACACCCCCCCAAATTCCTGAGACCCCTCCCCAAATCCCTGAGACCCCTCCCCAAATTCCTGGGATCTCTCCCCAAATTCCTGAGACCCCTCCCCAAATTGCAGAGACCCCTCCCCAAATTCCACAGACCCCTCCCCAAATTCTTGGAGACCCCTCCCCAAATTCCTGAGACCCCTCCCCAAATTCCTGAGACCCCTCCCCAAATTCCAGAGACCCCTCCCCAAATTCCTGAGACCCCTCCCCAAATTCCTGACACCCTCCCCAAATTCCAGAGACCCTTCCCCAAATTCCACAGACCCCTCCCCAAATTCCACAGACCCCTCCCCAAATTCCTGAGACCCTCCCCAAATTCCTGAGACCCCTCCCCAAATTCCACAGACCCCTCCCCAAATTCCTGAGACCCTCCCCAAATTCCACAGACCCCTCCCCAAATTCTTGAGACCCCTCCCCAAATTCCGGAGACCCCTCCCGAAACTCCACAGACCCCTCCCCAAATTCCTGAGACCCCTCCCCAAATTCCTGAGACCCCCCCAAATTCCAGAGACCCCTCCCCAAATTCCTGAGACCCCTCCCCAAATTCTTGAGACCCCTCCCCAAATTCCAGAGACCCCCCAAAATTCCAGAGAACTCTCCCCAAATTCCAGAGACCCTTCCCCAAATTCCACAGACCCCTCCCCAAATTCCAGAGACCCCTCCCCAAATTCCTGAGACCCCTCCCCAAATTCCACAGACCCCTCCCCAAATTCCTGAGACCCCTCCCCAAATTCCTGAGACCCCTCCCCAAATTCCACAGACCCCTCCCCAAATTCCTGAGACCCCTCCCCAAATTCCTGAGACCCCTCCCCAAATTCCAGTGACCTCCCCAAATTCCAGAGACCCCTCCCCAAATTCCTGAGACCCCTCCCCAAATTCCTGAGACCCCTCCCCAAATTCCAGAGACCTCCCCAAATTCCTGAGACCCCTCCCCAAATTCCTGAGACCCCTCCCCAAATTCCTGGGCCCCCTCCCCAAATTCCTGAGACCCCTCCCCAAATTCTTGGAGACCCCTCCCCAAATTCCTGAGACCCCTCCCCAAATTCCTGAGACCCCCCCAAATTCCACAGACCCCTCCCCAAATTCCTGAGACCCCCCCCAAATTCCACAGACCCCTCCCCAAATTCCTGAGACCCCCCCAAATTCCTGAGACCCCTCCCCAAATTCCTGAGACCCCCCCCAAATTCCTGAGACCCTCCCCAAATTCCTGGAGACCCCTCCCCAAACTCCACAGACCCCTCCCCAAATTCCTGAGACCCCTCCCCAAATTCCTGAGACCCCTCCCCCATTCCTGAGACCCCTCCCCAAATTCCAGAGATTCCTCCCCAAATTCCTGAGACCCCTCCCCAAATTCCTGAGACCCCCCCCAAATTCCTGAGACTCTCCCCAAATTCCTGAGACCCCCCCAAATTCTTGACACCCCCCCAAATTCCTGAGACCCCTCCCCAAATTCCTGAGACCCTCCCCAAATTCTTGACATTCCCCCAAATTCCTGTGACCCCTCCCCAAATTCCAGAGACCCCTCCCCAAATTCCTGAGACTCTCCCCAAATTCCTGAGACCCCCCCAAATTCCCGAGACCCCTCCCCAAATTCCACAGACCCCTCCCCAAATTCCAGAGACCCCTCCCCAAATTCCTGAGACCCCTCCCCAAATCCCTGAGACCCCTCCCCAAATTCCAGAGACCCCTCCCCAAATTCCACAGACCCCTCCCCAAATTCCTGAGACCCCTCCCCAAGTTCCTGAGACCCCCCCAAATTCCTGAGACCCCTCCTCAAATTCCAGAGACCCCTCCCCAAATTCCTGAGACCCCCCCCAAATTCCACAGACCCCTCCCCAAATTCCTGAGACCCCCCCCAAATTCCACAGACCCCTCCCCAAATTCCTGAGACCCCCCCAAATTCCACAGACCCCTCCCCAAATTCCGGAGACCCCTCCCCAAACTCCACAGACCCCTCCCCAAATTACAGAGACCCCTCCCCAAACTCCACAGACCCCTCCCCAAATTCCTGAGACCCCTCCCCAAATTCCTGAGACCCCCCCAAATTCCTGAGACCCTCCCCAAATTCCTGGAGACCCCTCCCCAAACTCCACAGACCCCTCCCCAAATTCCTGAGACCCCTCCCCAAATTCCAGAGACCCCTCCCCAAATTCCAGAGACCATCCCAAAATTCCAGAGACCCCTCCCCAAATTCCTGAGACCCCTCCCCAAATTCCAGAGACCCCTCCCCAAATTCCAGAGACCCCTCCCCAAATTCCTGAGACCCCCCCAAACTCCACAGACCCCTCCCCAAATTCCTGAGACCCTCCCCAAATTCGTGAGACCCTCCCCAAATTCCTGGAGACCCCTCCCCAAATTCCAGAGACCCTCCCCAAATTCCACAGACCCCTCCCCAAATTCCACAGACCCCTCCCCAAATTCTTGGAGACCCCTCCCCAAATTCCAGAGACCCTCCCCAAATTCCACAGACCCCTCCCCAAATTCCTGAGACCCCTCCCCAAATTCCTGAGACCCCTCCCCAAATTCCAGAGACCCCCCAAATTCCACAGACCCCTCCCCAAATTCCTGAGACCCCTCCCCAAATTACAGAGACCCCTCCCCAAATTCTTGAGACCCTCCCCAAATTCCTGAGACCCCTCCCCAAATTCTTGAGACCCTCCCCAAATTCCAGAGACCCCTCCCCAAATTCCACAGACCCCTCCTCAAATTCCTGGGCCCCCTCCCCAAATTCCACAGATTCCTCCTCAAATTCCTGAGACCCCTCCCCAAATTCCAGAGATTCCTCCCCAAATTCCTGAGACCCCTCCCCAAATTCCACAGACCCCTCCCCAAATTCCTGAGACCCCTCCCCAAATTCCTGAGACCCCTCCCCAAATTCCTGGGCCCCCTCCCCAAATTCCACAGATTCCTCCTCAAATTCCTGAGACCCCTCCCCAAATTCCACAGACCCCTCCCCAAATTCCAGAGACCCCTCCCCAAATTCCTGGAGACCCCTCCCCAAATTCTTGAGACCCTCCCCAAATTCCTGGAGACCCCTCCCCAAATTCCAGAGACCCCTCCCCAAATTCCTGAGACCCCTCCCCAAATTCCACAGACCCCTCCCCAAATTCCAGAGACCCCTCCCCAAATTCCTGAGACCCCTCCCCAAATTCCTGAGACTTTCCCCAAATTCCTGAGACCCCTCCCCAAATTCCAGAGACCTCTCCCCAAATTCCAGAGACCCCTCCCCAAATTCCACAGACCCCCCCAAATTCCAGAGACCTCTCCCCAAATTCCACAGACCCCTCCCCAAATTCCAGAGACCCCTCCCCAAATTCCTGAGACCCCTCCCCAAATTCCTGAGACCCCTCCCCAAATTCCTGAGACCCTCCCCAAATTCCTGAGACCCCCCAAATTCCACAGACCCCTCCCCAAATTCCTGAGACCCCTCCCCAAATTCCTGAGACTTTCCCCAAATTCCTGAGACCCCTCCCCAAATTCCACAGACCCCGCCCCAAATTCCAGAGACCCCTCCCCAAATTCCAGAGACCCCTCCCCAAATTCCACAGACCCCTCCCCAAATTCCTGAGACCCCTCCCCAAATTCCACAGACCCCTCCCCAAATTCCTGAGACCCCTCCCCAAATTCCAGAGACCCCTCCCCAAATTCCTGAGACCCTCCCCAAATTCCAGAGACCCCCCCCAAATTCCTGAGACCCCCCCAAATTCCTGGAGACCCCTCCCCCAAATTGTTGAGACCCTCCCCAAATTCCTGGAGACCCCTCCCCAAATTCCAGAGACCCCTCCCCAAATTCCAGAGACCCCTCCCCAAATTCCTGAGACCCCTCCCCAAATCCCTGAGACCCCTCCCCAAATTCCAGAGACCCCTCCCCAAATTCCTGAACACCCCTCCCCAAATTCCTGACACCCCCCCAAATTCCTGAGACCCCTCCCCAAATTCCTGAGACCCCCCCAAATTCCTGAGACCCCTCCCCAAATTCCTGAGACCCCTCCCCAAATTCCACAGACCCCTGCCCAAATTCCAGAGACCCCTCCCCAAATTCTTGGAGACCCCTCCCCAAATTTTACAGACCCCTCCTCAAATTCCTGAGACCCCTCCCCAAATTCTTGGAGACCCCTCCCCAAATTCCTGAGACCCCTCCCCAAATTCCTGAGACCCCCCCAAATTCCTGAGACCTTTCCCCAAATTCCTGAGACCCCCCCAAATTCCTGAGACCCCTCCTCAAATTCCAGAGACCCCTCCCCAAATTCCTGAGACCCCCCCAAATTCCACAGACCCCTCCCCAAATTCCAGAGACCCTTCCCCAAATTCCACAGACCCCTCCCCAAATTCCTGAGACCCCTCCCCAAATTCCTGAGACCCCTCCCCAAATTCCAGAGACCCTTCCCCAAATTCCACAGACCCCTCCCCAAATTCCAGAGACCCTTCCCCAAATTCCACAGACCCCTCCCCAAATTCCAGAGACCCTTCCCCAAATTCCACAGACCCCTCCCCAAATTCCTGAGACCCCTCCCCAAATTCCTGAGACCCCTCCCCCAAATTCCACAGACCCCTCCCCAAATTCCTGAGACCCCTCCCCAAATTCCTGAGACCCCTCCCCAAATTCCACAGACCCCTCCCCAAATTCCAGAGACCCTCCCCAAATTCCTGAGACCCCTCCCCAAATTCCTGAGACCCCTCCCCAAATTCCAGTGACCTCCCCAAATTCCAGAGACCCCTCCCCAAATTCCTGAGACCCCTCCCCAAATTCCTGAGACCCCTCCCCAAATTCCAGAGACCTCCCCAAATTCCTGAGACCCCTCCCCAAATTCCTGAGACCCCTCCCCAAATTCCTGGGCCCCCTCCCCAAATTCCTGAGACCCCTCCCCAAATTCTTGGAGACCCCTCCCCAAATTCCTGAGACCCCTCCCCAAATTCCTGAGACCCCCCCAAATTCCACAGACCCCTCCCCAAATTCCTGAGACCCCCCCCCAAATTCCACAGACCCCTCCCCAAATTCCTGAGACCCCCCCAAATTCCTGAGACCCCTCCTCAAATTCCAGAGACCCCTCCCCAAATTCCAGAGACCCCTCCCCAAATTCCTGAGACCCCTCCCCAAATTCCTGAGACCCCCCCCAAATTCCTGAGACTTTTCCCAAATTCCTGAGACCCCTCCCCAAACTCCACAGACCCCTCCCCAAATTCCTGAGACCCCTCCCCAAATTCCTGAGACCCCCCCCAAATTCCTGAGACCCTCCCCAAATTCCTGGAGACCCCTCCCCAAACTCCACAGACCCCTCCCCAAATTCCTGAGACCCCTCCCCAAATTCCTGAGACCCCTCCCCCATTCCTGAGACCCCTCCCCAAATTCCAGAGATTCCTCCCCAAATTCCTGAGACCCCTCCCCAAATTCCTGAGACCCCCCCCCAAATTCCTGAGACTCTCCCCAAATTCCTGAGACCCCCCCAAATTCTTGACACCCCCCCAAATTCCTGAGACCCCTCCCCAAATTCCTGAGACCCTCCCCAAATTCTTGACATTCCCCCAAATTCCTGTGACCCCTCCCCAAATTCCAGAGACCCCTCCCCAAATTCCTGAGACTCTCCCCAAATTCCTGAGACCCCCCCAAATTCCCGAGACCCCTCCCCAAATTCCACAGACCCCTCCCCAAATTCCAGAGACCCCTCCCCAAATTCCTGAGACCCCTCCCCAAATCCCTGAGACCCCTCCCCAAATTCCAGAGACCCCTCCCCAAATTTCTGAGACCCCTCCCCAAATCCCTGAGACCCCTCCCCAAATTCCTGAGACCCCTCCCCAAATTCCACAGACCCCTCCCCAAATTCCTGAGACCCCTCCCCAAATTCCACAGACCCCTCCCCAAATTCCTGAGACCCTCCCCAAACTCCACAGACCCCTCCCCAAATTCCTGAGACCCCTCCCCAAATTCCTGAGACCCCTCCCCAAGTTCCTGAGACCCCTCCCCAAATCCCTGAGACCCCTCCCCAAATTCCTGGGATCCCTCCCCAAATTCCTGGAGACCCCTCTCCAAATTCCTGAGATCCCTCCCCAAATTCCTGAGACCCCTCCCCAAATTCCAGAGACCCCCCAAATTCCACAGATTCCTCCCCAAATTCCACAGACCCCTCCCCAAATTCCTGAGACCCCTCCCCAAATTCCTGAGACCCCTCCCCAAATTCCACAGACCCCTCCCCAAATTCCTGAGACCCCTCCCCAAGTTCCTGAGACCCCCCCAAATTCCTGAGACCCCTCCCCAAATTCCTGAGACCCCCCCCAAATTCCACAGACCCCTCCCCAAATTCCTGAGACCCCCCCCAAATTCCACAGACCCCTCCCCAAATTCCTGAGACCCCCCCCAAATTCCACAGACCCCTCCCCAAATTCCGGAGACCCCTCCCCAAACTCCACAGACCCCTCCCCAAATTACAGAGACCCCTCCCCAAACTCCACAGACCCCTCCCCAAATTCCTGAGACCCCTCCCCAAATTCCTGAGACCCCTCCCCCAATTCCTGAGACCCCTCCCCAAATTCCTGAGACCCTCCCCAAATTCCTGAGACCCCTCTCCAAATTCCTGAGACCCCTCCCCAAATTCCAGAGACCCCTCCCCAAATTCCAGAGACCATCCCAAAATTCCAGAGACCCCTCCCCAAATTCCTGAGACCCCTCCCCAAATTCCAGAGACCCCTCCCCAAATTCCAGAGACCCCTCCCCAAATTCCTGAGACCCCCCCAAACTCCACAGACCCCTCCCCAAATTCCTGAGACCCTCCCCAAATTCGTGAGACCCTCCCCAAATTCCTGGAGACCCCTCCCCAAATTCCAGAGACCCTCCCCAAATTCCACAGACCCCTCCCCAAATTCCACAGACCCCTCCCCAAATTCTTGGAGACCCCTCCCCAAATTCCAGAGACCCTCCCCAAATTCCACAGACCCCTCCCCAAATTCCTGAGACCCCTCCCCAAATTCCTGAGACCCCTCCCCAAATTCCAGAGACCCCCCAAATTCCACAGACCCCTCCCCAAATTCCTGAGACCCCTCCCCAAATTACAGAGACCCCTCCCCAAATTCTTGAGACCCTCCCCAAATTCCAGAGACCCCTCCCCAAATTCCACAGACCCCTCCTCAAATTCCTGGGCCCCCTCCCCAAATTCCACAGATTCCTCCTCAAATTCCTGAGACCCCTCCCCAAATTCCAGAGATCCCTCCCCAAATTCCTGAGACCCCTCCCCAAATTCCACAGACCCCTCCCCAAATTCCTGAGACCCCTCCCCAAATTCCTGAGACCCCTCCCCAAATTCCTGGGCCCCCTCCCCAAATTCCACAGATTCCTCCTCAAATTCCTGAGACCCCTCCCCAAATTCCACAGACCCCTCCCCAAATTCCAGAGACCCCTCCCCAAATTCCTGGAGACCCCTCCCCAAATTCTTGAGACCCTCCCCAAATTCCTGGAGACCCCTCCCCAAATTCCAGAGACCCCTCCCCAAATTCCTGAGACCCCTCCCCAAATTCCTGAGACCCCTCCCCAAATTCCAGAGACCCCTCCCCTAATTCCTGAGACCCCTCCCCAAATTCCTGAGACTTTCCCCAAATTCCTGAGACACTCCCCAAATTCCTGAGACCCCTCCCCAAATTCCACAGACCCCTCCCCAAATTCCAGAGACCCCTCCCCAAATTCCTGAGACCCCTCCCCAAATTCCTGAGACTTTCCCCAAATTCCTGAGACCCCTCCCCAAATTCCAGAGACCTCTCCCCAAATTCCAGAGACCCCTCCCCAAATTCCACAGACCCCCCCAAATTCCAGAGACCTCTCCCCAAATTCCACAGACCCCTCCCCAAATTCCACAGACCCCTCCCCAAATTCCTGAGACCCCTCCCCAAATTCCACAGACCCCTCCCCAAATTCCTGAGACCCCTCCCCAAATTCCAGAGACCCCCCCAAATTCCAGAGACCCCTCCCCAAATTCCTGAGACCCCTCCCCAAATTCCTGAGACCCCTCCCCAAATTCCTGAGACCCTCCCCAAATTCCTGAGACCCCCCAAATTCCACAGACCCCTCCCCAAATTCCTGAGACCCCTCCCCAAATTCCTGAGATTTTCCCCAAATTCCTGAGACCCCTCCCCAAATTCCACAGACCCCGCCCCAAATTCCAGAGACCCCTCCCCAAATTCCAGAGACCCCTCCCCAAATTCCACAGACCCCTCCCCAAATTCCTGAGACCCCTCCCCAAATTCCACAGACCCCTCCCCAAATTCCTGAGACCCCTCCCCAAATTCCAGAGACCCCTCCCCAAATTCCTGAGACCCTCCCCAAATTCCAGAGACCCCCCCAAATTCCTGAGACCCCCCCAAATTCCTGGAGACCCCTCCCCAAATTGTTGAGACCCTCCCCAAATTCCTGGAGACCCCTCCCCAAATTCCAGAGACCCCTCCCCAAATTCCAGAGACCCCTCCCCAAATTCCTGAGACCCCTCCCCAAATCCCTGAGACCCCTCCCCAAATTCCAGAGACCCCTCCCCAAATTCCTGACACCCCTCCCCAAATTCCTGACACCCCCCCAAATTCCTGAGACCCCTCCCCAAATTCCTGAGACCCCCCCAAATTCCTGAGACCCCTCCCCAAATTCCTGAGACCCCTCCCCAAATTCTTGGAGACCCCTCCCCAAATTCCTGAGACCCCTCCCCAAATTCCTGAGACCCCTCCCCAAATTCCTGAGACCCCCCCAAATTCCTGAGACCCCTCCTCAAATTCCAGAGACCCCTCCCCAAATTCCTGAGACCCCCCCAAATTCCACAGACCCCTCCCCAAATTCCTGAGACCCCCCCCAAATTCCACAGACCCCTCCCCAAATTCCTGAGACCCCCCCAAATTCCTGAGACCCCTCCTCAAATTCCAGAGACCCCTCCCCAAATTCCGGAGACCCCTCCCCAAACTCCACAGACCCCTCCCCAAATTCCTGAGACCCCTCCCCAAATTCCTGAGACCCCCCCAAATTCCTGGAGACCCCTCCCCAAACTCCACAGACCCCTCCCCAAATTCCTGAGACCCCTCCCCAAATTCCTGAGACCCCTCCCCCAATTCCTGAGACCCCTCCCCAAATTCCTGAGACCCTCCCCAAATTCCTGAGACCCCTCCCCAAATTCCTGAGACCCCTCCCCAAATTCCTGAGACCCCCCCAAATTCCAGAGACCCCTCCCCAAATTCCAGAGACCATCCCAAAATTCCAGAGACCCCTCCCCAAATTCCTGAGACCCCTCCCCAAATTCCAGAGACCCCTCCCCAAATTCCAGAGACCCCTCCCCAAATTCCTGAGACCCCCCCAAACTCCACAGACCCCTCCCCAAATTCCTGAGACCCTCCCCAAATTCCTGGAGACCCCTCCCCAAATTCCTGAGACCCCTCCCCAAATTCCTGAGACCCCTCCCCAAATTCCAGAGACCCCCCAAATTCCACAGACCCCTCCCCAAATTCCTGAGACCCCTCCCCAAATTACAGAGACCCCTCCCCAAATTCCAGAGACCCTTCCCCAAATTCCACAGACCCCTCCCCAAATTCTTGAGACCCTCCCCAAATTCCTGGAGACCCCTCCCCAAATTCCAGAGACCCCTCCCCAAATTCCTGAGACCCCTCCCCAAATTCCTGACACCCCCCCAAATTCCTGAGACCCCCCCAAATTCCTGAGACCCCTCCCCAAATTCCTGAGACCCCTCCCCAAATTCCTGAGACTTTCCCCAAATTCCTGAGACTTTCCCCAAATTCCTGAGACCCCTCCCCAAATTCCACAGACCCCTCCCCAAATTCCAGAGACCCCTCCCCAAATTCCTGAGACCCCTCCCCAAATTCCTGAGACTTTTCCCAAATTCCAGAGACCCCTCCCCAAATTCCACAGACCCCTCCTCAAATTCCAGAGACCCCTCCTCAAATTCCTGAGACCCCTCCCCAAATTCCACAGACCCCTCCCCAAATTCCACAGACCCCGCCCCAAATTCCAGAGACCCCTCCCCAAATTCCAGAGACCCCTCCCCAAATTCCACAGACCCCTCCCCAAATTCCTGAGACCCCTCCCCAAATTCCTGAGACCCTCTTCAAATTCCAGAGACCCCCCCCCAAATTCCTGAGACCCCCCCAAATTCCTGGAGACCCCTCCCCAAATTGTTGAGACCCTCCCCAAATTCCTGGAGACCCCTCCCCAAATTCCAGAGACCCCTCCCCAAATTCCTGAGACCCCTCCCCAAATCCCTGAGACCCCTCCCCAAATTCCAGAGACCCCTCCCCAAATTCCTGACACCCCTCCCCAAATTCCTGACACCCCCCCAAATTCCTGAGACCCCTCCCCAAATTCCTGAGACCCCCCCAAATTCCACAGACCCCTTCCCAAATTCCTGAGACCCCTCCCCAAATTCCTGAGACCCCTCCCCAAATTCCACAGACCCCTGCCCAAATTCCAGAGACCCCTCCCCAAATTCCTGAGACCCCTCCCCAAATTCCTGAGACTTTTCCCAAATTCCAGAGACCCCTCCCCAAATTCTTGGAGACCCCTCCCCAAATTCCTGAGACCCCTCCCCAAATTCCTGAGACCCCTCCCCAAATTCCTGAGACCCCCCCAAATTCCTGAGACCTTTCCCCAAATTCCTGAGACCCCCCCAAATTCCTGAGACCCCTCCTCAAATTCCAGAGACCCCTCCCCAAATTCTTGGAGACCCCTCCCCAAACTCCACAGACCCCTCCCCAAATTCCTGAGACCCCTCCCCAAATTCCTGAGACCCCTCCCCCAATTCCTGAGACCCCTCCCCAAATTCCTGAGACCCTCCCCAAATTCCTGAGACCCCTCCCCAAATTCCTGAGACCCCTCCCCAAATTCCTGAGACCCCCCCAAATTCCAGAGACCCCTCCCCAAATTCCAGAGACCATCCCAAAATTCCAGAGACCCCTCCCCAAATTCCTGAGACCCCTCCCCAAATTCCAGAGACCCCTCCCCAAATTCCTGAGACCCCCCCAAACTCCACAGACCCCTCCCCAAATTCCTGAGACCCCTCCCCAAATTCTTGAGACCCTCCCCAAATTCCTGGAGACCCCTCCCCAAATTCCTGAGACCCCTCCCCAAATTCCTGAGACCCCTCCCCAAATTCCAGAGACCCTTCCCCAAATTCCACAGACCCCTCCCCAAATTCTTGAGACCCTCCCCAAATTCCTGGAGACCCCTCCCCAAATTCCTGAGACCCCTCCCCAAATTCCTGACACCCCCCCAAATTCCTGAGACCCCCCCAAATTCCTGAGACTTTTCCCAAATTCCAGAGACCCCTCCCCAAATTCCACAGACCCCTCCTCAAATTCCTGAGACCCCTCCCCAAATTCCACAGACCCCTCCCCAAATTCCTGAGACCCCTCCCCAAATTCCAGAGACCCCCCCAAATTCCAGAGACCCCTCCCCAAATTCCAGAGACCCCTCCCCAAATTCCTGAGACCCTTCCCCAAATTGCAAACACCCCTCCCCAAATTCCAGAGACCCCTCCCCAAATTCCAGAGACCCCTCCCCAAATTCCTGAGACCCTCCCCAAATTCCTGAGACCCCTCCCCAAATTCCAGAGACGCCTCCCCAAATTCCTGAGACCCCTCCCCAAATTCCAGAGACCCCCCAAATTCCACAGACCCCTCCCCAAATTCCTGAGACCCCTCCCCAAATTCCAGAGACCCCTCCCCAAATTCTTGAGACCCTCCCCAAATTCTTGAGACCCTCCCCAAATTCCTGGAGACCCCTCCCCAAATTCTTGAGACCCTCCCCAAATTCCTGGAGACCCCTCCCCAAATTCCAGAGACCCCTCTCCAAATTCCAGAGACCCCTCCCCAAATTCCTGAGACCCCTCCCCAAATTCCAGAGACCCCCCAAATTCCGCAGACCCCTCCCCAAATTCCTGGGCCCCCTCCCCAAATTCCTGAGACCCCTCCCCAAATTCCAGAGACCCCTCCCCAAATTCCTGAGACCCCTCCCCAAATTCCAGAGACCCCCCAAATTCCACAGACCCCTCCCCAAATTCCTGAGACCCCTCCCCAAATTCCTGAGACCCCTCCCCAAATTCCAGAGACCCTTCCCCAAATTCCACAGACCCCTCCCCAAATTCCAGAGACCCCTCCCCAAATTCCTGAGACCCTCCCCAAATTTCTGGAGACCCCTCCCCAAATTCTTGAGACCCTCCCCAAATTCCTGAGACCCCCCCAAATTCCAGAGACCCCTCCCCAAATTCTTGAGACCCTCCCCAAATTCCTGAGACCCCTCCCCAAATTCCTGAGACCCCTCCCCAAATTCCTGAGACTTTCCCCAAATTCCTGAGACCCCTCCCCAAATTCCAGAGACCCTTCCCCAAATTCCACAGACCCCTCCCCAAATTCCAGAGACCCCTCCCCAAATTCCAGAGACCCCTCCCCAAATTCCACAGACCCCTCCCCAAATTCCTGAGACCCCTCCCCAAATTCCAGAGACCCCTCCCCAAATTCCTGTGACCCCTCCCCAAATTTCTGAAACCCTCCCCAAATTCCACAGACCCCTCCCCAAATTCCTGAGACCCCCCCAAATTCCTGAGACCCCCCCAAATTCCTGAGACACTCCCCAAATTCCAGAGACCCCTCCCTAAATTCCTGAGACCCTCCCCAAATTCCTGGAGACCCCTCCCCAAATTCTTGAGACCCTCCCCAAATTCCTGGAGACCCCTCCCCAAATTCCAGAGACCCCTCCCCAAATTCCAGAGACCCCTCCCCAAATTCCTGAGACCCCTCCCCAAATCCCTGAGACCCCTCCCCAAATTCCAGAGACCCCTCTTCAAATTCCTGACACCCCCCCAAATTCCTGACACCCCCCCAAATTCCTGAGACCCCTCCCCAAATTCCTGAGACCCCCCCAAATTCCTGAGACCCCTCCCCAAATTCCTGAGACCCCTCCCCAAATTCCTGAGACTTTCCCCAAATTCCTGAGACCCCTCCCCAAATTCCACAGACCCCTGCCCAAATTCCAGAGACCCCTCCCCAAATTCTTGGAGACCCCTCCCCAAATTCCACAGACCCCCCCAAATTCCAGAGACCCCTCCCCAAATTCCAGAGACCCCTCCCCAAATTCCAGAGACCCCTCCCCAAATTCCACAGACCCCTCCTCAAATTCCTGAGACCCCTCCCCAAATTCTTGGAGACCCCTCCTTAAATTCCTGAGACCCCTCCCCAAATTCCTGAGACCCCTCCCCAAATTCCTGAGACCCCTCCCCAAATTCCAGAGACCCCCCCCAAATTCCTGAGACCCCCCCCAAATTCCAGAGACCCCTCCCCAAATTCCTGAGACCCCTCCCCAAATTCCAGACACCCCTCCCCAAATTCTTGAGACCCTCCCCAAATTCCTGGAGACCCCTCCCCAAATTCCAGAGACCCCTCACCAAATTCCACAGACCCCTCCCCAAATTCCAGAGACCCCTCCCCAAATTCCTGAGACTTTCCCCAAATTCCTGAGACCCCTCCCCAAATTCCACTCACCCCTCCCCAAATTCCTGAGACCCCTCCCCAAATTCCACAGACCCCCCCAAATTCCAGAGACCCCTCCCCAAATTCCAGAGACCCCTCCCCAAATTCCACAGACCCCTCCTCAAATTCCTGAGACCCCTTCCCAAATTCTTGGAGTCCCCTCCCCAAATTCCTGAGACCCCTCCCCAAATTCCAGAGACCCCTCCCCAAATTCCTGAGACCTTTCCCCAAATTCCTGAGACCCTCCCCAAATTCCTGAGATCCCCCCAAATTCCAGAGAGCCCTCCCCAAATTCCTGAGACCCCTCCCCAAATTCCGGGGAGCCCCTCCCCCAACCTGGGGAGCCCCTCCCCCTCATTTTTGGGGTTCTGGGGGGGGTCTCACCCGCTCCCCTCCCCCCCCCAGAGCTGCTGACGACCCCCCCCAGGATGAAACGGGGGGTGCAGTTCCAGCCCCGAGGTAGGGGAGGGGTCTGGGGGGGATTTGGGGAGGGGGCTTTGGGCTCTGGGGGGGCTTTGAGGGGCTTTTGGGGTCTGGGGGAGTTTTGGGGGGTTTTGGGTTGGGGTTTGGGGGATTTTTGGGGGGTCTTTTTGAGGGGGCTTTGTGGTCTGGGGGTTTTTTTGGAGGGGTTTTGGTGTCTGGGGGGACTTTGAGGGGGTCTGGGGGATTTTGGGGAGGGGTCTTGGGGGGCTTTGAGTGGGTGTTGGGGGGGTTTTGGGATCTGGGGGGTTTTGGGGAGGGGTCTTTGGGATCTGGGGGGTTTTGGGGAGGGGTCTTTGGGGTCTTGGGGGTCTTTGGGGGGAGTTTGGGGGGGATTTGGGGTCTGAGGGTGTTTTGGGGGGGGTTTGGGGGGGCTTTTAGGGGAGATTTGGGGTCTGGGGGTCTTTTGGGGGTGTCTTTTGGGTCTGGGGGGGTCCCTGGGGGTTTTTATCCCCTCTGGGGGGGCAGATTTGGGGGTCTCGGGGTTGTTTCACCCCCCCAGACCCCCCCACAGACGCCCCCTCCCCATTTCCAGCCTCGGGGGGGCTCTGTCCCTGTCGGGGCTCCTGGAGACCCTCGAGCCCCTGGAGCTGGGGGGGGGTCCCGGCCCAGCCCGGGGGTCTCCCCCACCCCCCCCGGGAGGAATTGGGGAGGGGTCTGCGCCCCCCCCGACCCCCCCACGGCGCTCGGACAGCCTGGAGGAGCTGCTGGGGCAGGTGGGAAATGTGGGGAGGGGGCTTGGGGGGGGTTCAGAGACCCCTCCCCACATTCCCCATCCCCCCAATGTGGGGAGGGGGCTTGGGGGGGGGTTCAGAGACCCCTCCCCACATTCCCACCCCCCTCAGCAGCAGAATGGGGAGGGGTCTCCTCCCCCAGTGCCCCCCCCCAGAGCCCCCCGAGGAGGTTTTGAGGTTTTTTCCTCCCCCGACGCCGCCACCCCCGTGGAGGGGTTTGAGGAGCTGCTGCCGGACCCCGCCCACAGGGTGGGATTTAGGGGGTCCTGGGGGGGATTTGGGGGGGATTTGGGGGGGATTTGGGGGGGATTTCGGGGGTCCTGGGGGGATTTGGGGGGTCCTGGGGGGGCCCTGGGGGGTCTTGAGGGGGCTTGGGGGAGATTTGGGGGGTCTTGGGGTGGTTTTGGGGGTTCTTGGGGTTGGTTTGGGGGTTTTTGGGGTGGTTTTTGGGGTTTTTGGGGTTTTTGGGGTGCTCAGAGTGACCCCCAGACCCGTTTTCCCCCTCCCCAGTGGCCGTTGAAGCCGGATCCGTTCCAGCAGCGCGCGGCTGTGCCTGGAGCGCGGTCACTGCTGCTGGTGGCCGCTCACACCTCGGCCGGCAAAACCGCGGTGGCCGAGTACGCCATGGGGCTGGCCCGGCGCCACATGACACGGTGAGACCCCAAAATGGGGCTGGGGGACCCCAAAATGGGGCTGGGGGTCCCCAAAATGGGGCTGGGGGTCCCCAAAATGGGGCTGGGGGTCCCAAAATGGAGCTGGGGGTCCCAAAATTGGGCTGAGGGTCCCAAAATTGGGCTGGGGGTCCCTAAAACTGCCCCAGGGACCCCAAAACCGTTGAGGGGACCCCAAAACCCCCGCAGTTTTTTGGGGTGACCCCCCCGTGTCCCCCCAGGTCCATCTACACCTCCCCCATCAAGGCTTTGTCCAAGCAGAAGTTTGGGGATTTCCGCGACACCTTCGGGGACGTGGGGCTGCTGACGGGGGACGTGCGGCTGCGCCCCGAGGCCGCGTGGCTGGTGATGAGCACCGAGATCCTCAGCTGGGGAGGGGTCCTGGGGGCTCCTGGGGGGGCTTTGGGGTGTCCTGGGGGGTCCTGGGGAGGGGTTCAGGACCCCCGGGACCCCCCCCAGCCCCATTTCCTCCCCCCCAGGTCGATGCTGTCCAACGGCTCCGACGCCATCCGGGACCTGGAGTGGGTGATCTTCGACGAGGTTCACTGCGTCAACGACGATGAGGTGGGGCTGGGGGCTCTGGGGGGGCTCTGGGGGGCTCTGGGGGGCTCTGGGGGGCTTTGGGGGGGCTCTGGGGGGCTCTGGGGGGCTCTGGGGGGCTTTGGAGGGCTTTGGAGGGGTCCTGGGGGGGCTTTGGAGGAGTCCTGGGGGGGCTTTGGGGAGCCCTGGGGGGTCCTGAAGTGATTTAGGAGGGGTGTGGGGTGGTTTAGGGGAGCTCTGAGGGGTCCTGGGGGGGTTTAGGGGTGGTCTGGGGGGTCCTGGGGGGCTCTGGGGGGGTTTTGGGGGGTCCTGAGGGGCTCTGGGGGGGGTCCTGGGGGGGTTTGGGGGGTCCTGGGGGGGTTTAGGGGAGTTCTGGGGGGTCCTGGGGGGGTTTTGGGGAGTTCTGGAGGGTCCTGGGGGGGTTTTGGGGTGGTCTGGGGGGTTTTGGGGGGTTCTGGAGTGGTTTAGGGGATCTCTGGGGGTTCCTGGGGGTGTTTTGGGGTGTTTTGGGGTCCCCCTGACCCCCCCGTGCCCCCCAGAGGGGTGTGGTGTGGGAGGAGGTGCTGGGGGTTCCTGAGGGGTTCCTGGGGGGGCTTTGGGGAATCCCCGGGGGGTTTGGGGGGTCCTCAGGGGGTTTGAGGGGGTCTTGGAGGAGTTTGGGGTGTCCTGAGAGGGCTTTGGGGGGTTCTCGGGGGATTTTGGGGGGTCCTCAGGGGGTTTGGGGGCTTCTCAGGGGGGTTTGGGGATCCTGGGGGGGTTTGGGGGGGCTCCTGAGGATCTTTGGGGGTCTCTGAGAGGGACATGGGGGGGATCTGGGGGCTCTGGGGGATCTTGGAGGGGCTTTAGTGATCTCTGAGGGGTTTATGGGGGTTCTCAGGGGGGTTTGGGGGGTCCTGGGGGGTTTTGGGGGTCCCTGGGGTCTCTGGGGGTCCCTGGGGAGGTTTTGGGGGGTCCCAGGGGTGGTTTGGGGGTCCCTGGGGGTCTCTCAGGGTGTCTCTCACCCCGTCAGTCGCACCAAGCGTCGCTGTGTCCGTGTTCTGAGCACCCCGCGCCGCCCGGTGCCGCTGGAGCATTTCCTGTTCACCGGGAACAGCGCCCGGAACCGGCACCAGCTGTTCCAGCTGCTGGGCCCAGGGGGGGCCTTCAGCACCCAGGGGTGAGACCCGCAAAACCTGACCCAAATCTGACCTGAAACTGCCTGAATCTGACCCAAATCCTGCCTAAATGTGACCCAAAACCTGACACAAACCTGACCTGAAACTGACCCAAAATCTGACCCCAAAACCTGATATAAATCTGAGCTGAAACTGCCTAAATCTGACCCAAAATCTGACCCAAATCCTGCCCAAAACCTGACACAAATCTGCCCCAAATCTGACCCAAAACCTGCCCAATTCTGACCCAAATCTGACCCAAACCTGACCCTAAACTGACCCCAAATCCTGCCTCAAAACCTGACCCAAATCTGCCCCAAAATGTCTGCCTAAATCTGACCCAAACCTGACACAAACCTGACCCCAAACCTGACCCCAAACCTGACCCAAAATCAGACCCAAAACCTGACCCAAAACCTGCCCAATTCTGACCCAAACCTGACCCAAACCTGACCCAAATCTAACTCAAAATCTGACCCAAAACCTGCCCTGAACCTGCCCCAAAACCTGCCCCAAAAACCTGCCCCAAAACCTGCTCCAAACTCTGACCCAAACCTGACCCCAAACCTGACCCCAAGCCTGACCCAAACCTGACCCAAATCAGACCCAAACCTGACCCAAATCAGACCCAAAACCTGACCCAAACCTGACCCAAAATCTGACCCAAAATCTGACCCCAAAATGTGTCCAAAACCTGACCCAAAACCTGCCCAAAATCAGACCCAAAATCTCTGCCTAAATCTGACCCCGAAACCTGCCCCAAAACCTGCCCCAATTCTGACCCAATTCTGACCCAAATCTGACCCAAACCTGACCCAAAACCTGCCCCAATTCTGCCCCAATTCTGCCCCAATTCTGACCCAATTCTGCCCCAATTCTGACCCAATTCTGACCCAATTCTGACCCAATTCTGACCCAATTCTGCCCCAATTCTGCCCCAATTCTGACCCAAACCTGCCCCAAACCTGCCCCAATTCTGCCCCAAACCTGACCCAATTCTGCCCCAAACCTGACCCAATTCTGCCCCAATTCTGCCCCAATTCTGCCCCAATTCTGACCCAATTCTGACCCAATTCTGACCCAATTCTGCCCCAAACCTGTCCCAAACCTGCTCCAACTCTGCCCCTCCCCTGTCCCAGGTACTACGCGGCGGTGGGGGCCAAGAAGGAGCAGAGCAGCAAACACGCGCAGAGCTTCGGGGCACGGCAGCCCACCATGGGAGCCCCCAACCCTGGGCAGGTACTGGGGGTCCCAGGGGGTCCCAGTGACCCCAAACCCCCAACCCTGGATGGGTACTGGGGGTCCCATGGGGCTGGGGGCAGTTTGGGGGTCCCATGGGTCAGTTTGGGGGTCCCACTGACCCTGTTCTCTCCCCCCAGGAGCGTGGGGTCTGGCTGTCCCTCCTGCAGACCCTCCATGGGGCTGGGGGCTGTTTGTGGGTCCCATGGGGCAGTTTGGGGGTCCCATGGGGCAGTTTGGGGGTCCCCCTGACCCTGTTCTCTCCCCCCAGGAGTGTGGGGTCTGGCCGTCCCTCCTGCAGACCCTCCGTGAGCGGGAGCTGCTCCCGGCCGTCACCTTCACCTTCTCCCGTGGCCGCTGCGAGGAGCAGGCGGCCGCCCTGGGCTCCCTGGAGCTGCTGAGCGGCGCCGAGCGCGCCCAGGTCCGGCACTTCCTGACGCGCTGCCTGGCCCGGCTGCGCGGCTCCGACCGGCGCCTGCCACAGGTGGGGTCCCCGAGAGGATGAGGAGGGAGATTCTGGGGTGTGGGAGGGTGATTTTGGGGTGTGGGAAGGTGATTTTGGGGTGTGGGAGGGCGATTTTGGGGCATGAAGGGCTATTTTGGGGTCCCATGGGGACGGGAAGGGCGATTTTGGGGTGTGGGAGGGCGATTTTGGGGCGTGAGGGACGGGGATTTTGGGGTGTGAGGGGATGGGGAGGGCAATTTTGGGGTGTGAGGGACGGGGATTTTGGGGCGTGAGGGACAGGGATTTTGGGGTGTGAGGGACGGGGATTTTGGGGCGTGAAGGACGGGGATTTTGGGGCGTGAGGGACGGGGATTTTGGGGCGTGAGGGACGGGGATTTTGGGGCGTGAGGGACGGGGATTTTGGGGTGTGAGGGACGGGGATTTTGGGGCGTGAGGGACGGGGATTTTGGGGCGTGAGGGGATGGGGAGGGCGATTTTGGGTGATTTTGGGGTCCGACAGGGACGGGGAGGGCGATTTTGGGGTGTGAGGTGTAAAGAGGGAAGGGTTTGTACCTGGAGGAGGGGATCCAGCGCGTTCCTCCCCGCAGGTGCTGCAGCTGTCGGAGCTGCTGCAGCGCGGCATCGGCGTCCACCACGGCGGGGTCCTGCCACTGCTCAAGGAGGTGGTGGAGATGCTCTTCAGCCAGGGGCTGGTGAAGGTGAGCGGGGAAAAATGGCACAGCCGGCTGTGGGGCACGGGGATCCCACCCCATGGCTGCCCCACGCCTGGCCCAGGTGCTGTTTGCCACCGAGACCTTCGCCATGGGGGTGAACATGCCGGCGAGGACCGTCGTCTTCGACTCCATCCGCAAACACGACGGGAATGGCTTCCGGGATCTCCTGCCCGGTGAGGGGCTGGATGTGGGGCTGGGGGGAGAGCGGGTGGGAACGTGAGGGGGAAATGGGGGAAAGCAGAGAGGGAAAATGGGAGAAAGCTGAGGGGAAAATGGGAGAAAGCTGAGGGGAAAATGGGAGAAAGCTGAGAGTGGAAATGGGGGAAAGCTGAGGGGAAATGTGAGGGGAAAATGGGAGAAAGCGGAGAGGGAAAATGGGAGAAAGCTGAGGGGAAAATGGGAGAAAGCGGAGAGGGAAAATGGGAGAAAGCTGAGGGGAAAATGGGAGAAAGCTGAGGGGAAAATGGGAGAAAGCTGAGAGGGGAAATGGGAGAAAGCGGAGAGGGAAAATGGGAGAAAGCTGAGAGGGGAAATGGGAGAAAGTGGAGAGGGAAAATGGGAGAAAGCTGAGGGGAAAATGGGGGAAAGCTGAGGGAAAATGGGAGAAAGCGGAGAGGGAAAATGGGAGAAAGCTGAGGGGAAAATGGGAGAAAGCTGAGAGGGGAAATGGGAGAAAGCTGAGGGGAAAATGGGGGAAAGCTGAGGGGAAAATGGGAGAAAGCTGAGGGGAAAATGGGAGAAAGCTGAGAGGGGAAATGGGAGAAAGCTGAGAGGGGAAATGGGAGAAAGTGGAGAGGGAAAATGGGAGAAAGCTGAGGGGAAAATGGGGGAAAGCTGAGAGGGAAAATGGGAGAAAGCGGAGAGGGAAAATGGGAGAAAGCTGAGGGGAAAATGGGAGAAAGCTGAGAGGGGAAATGGGAGAAAGTGGAGAGGGAAAATGGGAGAAAGCTGAGGGGAAAATGGGAGAAAGCTGAGAGGGGAAATGGGAGAAAGCGGAGAGGGAAAATGGGAGAAAGTGGAGAGGGAAAATGGGAGAAAGCTGAGAGGGGAAATGGGAGAAAGCTGAGGGGAAAATGGGAGAAAGCTGAGGGGAAAATGGGAGAAAGCTGAGAGGGGAAATGGGAGAAAGCGGAGAGGGAAAATGGGAGAAAGTGGAGAGGGAAAATGGGAGAAAGCTGAGAGGGAAAATGGGGGAAAAGGCAATTGGGAAAATGTAGAAATAGGGGAGGAAAGAGTGAGGAGAAATGGGAGGAAAGAGGAGAAATGGAGGGAGGAGAGTTGCAATCGTGAGGGAAAACGTGAGGGGAGAAAAGAGCGGGAAAACGTGAGGGGAGAAAAGAGTGAGAAACGTGAGAGGAAAAGAGAGGGAAAACGAGAGGGTAAAAAGGCAGAAAATCTGAGGGAGAAAGAGCAGCAAACATGAGGGGAAAGCATCGGGAAAAGCGACGGGAAAGGTGTGGGGAAAAAAGAGCAGAAACGTGAGGGAAAAAGAAACACGAGCAGGAGAGGGCAGGAAATGTGAGGGTGGAAAGAGTGGGAAACGTGAGGGGAAAATGGGGGAAAACGTGAGGGGAGAAAATGGGGAAACGGGGAGAAAATGGGGGAAAATGTGAGGGGAGAAAAGAGCGGGAAAACGTGAGGGGAAAAATGGTGGGAAATGAGAGAGCAAAAAGGCAGAAAATCTGAGGGAGAAAGAGCAGCAAACATGAGGGGAAAGCATCGGGAAAAGCGACGGGAATCGTGAGGGGAAAAAAGAGCGGAAACGTGAGGGAAAAAGGGCAGAAACGTGAGAGGAAAAGGGCAGGAAATGTGAGGGTGGAAAGAGTGGGAAACGTGAGGAGAAAATGGAGAAAACGTGAGGGGAGAAAATGGGGAAACGGGGAGAAAATGGGGGAAAATGTGAGGGGAGAAAAGAGCGGGAAAACGTGAGGGGAAAAATGGTGGGAAATGAGAGAGCAAAAAGGCGGAAAATCTGAGGGAGAAAGAGCAGCAAACATGAGGGGAAAGCATCGGGAAAAGCGACGGGAATCGTGAGGGGAAAAAAGAGCGGAAACGTGAGGGAAAAAGGGCAGAAACGTGAGAGGAAAAGGGCAGGAAATGTGAAGGTGGAAACAGTGGGAAACGTGAGGGGAAAATGGGGGAAAATGTGAGGAGAGAAAATGGGGAAACGGGGAGAAAATGGGGGAAAATGTGAGGGGAGAAAAGAGCGGGAATCCTGAGGGGAGAAAAGAGCGGGAAAACGTGAGGGGAGAAAAGAGCAGGAAAACGTGAGGGGAGAAAAGAGCGGGAAAACTGAGGGGAGAAAAGAGCGGGAAAACGTGAGGGGAGAAAAGAGCGGGAATCCTGAGGGGAAAAAAGAGCGGGAAAACGTGAGGGGAAAAATGGTGGGAAATGAGAGAGCAAAAAGGCGGAAAATCTGAGGGAGAAAGAGCAGCAAACACGAGGGGAAAGCAGGGGGAAAAGCGACGGGAAAGGTGAGGGGAGGAAGGGCAGGAGCCGTGAGGGGAAGAGCGGGAGGATCCGTGAGGAGAAGACGCCGGCGGCTCTGCGTCCCCACAGGCGAGTACACGCAGATGTCGGGGCGCGCCGGCCGCCGCGGGCTGGACACCACCGGCACCGTCATCATCCTCTGCAAGGGAGCCGTGCCCGAGCTGTCGGATCGGCACCGCATGATGCTGGTCAGTGCCTGACGTGTGTCCCCGCGGTGTCACTGCCATGTTCCCAGTGTGTCCCCATAGTGTCACCGCCATGTTCCCACCGTGTCACCGCCGTGTCACTGCCATGTTCTCACTGTGTTCCCCTCGTGTTCCCCCCGTGTCCCCACAGTGTCACCGCCATGTTCCCCCCGTGTCCCCACAGTGTCACTGCCATGTTCCCAGTGTGTCCCCACAGTGTCACCGCCATGTTCCCCCGTGTTCCCGCCGTTTCACTGCTGTGTCCCCGCCGTGTCACCACTGTGTCACTGCTGTGTCCCCACAGTGTCACTGCCATGTTCCCACCGTGTCCCCCGATGGCTTCGGCTCCCAACGGTCGCTCCCCGGCGCTGGGTCCAGAGCGGCCCGAGGAGGGGATGCTCTGTGTGCCGGAACGGTGAGAGGTGCGGGCGGGTCGGGGGGAGTTTATCCACCGAGTATATACCTGGAAGTATAATGATGATCAAAATAGATACTAAAAAATATTGAAGATAAACGGGCTGCTTGGTTTTTATTTAGTTAGAGGCAGGGTTTTTAAATAAATAAGAAAAAAATAAATAAAATATTTCAAGAATGAATATGTAAAGGTATAGAGAAATATATATATGTAGGCATAAAAATAAGTAAAAATAAGTAATAGAAATATATACATATATATTGATTTATAATCTATAATATGATTTCTGTACGTATAGATGGTAATATGATATATTTTAGGATATGTTATGTGTTATGTATATCAACAAGGTATATAAATATGATAAAAAATATATATTAAAAGATTTTTAAATACCGTTTAAGATAAAGGGACTGTTTGGTTTTTATTAGGTTTGCTTCGGGGCTTTTAAATAAATACTACAAAAATAAAAACATAGAAATGTATATTAAATATATAAAGATATAGAGATATGTGCAACCAGAAAAGTAAAGAAATAGAAGTAATGCAAATATATACAAACAGGTTTATGTTTAATCTATATATCTACATTATATTTATTTAATAGATGTATTATATATATAATAAATATATATATAATTAAAATGTATATAATATATTTAATATATAATAATATATGTATACATGTTAAAATAATATATTTTGATACTTTATATATTGTGTGTTATATATAAATGAATATAGTATATAAATTTAAACACATGTTGTGGAAATAGATGTTAATTTTTTTTTTTTTTTTATTTTCATTGTTTTGGTAAGTTTCTCAGAGGCAATCCTCCCGTTGCAGCTGCTGACAGCACTGAAAACCTGTGTGCTTCGTCGTGTCCATCGCCCAGCTGGCAACGATTCCCTGGTGTTTGGTGCATTAAGTCACACCCAGCTGTGTGGGATGGCAGGTGAGCACATTGCCCGAGCCTTTTCGCTTTTCTGGCTCACACACAACTTCCTTTCCTTTTTTATATGGAAATCAGGGAAGAGGGTAGTGTATATTAGTATATTAGCATTTCTAGCAGATTTTTAACTGCCACTGATGCCCGTTCATCTTTGCAGTGTGGGTTTTCATGCTGACAAATCCTCTGCTTTGCCTTCTGCTCAGAGTCAGGTGGGCCCTTTATTGAACAGATTTATCTGCTACAAGGCTACGCAGAAGGATGGAAAGGAGGAACACAGGGGGAAAAAAAAATAGATGAAAGGCCATGCATTGATCACCTGATGTACTCCAGAGACAAACATGGCTATTACAGGTAACATGGAGCAGCCCTTCTGGCCTTTTCAGTTGTATTCAGAGAGATGTTTGCCTGCTGTGAATATCTGGGTGCTTGGAGTTCACTCTGATTTTAACAAGCCCATCAATAATAAAACATTGTATTGATAGAGCAAGATCTACTTCTGTAAAGTTGTTGCTCCACAGAAAAGCAGCATAAAGAAGCTAGCTGGATTATTTGTATGATATGTAGCTTTTTTAGGATGTTTTGTTCTTTATATGGTGTTCATTTCAAATACAAGCGTGTGAACTTTGTGTTCCCTTTTAGGGGCTGGTTCTGGGGTAACAAGGAAACACAAGGCCTAAACACCTCTGGCTTGTCTGTCCAAGGATCTGCCTCAATTGTGGCTCCCATCCTTCTGAAGAACTCTTCAGCACAGTGAGTTACCTTCTATAACTATTTATTGTTGTATTGTTGTTGTGAGACCTCATTGCTGGGTGAGAAGACCAGGGGAAATTAAAGGCTGTATGCCACTGTTACTTCACTGAATTCTTGTACTCTGTTAAAATCAAAACAAAAGGGATTTACACTGTAAGAAACACTTAAATGTAAGTTAAGGTAAAGGTCACAGTGCTAAAACCTAAGAGCAGATAGCCTTGAGCTCCTTTATATTCCTACTCCTGCCTCCAGGGTATCATCAGCTATCCCCTAGATCTTGCAGTGGAAGAGATGCTGAACCATCAGCTGTTCCATATTCTACACCACGTGTCTTTTTACCATGCTCCTCTGAGAAGCATCTCTCCCTTCTCTGTTTCTTTGCAGACAAGAAGGGAGAAATTGGGATTGCCTTTGTTCTTTTGCCTGTTCATAAAAAGGCCGCTTGTGGCTGTGTGCAGTGGCAACTGCATCACAGAATCTTAGAGGTGATTATTCGCAGGTTAAGGAAATAATTCCCTTTTTTGTCACTGCTGCGCTGATTTCATAGGCGTGTGTGTGGCTCGATGCCTAAGATATTTAAAGCAGGTTTTATTCTTACAGGGGTTTTGCACACTAAAGTGTGCGCCCAGGTTTTGTTTCCAGAAGTGAGGTGTAGCGCTGGGTGTTTCATTTGGTGTGTTACTTGTTCTGTTGTGTCAATAACTGCAGTGTCCTCCCTGTGCCTGTGTATTGCAGGGGCAGTCGAGTGCTGGTTATAAAGGTGGTGATAATTAGGAATAAGCTGTTTAAGCTTGGATAAATGTTTAGAAATCATTGCTTAGATATTGCTGTGTAAAACGCTCGCTCGCGGTGGGAGAATTCTCCAGGGTCAAGCTGTTCAGGTATGTGCAGTTTATTATATGGGTAAAGAGAGGGGAGAGCTGTGTCCGCCACCAGCCTCGGCGTCCGCGTGGTCCGGGGGAGGAGGGAGAGAACGGGGAGAGCAGGAGAGGAGAGGATGGAAAAGGGGAAGGAGGGAGTAAGAGCAACAGAGGGAGAGCGGGGGAAACCAGGGAGGGATAAGAGGGGGGAGACAAGAGAGGGGTAAGAGGGGAAAACCCAAGAGGGTAAGAGTAAGAGAGGGAAAGAGTGGAAGAGGTAAGAGAGGGGGAGAGGGGAGCTGAGAGAGGAGTAAAGGGGTACGAGAGAAGAGCCGAGAGGTACGAGAGAGGTTAAGAGGTAAGAGAGAAAAGCTAAGAGAGAGGTTAAGAGAGGTTTAAGATAGAAAAGCTAAGAGAGCGAAGTTCTTGTTACAATCCAATCTATCTTTTTCTATAGTGAATATTCTAATTCCCAGTAACCAATCACTACGAGATACACCCACTAAAGATTTTACATACAGTGTTGCATTTGAGGTTCTACAAGCTTTACCAGTTCTTCCCTTGCTTCTTGACCTTTGGGCTTTCTGTCAGGAGAAGGACATTGTTTTATCAGCAGGATTCTCCTTTAGCTGGCTAGGCTATTGTTCTTTGGTCATATAGTAACCAGTACTCTGTATCTTATGACTCAAAGCAGGCTTTCGTTTCTACTTCGATTCTAGCCTTCTTTTTTCAGAATCTTCTGCCAAACCATCACATTCATGAGGTTTCCCTGTTTCACCCTCCCCAACAGGCAGCAAGTTGTGCTGCGCTCTGATAATTCCATACTCAACCTGTTCCTCATCTCTTAAAGGTTCACTTCAGCCTTGAATCAGCAGGTCCCTAGGTTTGGTTTTTTAGGATGCCATTCCTGTTAGATTTTCCCCTGTGAAGACCTGAGTATGTCCAGTTTGACCTCCAGGATAATGAAGGGAGAGGAGCTCCCGTTGATTCAAGAGTGAAGCAAGGCCTCCATTCTTGGCCTGGGGCTGTTTCAAATGGGGAGGGATCAGTGTCCTGACTTCTCTCTCTCAGAGGCAGGGTTCCTGGACGAGGTGACCCAGGACAGCTTCGTGCTGGGCCCGGGCTACGACCGCCCCTAGCAGCTGGAGCCCGCGGTGAGGGAGCCCAAGAGCATCCAGCTGTACCAGCACCTCAGCCTCAAGAGCTGCATCTGGACCTTCGACGCTTATTACGACATGACCGAGTTAATTGATGTCTGTGGGGGCTCTGTCACCGCTGACTTCCAGGTGAGAGGCCCATCCAGAGCTCTCCAGGTATCCCAGATCTCTCTCAGTTCTCAGGCACAGCTCTGCGTTGCGTGGAGCTGCTGCTCTGCCCTGCACAGGTGGAGCGTGGCTTTTCCCCCCCTCTAACCTGGAAGAAAACAGCGCTGTGTGCATTTCTTTCATTTATTTTCCATTTCATTCGTTTTCCATTTATTTTATTCTCTAAATCTTCAGAGTGCCAGGAAAATACCGTTTTTTTTTAATGTAGGGCCACACTGGAAATACAAAACGTTCTCAGCTGGGCTCTCTTTTATAATTTTGGCTGTGTTCTCGGCCAATAGAAATGAGCAGAGGACAGAGCAGAGGCAGCTCAGTCCATGCTCCACAACATGGGATATTTTAGCTCATTCCGTAATTAAGAGACCAAAAGCCAAAAATGTTCCTCTAGAAACGAATGGCTTTCCCTGTTTGGGGTATCTCACTGTCCTCTCCTGGCTGCATTATCCATCTGCAGACCACTCCGTCTCCCCCAAGCTCTTCCATTAAATTCCCAGCCCACATTGCTTGGACCAGCATCATCTCTCTTAATTCCTGCCAGCCTGGAACTTGTTCATGAAGTTTCCTTTTATAGCTCCAATTGTTTGCACAAACCCAGAGGAGCCGCTTGGCCGGAGAAACTGCCCAGTGGAGCATGTGGAGCCTGGCCCCAGCCAGGCTGGAACATCTCCCCGAATTCTCCAGGGCGTACAAAGTACAGCTGCACTCTGCAGATAATAAATGGAGAGCTCTGGGAGGCCTGAGCAAGCAGAATTGCTCATTTTTAATTCACAGCCTTGGAAATCAGGGGGGTTTTGAGGTGAAATTGTGCCCAGAGTTCCTTTGTCCAGTGGTCCCAGGGAGCCTTAGCGCTGCCCCTGGATTACAATGCAGGTTTGTCTGAGGTGCCTGCACGTAAAGAACGTCCAGAGTCACCTCTGACTTCACTGGAAGGTGCATAACCCCCTTTTTGGGGTTTTATTGCCAGGTAAGGGACTCTGCCCAGTCCTTCCTGACAGTCCACGTCCCTCTCTCCGTGTCCTACATCTGTGTGACGGCACCGAGGGGCTGGGCTTCCCTGGAGCACCGCACCGAGATGGAGTTCTCCTTCTTCTACGACACCGTTCTCTGGAGGACAGGTGAGCCTGAGGCACTCCAAGGGCTATGGAAGAAGTGCTTCCTTCATGTTTTCCCCCTTAGTTCCTGCACTGCCCCCAGAGTCCTGAGGGAGCGGGGAACTCGGAATATTGCCTTCCTCTGTGCTTGCGGGGGGCTTAGGCAGCCGATGGCTGGCAGAGGGAGCGTGCAGCTGGCTCACTGGAGGGTGATCCCAACTGAACCCTGCCTTGTGGAGGTGTCCCAAACGCTTCTGGGGCTGGCAGAGCCCAGCAGAGGAGAGCGAAGGTGCTGTGTGGGCTCCCAGTGGCGCTGTCCTTGCAGGGATCCAGACGGACAGCGTGCTCTCGGCCCGCCTGCAGATAATCCCCATCTACATCCGCGAGGACGGACGGCTGGTCAGCGAGTTCAGGACGCAGGCCAAGTTCAGAGGTGAGGGCAGTGATCCTGGCAGGGACACAGAGCAGGGTCACACAGAGCTCTGCTCTGACGGCACAGGCAGCGGAACGAGTCCCTGTCCCTGCCGGGAGCCCCTCTGGCCCTGCGAGGTGGGGCCTCTCCGCGCTCTGCCTCCCGTCACCTCCTTGTCCTCCCCCAGCGCTGTTTGTCACGGAGCACCACAGCCTGCCAGAGGTCAGGTCCTCTTTGAGAACTCCAGAGCACCTGGGAGGCATCGAATTTGACCTGCAGCTGCTGTGGAGTGCTCAGACTTTTGATTCTCCCTGCCAGCTCTGGAGAGCAACCAGCTCCTACAACAGGTGAGGGCTGGGGGTGCAGTCCCCTCCAGCAGCTTCCCCCACAGCACCACGTTCTCCCTGGCACCCCTCCAGCAGCCACGCCAGCAATAGCACGGAATGCTCAGGAGCTTGGTTAGAGCTGGAGCACTGCTGTACTGAGAGAAAAATCAGCTCAGCCTCTTGGAAAGGAATTTTTCCAGCGGTGAAGCCTGTGGATAGACTGATCCCAGAGTCACACTTGTCCCTCGGGGACTGCCGGATGACATTGCTGGGGCAAGGGAGAGGTGCTGCCCTGGGTGAAGAGCTTTGAGCTCTGCTTGGTGGCTGCAGGGTCTCCTGTCTGTTCCCAGGAAGGATTACTCTGGAGAATACACCATGTTCCTGATCCCCTGCACGGTGCAGCCCACGCAGCCGTGGGCAGAGCCTGGAGCCAAGCCCCTGCCCTGCACGGCTCACGCTCCCGAGCGGTAAGAGGGCAGGAGGGCAGGCTCGGCCCCTTTGGGGTGCACACCTGTCCAGACCTCATCTCCCCTTTGTTTCCTTCCTTGTCCCAATTGCAGGTTTTTGATCCTGATCACCTTCCAGCAGACAAGCCGCCCAGTTCCAGTTGTTTACTCCCAGAACGCAAGAGTTTCAGATCTGTAACGACGAGAAGGTTTTTCTAATGGACCCCACCAAATCGGAAAGGTCTCTGGCAGAAATGGATTACAAGGGGGGCTTTTTCCAAGGGTAGGATTTACCTCTCCTCTTCTGCTTGTGCCCAGTGTTTCTGCTTTCACAGCTTCCATTCCCTGGAGAGGAAAGGGCAAAACCCACAGGTAGCTTTGCCTCTTCTACAGCAATCATTGACATCTTACAGCCCTGTGAAAGAGCAGCGTGCTCTGGCACCGCGTTTTGTCACTCCCACCCACCGAGCCCTTCCCAAACAACCCAAACCCTTCTGAACACGGACACTTGGCTCTAGCAGCGTTTTCCTGCTTGGGAAATTTCACCTGCCCCTCTTTGTCCCGACCTCCCCAGGGCAGATCCTGTACGGGCACGTGCTCTGGCACCCGGAACAAAACCTCAACGCTGCTTACAAGCTGCAGCTGGAGAAGGTCAACCTGTGCACAGGCAGGGATGGCTACGTGCCCTTCCTCGACCCCACGGGTACCGTCTACAACGAGGGGCCCCGGTACGGCTGCATCCAGCCCAACAAGTACCTGAAACACCGATTCCTCCTCCTGGTGAGTGCTCTGCTCCTGCTTCTTCCCGTTTGGGATTTGCTCTGGCAACCCGCAGGTGGTGGCTGCAAAGGGATAAGGGAGCCCGTGGGGGATGTTTTGTGCTGCTGCTGCTGCTGCTGCTGCTGCTGCTGCTGCTGCAAGCTGTGAACACCAGATCAGTTTTTCCCCACCCTTGGAGTGTGTTCCTGAATCGGTGCCCACGTGTAGGTGTGGAGATGGGGCATTCGGACTAGATCCCTGACACAGGTGTTTGGTGGGGCTCTGGCTTCCAGCCTCCCTTGGGAAAGCAGACAGCATCCCTCACGCCACTTCTCTGACTTTCCAGGACCAAAACCAGCCAGAAGTGAGGGATAAGTATTTCCACGATGTGCCTTTTGACGCCCACTTTGCTTCCCAGCTGTCCGAGTTCCACTCGGTGAGCAGCATGCCCGGAGTTGATGGATTTACTCTCAAGGTGGACGCTCTCTACAAGGTATGTAGTACCCAGTGCTTTTGGTAGCCCAAAATGGACTTCTCTGTCCAGGACCTCCCAAACACTTGGTGAATTGTAGACTCTGGGCCTTCAGAATTCACCTCTGATACAAGAAATGAAGATTAGGATGTTAGTCCCGTAATTTCATTTTTTTTTTTCCCTGAGGCACTCATGAGAAAGCTCTTTAAAAACACATTATTCGTGTTCCTGAAGGAATTAATGCCATCGCAAAGGCAGGACACCTCACGGGGTGGTCCGTGCTCCCGAGGAGCTCCCCTTGAACACCCGAGGTGGAGCTGCCCCGGGGCGCCGCGAAGGCGGCGGGCGGCCGCTGCTGCACCGTCAGGAACCTTCATCCACCGAGGGACGCGGCGGCCTCTGCCAGGGCCAGGGCAGGAAAGTGAAGCAGGTGCACATGGAAGTCAAAGTCCACGGCAATTTGCACGACGGCACGGAAGTTTCATGGAGCACACGCATTGGGAAAAGCTTTTTATAAACTGTAAAATAAAGATAATCCAAAACTGAAAAGCCACCTGGGTATTTTTTTAGTCTGGTGAGGAGGGGCAGCTGTCAATTGCCCCTGCTCCCGTCTTAGCGGCTGCACCGCTGCCCTCCCTCCGTGCTGCTCCAGCTCTCCCAGGCTTAAGTGGGCAGGGTGGGGAAGCCAGCTCCCACCGCTGGCATGTGGGAGCTCTGAGCCAGCCGAGGAGCAGCCGGGTTCCTCTTCCTGTCCTCCGGAAGAGAGTAAGGCTAAAATCACCCGCTGTGATCGGGGTGTCCCTTCTTGCGCCGCCCCGCCGGTCCCCCTCATTCCCCTGGGGCGCGGCGGGCCGGAGCCCCACGGAGCTGCTGGGCCGGGGCAGGGAAGGACGGAGACGAGGGCGCCCAGCGCGGCTCGGGCCCCGCCGCGGCCTCGGGGCTGGCGGAGCGGGGGGGACCGGGCCGGGAGCGCTCCGGGGCTGCGGGACCGGCCCTGCCCAGGCCGGGGCGCCGCGTCCGCACCGGGACCCGCAGCGCTCCCGCAGCCGGAACCGCCCTCCCGCGGCGATCCCGGTACCGATCCCGGTACCGATCCCGATCCACCCCACGGGGGAGAGGCGGCACCGCCCGGGACCCCAGGGCGGACACCGGCAGGACCCGAACCCCCCATCCCAGCTCCGGTTGCGGGCTCCGTCACCCGCTTTCGGTCAGCCCCGTCCCGGCATCGCGGCAGGAGGGGGAGTCGAGTCCCGGCGAGGGAGTGCCCCGTCCCCAGCCTTGTCTCAGCCCCAATCCGGCCATGCTCCGCCACCCCCGAGACCCGCCACCCGGGGCCGGCCGGGGGAGAGGCGGCACCGCTCCGCCGGCGGACACCGGCAGGACTCTGCCCCGCTGCAGACCCCGTCCCGAGCCGCGGCCCCGCCGGGGTCGGGGCCCGCTGGTCGGGCCGGGGCTCGACCAGCGCCGAGCGAGAGTCGCGGGCCAGCGGCACGGGGGGCGGGGCCGCATGAGGAGCGGGGCCACGGGGCACAGCCCGACCGCACCTGGGAACTGCCGGGGGTCCCGGGCGGCGCCGCCTCTCCCCCATCGGGCGGATCGAGGCGGCCTCGGGTCCGGGATCGGTCTCGGGCCCGGGATCGGTCTCGGGTCCGGGATCGGGATCGGGATCGGGATCGGTTCCGGGCCCGGGATGGCGGCGGCGGTTCCCGTTGCGGACTCGGCCCCCCCCCCGCCCGGCCCCGGGACCGCGGCACGAAGGGGGCGAGGCCAGGGAGAGGGGGGCCCGGCACAGGTGTGAGGGGCGGGGGCACGGAGCGCGTGCGCAGCTCGGGACAGCAGAGCGCGTGCGCGGCGCGGGGCAGGTGTGCGGGACGGGGCCGGCACAGGTGTGAGGGGCTCCAGAGCGGCTGCGCGGGGCGGGACCGAGGGCATTTAAACCCCGGAAGGGCGGCGGCCGCCATTTGCTTCAGTACCGGGTGGAGGCGGCTGCGACCGCTCCGGTGAGGCGCTTCTCTCTCTTCTCCGCTTTTATCTCTCTTTTCTGCTTTTATCTCTCCTTTCTCTGCTTTTCTCTCCTGTTTCTCTCTCCCGTCTCCTTCTCTCCCCTCTCTGCTCTTGTCCCCCGTCTCCCCCTCACACCGCCCGCTCCCTCTCTCCCCTCACCTCCCCGCCCGCCCCCTCCTCCCCAACCTGACCCCCGCCTCTGTTCCTCCTCTGTCTCTTCCTCCCGCTCCCTCCTTACCCGGCCCAACCTGGCTCTGCCCTCCGTTCTCCTTCTGTCACCGCTCCCTTCCCCTGCTCCTTCTTTCTCCCCTCCGCCGTCCCTGCCCCGGCCGCCCCGGCTTCTCCCTGTGTGCCGTACGCCCCTGTTTGTCCGTGTCCCCCTTCTCCTCTCCTTGGCGGCGCTGTCGCCCCTCTGTCTCTGCCGCCCTTTCCTTCTCTGTCCCTTGTCCCTTTCTGTCTTCCCCCGCAGCCGCGGGGCTCGGGGCGCCGGATAATAAAGCCCAGAGGGCCGGAGCCGGCGCCCCCGGCGGGAATCCCCTCACGGGGCCGGAGCCCGCGGTGCGGGTCCCCCCACGCACAACACCGCCCCACACTGCCGGGTGTCCCCACATCACACTGGGGGCTGAGGGGGGCCGGGGCTGGGAGGGGGGCTTAGGGTGGGCCCCCTCCTCCGGAGGGGTCCTGGGCTGGGTTAGCGAGGGTTGGGGGGCCGGGGGGGGGGATTTGGGATGGGGGGGTTTGGGAAGGGCCCCCTCGTTAGGAGGGGGTCCCGGGTGGGGGGGGTGGGTTAGGGAGGGCCCCCTCCGGAGGAGGGGGTCCCGGGGAGGGGCGGGGGGCGGGGCCCCCTCCGGAGGGGGGGGCCCGGGGTGGGAGGGGCTGGGGGGGGTCTGTCCCCCCTAAACCCCTCCCACTCTGGGCCCTCCCCTCCGGGCGGGGCCCGGCCCGGCCCCTCCCCAGGACCCCTCCTCCGGACAGGGGCCCGCGGGGGGGGGGGGGGGGGTGGGGGGGCAGCAGGTGGGGTCACGTCACTCTGCACCGTAATTACACTTTTGTGTCAAACGACAGCACTCCCCCTCCTATTCCCCCCCCCCCCACCCCGCCCCCCCTCCCCCCCGCGGGCCCCTGTCCGGAGGAGGGGTCCTGGGGAGGGGCCGGGCCGGGCCCCGCCCGGAGGGGAGGGCCCAGAGTGGGAGGGGTTTAGGGGGGACAGACCCCCCCAGCCCCTCCCACCCCGGGCCCCCCCCTCCGGAGGGGGCCCCGCTCCCCGCCCCTCCCCGGGACCCCCTCCTCCGGAGGGGGCCCTCCCTAACCCACCCCCCCACCCGGGACCCCCTCCTAACGAGGGGGCCCTTCCCAAACCCTCCCCCCCAGGACCCCCTCCAGAGGAGGGGGCCCACCCTAAACCCCCCCTAACCCACCCCCCCACCCGGGACCCCCTCCTAACGAGGGGGCCCTTCCCAAACCCTCCCCCCCAGGACCCCCTCCAGAGGAGGGGGCCCACCCTAAACCCCCCCTAACCCACCCCCCCACCCGGGACCCCCTCCTAACGAGGGGGCCCTTCCCAAACCCCCCCATCCCAAATCCCCCCCCCGCAGCCCCCCAACCCTCGCTAACCCAGCCCAGGACCCCTCCGGAGGAGGGGGCCCACCCTAAGCCCCCCTCCCAGCCCCGGCCCCCCTCAGCCCCCAGTGTGATGTGGGGACACCCGGCAGTGTGGGGCGGTGTTGTGCGTGGGGGGACCCGCACCGCGGGCTCCGGCCCCGTGAGGGGATTCCCGCCGGGGGGCGCCGGCTCCGGCCCTCTGGGCTTTATTATCCGGCGCCCCGAGCCCCGCGGCTGCGGGGGAAGACAGAAAGGGACAAGGGACAGAGAAGGAAGGGGCGGCAGAGACAGAGGGGCGACAGCGCCGCCAAGGAGAGGAGAAGGGGGACACGGACAAACAGGGGCGTACGGCACACAGGGAGAGGCCGGGGCGGCCGGGCAGGGACGGCGGAGGGGAGAAAGAAGGAGCAGGGGAAGGGAGCGGTGACAGAAGGAGAACGGAGGGCAGAGCCAGGTTGGGCCGGGTGAGGAGGGAGCGGGAGGAAGAGACAGAGGAGGAACAGAGGCGGGGGTCAGGTTGGGGAGGAGGGGGCGGGCGGGGAGGTGAGGGGAGAGAGGGAGCGGGCGGTGTGAGGGGAGACGGGGGACAAGAGCAGAGAGGGGAGAGAAGGAGACGGGAGAGAGAAACAGGAGAGAAAAGCAGAGAAAGGAGAGATAAAAGCAGAAAAGAGAGATAAAAGCGGAGAAGAGAGAGAAGCGCCTCACCGGAGCGGTCGCAGCCGCCTCCACCCGGTACTGGAGCAAATGGCGGCCGCCGCCCTTCCGGGGTTTAAATGCCCTCGGTCCCGCCCCGCGCAGCCGCTCTGGAGCCCCTCACACCTGTGCCGGCCCCGTCCCGCACACCTGAGGCGGCCCCAGCGCCGCGCACGCGCTCTGCTGTCCCGAGCTGCGCACACGCGCTCCGTGCCCCCGCCCCTCACACCTGTGCCGGGCCCCCCTCTCCCTGGCCTCGCCCCCTTCGTGCCGCGGTCCGGCCGGGCCCGGGCGGGGGGGGGGGCGCCGAGTCCGCAACGGGAACCGCCGCCGCCATCCCGGGCCCGGAACCGATCCCGAGACCGATCCCGGACCCGAGGCCGCCTCGATCCGCCCGATGGGGAGAGGCGGCGCCGCCCGGGACCCCCGGCAGTTCCCAGGTGCGGTCGGGCTGTGCCCCGTGGCCCCGCTCCTCATGCGGCCCCGCCCCCCGTGCCGCTGGCCCGCGACTCTCGCTCGGCGCTTGGTCGAGCCCCGGCCCGACCAGCGGGCCCCGACCCCGGCGGCGGCCGCGGCTCGGGACGGGGTCTGCAGCGGGGCAGAGTCCTGCCGGTGTCCGCCGGCGGAGCGGTGCCGCCTCTCCCCCGGCCGGCCCCGGGTGGCGGGTCTCGGGGGTGGCGGAGCATGGCCGGATTGGGGCTGAGACAAGGCTGGGGACGGGGCACTCCCTCGCCGGGACTCGACTCCCCCTCCTGCCGCGATGCCGGGACGGGGCTGACCGGAAAGCGGGGTGACGGAGCCCGCAACCGGAGCTGGGATGGGGGGTTCGGGTCCTGCCGGTGTCCGCCCTGGGGTCCCGGGCGGTGCCGCCTCTCCCCCGTGGGGTGGATCGGGATCGGTACCGGGATCGGTACCGGGATCGCCGCGGGGAGGGCGGTTCCGGCTGCGGGAGCGCTGCGGGTCCCGGTGCGGACGCGGCGCCCCGGCCTGGGCAGGGCCGGTCCCGCAGCCCCGGAGCGCTCCCGGCCCGGTCCCCCCCCGCTCCGCCAGCCCCGAGGCCGCGGCGGGGGCCCGAGCCGCGCTGGGCGCCCTCGTCTCCGTCCTTCCTGCCCCGGCCCAGCAGCTCCGTGGGGCTCCGGCCCGCCGCGCCCCAGGGGAATGAGGGGGACGGGCGGGGCGGCGCAAGAAGGGACACCCCGATCACAGCGGGTGATTTTAGCCTTACTCTCTTCCGGAGGACAGGAAGAGGAACCCGGCTGCTCCTCGGCTGGCTCAGAGCTCCCACATGCCAGCGGTGGGAGCTGGCTTCCCCACCCTGCCCACTTAAGCCTGGGAGAGCTGGAGCAGCACGGAGGGAGGGCAGCGGTGCAGCCGCTAAGACGGGAGCAGGGGCAATTGACAGCTGCCCCTCCTCACCAGACTAAAAAAATACCCAGGTGGCTTTTCAGTTTTGGATTATCTTTATTTTACAGTTTATAAAAAGCTTTTCCCAATGCGTGTGCTCCATGAAACTTCCGTGCCGTCGTGCAAATTGCCGTGGACTTTGACTTCCATGTGCACCTGCTTCACTTTCCTGCCCTGGCCCTGGCAGAGGCCGCCGCGTCCCTCGGTGGATGAAGGTTCCTGACGGTGCAGCAGCGGCCGCCCGCCGCCTTCGCGGCGCCCCGGGGCAGCTCCACCTCGGGTGTTCAAGGGGAGCTCCTCGGGAGCACGGACCACCCCGTGAGGTGTCCTGCCTTTGCGATGGCATTAATTCCTTCAGGAACACGAATAATGTGTTTTTAAAGAGCTTTCTCATGAGTGCCTCAGGGAAAAAAAAAAAATGAAATTACGGGACTAACATCCTAATCTTCATTTCTTGTATCAGAGGTGAATTCTGAAGGCCCAGAGTCTACAATTCACCAAGTGTTTGGGAGGTCCTGGACAGAGAAGTCCATTTTGGGCTACCAAAAGCACTGGGTACTACATACCTTGTAGAGAGCGTCCACCTTGAGAGTAAATCCATCAACTCCGGGCATGCTGCTCACCGAGTGGAACTCCGACAGCTGGGAAGCAAAGTGGGCGTCAAAAAGGCACATCGTGGAAATACTTATCCCTCACTTCTGGCTGGTTTTGGTCCTGGAAAGTCAGAGAAGTGGCGTGAGGGATGCTGTCTGCTTTCCCAAGGGAGGCTGGAAGCCAGAGCCCCACCAAACACCTGTGTCAGGGATCTAGTCCGAATGCCCCATCTCCACACCTACACGTGGGCACCGATTCAGGAACACACTCCAAGGGTGGGGAAAAACTGATCTGGTGTTCACAGCTTGCAGCAGCAGCAGCAGCACAAAACATCCCCCACGGGCTCCCTTATCCCTTTGCAGCCACCACCTGCGGGTTGCCAGAGCAAATCCCAAACGGGAAGAAGCAGGAGCAGAGCACTCACCAGGAGGAGGAATCGGTGTTTCAGGTACTTGTTGGGCTGGATGCAGCCGTACCGGGGCCCCTCGTTGTAGACGGTACCCGTGGGGTCGAGGAAGGGCACGTAGCCATCCCTGCCTGTGCACAGGTTGACCTTCTCCAGCTGCAGCTTGTAAGCAGCGTTGAGGTTTTGTTCCGGGTGCCAGAGCACGTGCCCGTACGGGATCTGCCCTGGGGAGGTCGGGACAAAGAGGGGCAGGTGAAATTTCCCAAGCAGGAAAACGCTGCTAGAGCCAAGTGTCCGTGTTCAGAAGGGTTTGGGTTGTTTGGGAAGGGCTCGGTGGGTGGGAGTGACAAAACGCGGTGCCAGAGCACGCTGCTCTTTCACAGGGCTGTAAGATGTCAATGATTGCTGTAGAAGAGGCAAAGCTACCTGTGGGTTTTGCCCTTTCCTCTCCAGGGAATGGAAGCTGTGAAAGCAGAAACGCTGGGCACAAGCAGAAGAGGAGAGGTAAATCCTACCCTTGGAAAAAGCCCCCTTGTAATCCATTTCTGCCAGAGACCTTTCCGATTTGGTGGGGTCCATTAGAAAAACCTTCTCGTCGTTACAGATCTGAAACTCTTGCGTTCTGGGAGTAAACAACTGGAACCGGGCGGCTTGTCTGCTGGAAGGTGATCAGGATCAAAAACCTGCAATTGGGACAAGGAAGGAAACAAAGGGGAGATGAGGTCTGGACAGGTGTGCACCCCAAAGGGGCCGAGCCTGCCCTCCTGCCCTCTTACCGCTCGGGAGCGTGAGCCGTGCAGGGCAGGGGCTTGGCTCCAGGCTCTGCCCACGGCTGCGTGGGCTGCACCGTGCAGGGGATCAGGAACATGGTGTATTCTCCAGAGTAATCCTTCCTGGGAACAGACAGGAGACCCTGCAGCCACCAAGCAGAGCTCAAAGCTCTTCACCCAGGGCAGCACCTCTCCCTTGCCCCAGCAATGTCATCCGGCAGTCCCCGAGGGACAAGTGTGACTCTGGGATCAGTCTATCCACAGGCTTCACCGCTGGAAAAATTCCTTTCCAAGAGGCTGAGCTGATTTTTCTCTCAGTACAGCAGTGCTCCAGCTCTAACCAAGCTCCTGAGCATTCCGTGCTATTGCTGGCGTGGCTGCTGGAGGGGTGCCAGGGAGAACGTGGTGCTGTGGGGGAAGCTGCTGGAGGGGACTGCACCCCCAGCCCTCACCTGTTGTAGGAGCTGGTTGCTCTCCAGAGCTGGCAGGGAGAATCAAAAGTCTGAGCACTCCACAGCAGCTGCAGGTCAAATTCGATGCCTCCCAGGTGCTCTGGAGTTCTCAAAGAGGACCTGACATCTGGCAGGCTGTGGTGCTCCATGACAAACAGCGCTGGGGGAGGACAAGGAGGTGACGGGAGGCAGAGCGCGGAGAGGCCCCACCTCGCAGGGCCAGAGGGGCTCCCGGCAGGGACAGGGACTCGTTCCGCTGCCTGTGCCGTCAGAGCAGAGCTCTGTGTGACCCTGCTCTGTGTCCCTGCCAGGATCACTGCCCTCACCTCTGAACTTGGCCTGCGTCCTGAACTCGCTGACCAGCCGTCCGTCCTCGCGGATGTAGATGGGGATTATCTGCAGGCGGGCCGAGAGCACGCTGTCCGTCTGGATCCCTGCAAGGACAGCGCCACTGGGAGCCCACACAGCACCTTCGCTCTCCTCTGCTGGGCTCTGCCAGCCCCAGAAGCGTTTGGGACACCTCCACAAGGCAGGGTTCAGTTGGGATCACCCTCCAGTGAGCCAGCTGCACGCTCCCTCTGCCAGCCATCGGCTGCCTAAGCCCCCCGCAAGCACAGAGGAAGGCAATATTCCGAGTTCCCCGCTCCCTCAGGACTCTGGGGGCAGTGCAGGAACTAAGGGGAAAACATGAAGGAAGCACTTCTTCCATAGCCCTTGGAGTGCCTCAGGCTCACCTGTCCTCCAGAGAACGGTGTCGTAGAAGAAGGAGAACTCCATCTCGGTGCGGTGCTCCAGGGAAGCCCAGCCCCTCGGTGCTGTCACACAGATGTAGGACACGGAGAGAGGGACATGGACTGTCAGGAAGGACTGGGCAGAGTCCCTTACCTGGCAATAAAACCCCAAAAAGGGGGTTATGCACCTTCCAGTGAAGTCAGAGGTGACTCTGGACGTTCTTTACATGCAGGCACCTCAGACAAACCTGCATTGTAATCCAGGGGCAGCGCTAAGGCTCCCTGGGACCACCGGACAAAGGAACTCTGGGCACAATTTCACCTCAAAACCCCCCTGATTTCCAAGGCTGTGAATTAAAAATGAGCAATTCTGCTTGCTCAGGCCTCCCAGAGCTCTCCATTTATTATCTGCAGAGTGCAGCTGTACTTTGTACGCCCTGGAGAATTCGGGGAGATGTTCCAGCCTGGCTGGGGCCAGGCTCCACATGCTCCACTGGGCACTTTCTCCGGCCAAGCGGCTCCTCTGGGTTTGTGCAAACAATTGGAGCTATAAAAGGAAACTTCATGAACAAGTTCCAGGCTGGCAGGAATTAAGAGAGATGATGCTGGTCCAAGCAATGTGGGCTGGGAATTTAATGGAAGAGCTTGGGGGAGACGGAGTGGTCTGCAGATGGATAATGCAGCCAGGAGAGGACAGTGAGATACCCCAAACAGGGAAAGCCATTCGTTTCTAGAGGAACATTTTTGGCTTTTGGTCTCTTAATTACGGAATGAGCTAAAATATCCCATGTTGTGGAGCATGGACTGAGCTGCCTCTGCTCTGTCCTCTGCTCATTTCTATTGGCCGAGAACACAGCCAAAATTATAAAAGAGAGCCCAGCTGAGAACGTTTTGTATTTCCAGTATGGCCCTACATTAAAAAAACCCGGTATTTTCCTGGCACTCTGAAGATTTAGAGAATAAAATAAATGGAAAACGAATGAAACGTCCACGTGGACGCCGAGGCTGGTGGCAGACACAGCTCTCCCCTCTCTTTACCCATATAATAAACTGCACATACCTGAACAGCTTGACCCTGGAGAATTCTCCCACCGCGAGCGAGCGTTTTACACAGCAATATCTAAGCAATGATTTCTAAACATTTATCCAAGCTTAAACAGCTTATTCCTAATTATCACCACCTTTATAACCAGCACTCGACTGCCCCTGCAATACACAGGCACAGGGAGGACACTGCAGTTATTGACACAACAGAACAAGTAACACACCAAATGAAACACCCAGCGCTACACCTCACTTCTGGAAACAAAACCTGGGTGCACACTTTAGTGTGCAAAACCCCTGTAAGAATAAAACCTGCTTTAAATATCTTAGGCATCGAGCCACACACACGCCTATGAAATTCAGCGCAGCAGTGACAAAAAAGGGAATTATTTCCTTAACCTGCGAATAATCACCTCTAAGATTCTGTGATGCAGTTGCCACTGCACACAGCCACAAGCGGCCTTTTTATTAACAGGCAAAAGAACAAAGGCAATCCCAATTTCTCCCTTCTTGTCTGCAAAGAAACAGAGAAGGGAGAGATGCTTCTCAGAGGAGCATGGTAAAAAGACACGTGGTGTAGAATATGGAACAGCTGATGGTTCAGCATCTCTTCCACTGCAAGATCTAGGGGATAGCTGATGATACCCTGGAGGCAGGAGTAGGAATATAAAGGAGCTCAAGGCTATCTGCTCTTAGGTTTTAGCACTGACCTTTACCTTAACTTACATTTAAGTGTTTCTTACAGTGTAAATCCCTTTTGTTTTGATTTTAACAGAGTACAAGAATTCAGTGAAGTAACAGTGGCATACAGCCTTTAATTTCCCCTGGTCTTCTCACCCAGCAATGAGGTCTCACAACAACAATACAACAATAAATAGTTATAGAAGGTAACTCACTGTGCTGAAGAGTTCTTCAGAAGGATGGGAGCCACAATTGAGGCAGATCCTTGGACAGACAAGCCAGAGGTGTTTAGGCCTTGTGTTTCCTTGTTACCCCAGAACCAGCCCCTAAAAGGGAACACAAAGTTCACACGCTTGTATTTGAAATTAACACCATATAAAGAACAAAACATCCTAAAAAAGCTACATATCATACAAATAATCCAGCTAGCTTCTTTATGCTGCTTTTCTGTGGAGCAACAACTTTACAGAAGTAGATCTTGCTCTATCAATACAATGTTTTATTATTGATGGGCTTGTTAAAATCAGAGCGAACTCCAAGCACCCAGATATTCACAGCAGGCAAACATCTCTCTGAATACAACTGAAAAGGCCAGAAGGGCTGCTCCATGTTACCTGCAATAGCCATGTTTGTCTCTGGAGTACATCAGGTGATCAATGCATGGCCTTTCATCTATTTTTTTTTCCCCCTGTGTTCCTCCTTTCCATCCTTCTGCGTAGCCTTGTAGCAGATAAATCTGTTCAATAAAGGGCCCACCTGACTCTGAGCAGAAGGCAAAGCAGAGGATTTGTCAGCATGAAAACCCACACTGCAAAGATGAACGGGCATCAGTGGCAGTTAAAAATCTGCTAGAAATGCTAATATACTAATATACACTACCCTCTTCCCTGATTTCCATATAAAAAAGGAAAGGAAGTTGTGTGTGAGCCAGAAAAGCGAAAAGGCTCGGGCAATGTGCTCACCTGCCATCCCACACAGCTGGGTGTGACTTAATGCACCAAACACCAGGGAATCGTTGCCAGCTGGGCGATGGACACCACGAAGCACACAGGTTTTCAGTGCTGTCAGCAGCTGCAACGGGAGGATTGCCTCTGAGAAACTTACCAAAACAATGAAAATAATAAAAAAAAAAAAAATTAACATCTATTTCCACAACATGTGTTTAAATTTATATACTATATTCATTTATATATAACACTCAATATATAAAGTATCAAAATATATTATTTTAACATGTATACATATGTTATTATATATTAAATATATACATTTTAATTATATATATATTTATTATATGTATAATACATCTATTAAATAAATATAATGTATATATATAGATTAAACATAAACCTGTTTGTATATATTTGCATTACTTCTATTTCTTTACTTTTCTGGTTGCACATATCTCTATATCTTTATATATTTAATATACATTTCTATGTTTTTATTTTTGTAGTATTTATTTAAAAGCCCCGAAGCAAACCTAATAAAAACCAAACAGTCCCTTTATCTTAAACGGTATTTAAAAATCTTTTAATATATATTTTTTATCATATTTATATACCTTGTTGATATACATAACACATAACATATCCTAAAATATATCATATTACCATCTATACGTACAGAAATCATATTATAGATTATAAATCAATATATATGTATATATTTCTATTACTTATTTTTACTTATTTTTATGCCTACATATATATATATATATATATATATATATATTTCTCTATACCTTTACATATTCATTCTTGAAATATTTTATTTATTTTTTTCTTATTTATTTAAAAACCCTGCCTCTAACTAAATAAAAACCAAGCAGCCCGTTTATCTTCAATATTTTTTAGTATCTATTTTGATCATCATTATACTTCCAGGTATATACTCGGTGGATAAAGTCCCCCCGACCCGCCCGCACCTCTCACTGTTCCGGCACACAGAGCATCCCCTCCTCGGGCCGCTCTGGACCCAGCGCCGGGGAGCGACCGTTGGGAGCCGAAGCCATCGGGGGGTTCCTCCATTTCCCCGGGCCGGGGGGAGAGCACGGAGCGAGAGGAGCGGCGGGAAGGTACGGGGCGCCGCGAGGGCCAAACCCAAAAACGCGGCCGCGGCAAGGACCCCGTCAGAGAGAGGCGTCCGCACCGCTGCCTGTCGGCGCCCGGCTGGCTCGCGTCCGGCCCCGGCGCCGCTGAGCGTACAGCCCGTGTCGGCACGGCCGGAAAAGCCTCGGAAAATTGCGCCGGAGCGGCGTCGGCGTCGGGGTGTTTGTCAGGCAGTCGAGTAAAACACCCACCGCCCGGGGTCCTTGCATTTTCCCGCCTTTTCGGCCGCCATGCTTGGAAGGTCAAAGCCAGCCGCGATTCGGCAGCCATCTTGTGAGGGGCGTGACGTCACTTCCGCCATTCCTCGCCGCCATCTTTGTTGTGGCTGAAGCCACTTCCGGCCGAGCGGCCATCTTTGTTGTGGCACGATCGAGGCCCCCGCTGCTCTCAGCGCGTCTGTCTACCTTACTTGCCTGAACGAAAAACCCGACGAAGCCGGCCGACTCCGAGCACTCCGCCCGATTTTCCGCCGCCTTTCCCGGGGCGAGGACGGTGGCGGCGGGGCTCAGCGGCTCCGGAGCTGGGCGGCGGCTGCGCCTGCGGCGGCAGGCATTGGAGTCGACGCCTCTGCCGGGGTCCTACTGGCCGGCCGCAAACTTCAGTGTGGCAATCAGCCCGACCCGGCTCCTGCGGGGGGGGGTCCCGGCTCGACACGGCACGCCTCGGTTCGGTTCGGCTCGGCTCGGCTCGGCTCGGCTCGGCTCGGCTCGGCCCCGCCCGCGCCGGGGCACAGCTGCAGTACCGCTCTGTGGCCACAAGGTGGCAGCACTGCCGCAGAGCTCAGCCCGGGGCTGGGCGGGGGTCGCCCCCGCACGTGCAAAGAAGCCCGGCAAGAAAGAACGTGTGCAACCCCCTTCCAAAAACCCTTCTCCAAGGAACGCCCCAAAAAAACCCCCATCGGAACTTAGCAAGCCCTGCCTCTAACCAAATAAAAAGCAAAAAGGCCCTTCATTTAAATATTTTTAATATCTATTTCTGTCATATTGAACTTCTATATTTATACAAATAGATATAATACATAACAGATATTAAAATATATTCTATTAGCATAATAGATAATAGATATTAAAATTTATTATATAAACATCTATCCATATAGTTTTCATACTGAATATTAATCTACTTGTCTAGATTAAATTACTTGTATTTATTTCTTTTTTATGGCTATATATATTAATATATATATATGTACCACCCTATATTCATTTTTGGAGGATAGATGTGTATACTTTCCTTTCTATATTATTTATTCAAAAGCCCTGCTTGTAACAAAATAAAAAATAAAAAGACCCTTGATTTAAATAATTTTAATATCTATTTCTATCATATTGATCTTCTATATTTATACACATAGATATAATACATAACAGATATTAAAACATATTATATTAGCATCTATCCATATAGTTTGCATACTGAATATTAATATACTTGTCTAGATTTGGATTACATGTATTTATTTCTTTTTTATGGCTATATTTATATATGTATATGTATATATATACATATATATATCTCCCTCTATTTATTTCTTTAGTATAGATCTGTATATTTTCATTTCTATATTATTCATTTAAATGCCATGCCTCTAGCCAAATAATAAACAAAAAGTCCCTTGATTTAAATATTTTTAATATCTATTTCTATCATACTGATTTCTTTATTTATACATATAGATACAATGCATAACATGTATTAAAATACATTACCATCTATCCGTATATTTTTCATATTGAATATTAACCTGCTTTTCTAGATTTAGATAACTTGTATTTATTTCTTTCTTATGGCTATGTATATATCTATATCTATCTATCTATCTATCTATCTATCTATCTATCTATCTATCTATCTCCCTATATACATTTCTTTATTATAGATGTGTATATTTTCATTTCTATATTATTCATTTAAATGCCATGCCTCTAACCAAATAATAAACAAAAAGTCCCTTCCTTAAAATATTTTTAATATTTATTTCTATCATACTGATCTTCTATATTTATAGGCATAGATATGTTGCATAACAGATATTAAAATTTATTATATTAGCATCTATCCATATAGTTTTCATACTGAATATTAATCTACTTGTCTAGATATGGATTTCTTGTATTTATTTCTTTTTTATCTCTCTCTCTCTCTCTATATATATATATATCTACCTAGCTCCCCTATATTTATTTTTACAGGTATATATTTCTCTTTCTAATGTTCTGCTTTTTGAAATTTGCATTTCTTTCTCTTTGAAACTCTACCCATTCATTCAGCTGACAGGTCAGAATGACAAAAATATAAAGCCCTGGTGAACCCCGAGTGCAGAACGCGCTCGTCACTATGGAACTTAGGCACAGAAATTTGTCTCGGTGCATTTTAGTACCTCATGGCTGCACAGATGTGTTTTATACACTCACTTTTTACAGGGAAGTAAGAGGTGGAAAAACAAAAGCCACTTTCTTAACCCTAAGCCATTCCTGACGTAACAAAACCCTAAAGACGGCGTGCACAGAGAGGGGGTTTCTTTCCAAGGGAATTTAGAGAGATCCATTCCTGTTCCTTGCCAATGCCTACCGTAAAAACCAGAACAGCTCCACAGGTTTTTGGATTCTGCATCCAGCCCTCCCAGGGAATTTCCTGGCAGCTCGGGGTCCCCTCTGGGCAAGGGTACCCGGCACGAGCCCTCCCCATTCCCCGCTCACCTTGCTCCTCCAGCGCAGCGCCTGCCTCCCTCTGCCGGGGACCTCGGCGTGCCCCAAGGGACATGGGAGCCCCCCAGTGCCCACCCCGTCCCCCTCAGCCTTTGCTCCTCACCCCCAAAGAAGGCACAGAACAACTCCAACTGCCCTGGACAGCAGCACCCTGCTTTATTGGAAGCCCTTCTAGGACTAGACCCCCTCCCAAAAAGGAGCTCTGCTGCAACAAGAAAAGGGGGGCAGGTCCCAGAAATACCTTCCTGGAATTTTGACCCCTGACCTTTTGACCCCAGACCCATGACCTCCTGACCCCCTGACCCCGACCTTTGACCCCGACCTTTGACATGTGACCTCATGACCTTTGAGCCCTGACCTTAGACCTTTGAAACCCTGACCTTTTACATTTGAACCCTGACCTTTGACCTTGAACCCCTGTGACCTTTGACTCTGTGAGCGTTGACCCCAAGACCTTTGACCCCATGACCTTCAACCTTTGACCTGTGACATATGTCCTCGTGACCTTTGACCTCGTGACCAGTGACCCTTTGACCTTTGACACTTGACCCCATGACCTTTGACTCTGTGACCTTTGACATTTGACCCAGTGACCTTTGACCCCATGACCTTTGACCTCGTGACCGGTGACCCTGTGACCTTCGATCCCATGGCTTTTGGCCTTTGACCTTTGTGACCTTTGACCCCTGACCTTTGATCCATGACCCCCCTGACCTTTGACCCGCTGACCTTATTCATAACCCTGACCCCTGAAATGGTGGTGGTTGTGTTTTTCTGGTTCAGATATGGTGGTGTGAATTCATTTTTAGTTAACTACGGTGGTGCATGTGTACGTCTGGTTTGATATGGGGGTCTGCAGATGCATTTTGGGTTGAATATGGTGATGTGCATTTATTTGTGGTTAAAAATGGTTGTGCTCATGCATTTCTGGTCAAATGTGGCGCTGTGCATTTGTGTGGTTTTCGGATGCTGTGCCACGCGTGTTTTGGTGGGCGCGTGTGGTGTGGCTTTTTCGGATGGTTGTGTGGGTTGGTTAGTGGATGGTAGAAAAGTTTTGAATGGGGTTTTTTAAGACAGTAAATTTAAGTGGTTTTTTGTTTGGTTTAATTGGTTTGGGAAAAGATTTTTTGGGAGGAAAACTGAAAAAAAATGTTTATTTAATGAGTAAAGTATTTATAAGTATAAAGAAATTAATAATAATAAATAATAAAATTTGTTGTTGTTTGAAGAGATGGTCAATTTAGAGAGTTCTTGTTGGGAAGTGTAGTTTTGTTTGTTTAGTTACATATTAGTTTTTTTGGTGTTGGAAAGTGTTGAGGCCCAGACCCCCGAGGGCTGGATGTGTTAGTTTTTGGTGTTCGGGTTTTTAGTTTAGAGTACGTTTGAATAGATTTAAGAGAAAGGAAAAATATATATAGTTTGGAGAATTTTTTTGGTTTAGTTTGTTGAAACTTAATTCAAAATAAGGGAGACTTTTGTTTCGTTGTAGATAATATCGTTTGGAGAAGGATGTGGGGGAATGAGTGTTGTTTTTGAAAATAACTTGTGTGGGGTGTTCTGTTTCTTCTGGAAATTAGTTATATATACACAGATAAGAGTAGTGATATTTAGTAAAAAGTGATGTTTATATGTATTTTTTATTTAATGATTAGATTTTTTTGAGGTATATATTTTTTGAGATATATATTGTGTTATTTTTTTGTTTTATTTATTATGTGTCATTTGGTTTTTGAGTAAAGACAATTTTATGGAATTTTTTCAATTTAAAGTGGAATTGATTTTAATTGCTTTTTCAAATACATTTTGATATTTGTTACTGGGATTTTGGTTTTGTTAATGATATGTCAGGGTTTAGATTGGGTAGGGTTAGTTTGCTTGGTGGAGTTCGGGGTGTTAATGAATTAGGTGGCTTTTGCTAGATGTTTTTTAATATTTGAAAGATTTTTTATTTAATGTTTTTAAGATGGTTTTTAATATTTTATTGTATTTTTTTATTTGTACTTGGTGCACGGTAGGGGATACGGTCTATTTACTGAATATAATGTTTTTTAGTTTAGGTGTTGATAAGGTTGTTTTTGAAATGAGTTTTATGGTTTGCTTTAATTTTTTAGGGGTATTATGTTGTTAAAGGACTTGTTTTTTAAGGTTTAGGATGATGTTTTGAGTAGCAGTGTGAGGTATAGGGTAGGTTTTTATTTATTTAGTGATTTTTTTTATTATTGTGAGTATGTAGTGTTTATTTTGGTGTGTTTGGGGTACAGTAATGTAGTTAATTTGTTAGGTTTTTTATATTTCTATTTAGATTATTGTGATAGGGAGTTTGATTGAAGTATATGTTTTAAACTTATCGATAATGTGAGAAATATTGTTTATGGCTAAATTTATTTTTTGGTTTTGTGTTTATTTGGAGGTGGTATTTTTATTTTGATGATTCGAGGTATTATGAGATTATTGAGTTAGGAACAATTTTGTTTTGTATGGTTAATTGCAGGTTTCTTTTGATCTTTTTATTTTTGTAGTTGCATGTACCTGTTTATTGCTTTGGCGGTTTTTATTAGTTGTATTTTTGGGGATATGAATATTTATATGATGGATTTTTACAGGGAGTTTGTTTTTGTAGTGATTTCTTATTTTTTAGTAGTTTAATCTTTTTTATTGTTAATGAGGTCTTCCATTATTCTTATAGAGCATTGATTATTATTTATGCATTAGAAGGTAGCAATTTGGTTAGGTTTTTTTTAGTAATGTTTAGGGCTCATTGAATGGTTTTGAGTTTAGTAAGTTGTTAAGTTTTTTTAAGTAGATTGGGTTGTGGTAAGTTGTATATATTTTTTTGTGTTTTGTTTTACTTTTATGATGTGGTATGAATTATTAGTAAAAAGAGAGTAGTGGGTTTTTTTGCTGCTCTTCTTATAAACTAGGTATAATTACTAATACACTTTTAAAACCTGTTACTGGGATTGGGACGTAGGGGAGGACAAAGAAACTAAAAACTAAAGCTACTTGGTACAAGCGTCAGTACTTTCAAAAAGGTTTTATCAATCATTATTACTGAGCTTAGCATAACAGCTATTTTAATCTGTGCCCTTTTACTGTGAAAGTTATGTATTAGGGACAATATTGGAGTTATTTTTGGATAAGAAAATAAACTTTGGAACAAGAAAGGCATTAAAACTTGAAAAAAAGCTCAGAGACTAGAACTACATGATGGGCTCAACCCTGAGAGACATGAACTTAAGGAACACCATTACAAAGTCCTTTATCCCAACACACAGAAGTGCCAATATAACGTAATCAGTACAGGTTTTTCTTACTCTTTTGAACCGGACATTGGGCAGCAAATAATTAAATGCTTAGAAAGCTGAGACAAAAGTCAAAGTGCTGCAGGATAACTTCACAGCTCCAGACATCTTGTGTCCATCTAGGAACACCCGCTAGACTCCAACTACACCCTACATGACAAATTTCAAATTACAGGGGCCTGGGACTCGGCCTTTTACACCTACACCCAGGCTGGGCAGCAGGACAGAGCAGCTCCGGGACAACTACACCCAGACACCCGTGACACACAAGACAACAGACGAGGGGACACAACGGGGAGACAAAACTCTGGGCCACAAGAACGGCCGCAAGGACCGAGAGAACGCGGAACGAGATGAGCCGGGTGAGAATGAAGGCGAGCTGATGAAGCTCGCAGAACCCGGGAGGAAGAAGATGCTGACGGAATGACAAACTCCAGCAACTGCCAAGACGGATGCCCGAGAATCTGAGGGCCACAGTCCCCTACCTATCTCTGCGTTTCTTCAAGACCTAAGCCGCAACAATGGATCCTCGCGGCGCACGGCTGTTGACACAGCTCAGAACAAGACCTCTAAAAGACATCCCATCGGATGCTTTTAAAAGAGAGACGCGATTCCAAGGCCTCTGAGAGCTCCCGAGGCAAAGCTTCGATGGCATCGGGCTGAGGAGCCCAGAGATCAGAGATGCGAGGAGTGACGCCGGGGTTTCTGGTAAGCCCCCAGAAGAGATAAGGCGAGGCACGTACAACAGGAGAGGCACAAAAGACACAGAAGGCACGATGGACAAGTGATACAACACGCCCCGGGACTGCTCTGTCCTGCGCACCTCAGCACTGTGAACAAATGTGAGGCTCTCCCTTCACGTGGCCTAAGGGGCCATAGCCTGGACCTCCCTGTCCCCAAAGCTGACTTAAAAATCCCAGATCCAGAGTCCCGACCCGGCACCCCGATTTCAGCCCCTCTGCAATTTGCAGCCTCCGACTCAGCTCTCGGATGCCCGGCAGGGTGGATCCACATGGAGTGCCAAGGAAGGCCGCCTCGCCATCTGGGAAGTTCCTGCCATCGCCAGGCTGCCGTCTCTCGGTCAGCTACAATAAATAAAACACAAAATCAGCGGCTGATCTTTGCAGGGCATCAGCCAAAACCCGACAATTCCGCTACTCACGGTCTCCTGTGAACGGCCACATCCTGAGGCCGCGCACTTCGGCCACACCGGGAGCCGGACGCCGTCGTCGCAGGGCGCGCCTGAGTTAAGAGAAGACAAAGTGATGTGGCATTGCTGGAACTCAAAGGGACCCTCGCTCCTCCTCCCGACATCCCCAACTCACGGCAACCCCTCGGCCCGTTCCTGAAGGCCACCCACACGGCCCCTTTACGTGGAAAAGGCTCCATCACACGGCCCCGTAACGCTTCCGCAGGGCTCACGGGAGCGGTGAAGCAGCTGTGCCGGCCGGTTGGCGAGGGGATCTCGGCGAAATGTAACTGGACCACCTAAAGCACGCAAACAAGAAGGGACGCTTGGCATTTGCACCAGAAACTGAGAGCCCAGCAATTACAACAGCTTCCCTCCACTGGTCAATGCTCACCTTGCCCACTTCGCCTTGACTGCTGCTAGCCGGCTTCACTTCCTAAAAATAAAGACAAAGACGAGACCTGTAACACAGTGACCGGTTCCAGTTGCCCTGCAAAGACAAACATTGACTTACCTTCTCCCGGGAACCCCCTTACCCTGGATGGGGCGCTCTGCCACCGATTTCATCCGTCCGCATCTGAAAGAAAGCTGAGACAAAAGTCAAAGTGCTGCAGGGTAACTTCACAGCTCCAGACATCTTGTGTCAATCTAGGAACACCCGCTAGACTCCAACTACACCCTACATCACAAATTTCAAATTACAGGGGCCTGGGACTTGGCCTTTTACACCTACACCCAGGCTGGGCAGCAGGACAGAGCAGCTCCGGGACAACTACACCCAGACACCCGTGACACACAAGACAACAGACGAGGGGACACAATGGGGAGACAAAACTCTGGGCCACAAGAACGGCCGCAAGGACCGAGAGAACGCGGAACGAGATGAGCCGGGTGAGAATGAAGGCGAGCTGATGAAGCTCGCAGAACCCGGGAGGAAGAAGATGCTGACGGAATGACGAACTCCAGCAACTGCCAAGACGGATGCCCGAGAATTTTAGGGCCACAGTCCTCTACCTATCTTTGTGTTTCTTCAAGACCTAAGCCGCAGCAATGGATCCTCGCGGCGCACGGCTGTCGACACAGCACGGAACAAGACCTCTAAAAGACATCCGATCGGATGCTTTTAAAAGAGAGACGCGATTCCAAGGCCTCTGACAGCTCCTGAGGCAAAGCTTCGATGGCGTCGGGCTGAAGAGCCCAGAGAACAGAGATGCTACGAGTGACACCGGGGTTTCTGGTAAGCCCCCAGAAGAGATAAGGCGAGGCACGTACAACAGGAGAGGCACAAAAGACACAGAAGGCACAATGGACAAGTGATGGGACACGCCCCGGGACTGCTCTGTCCTGCGCACCTCAGCACTGTGAACAAATGTGAGGCTCTCCCTTCACGTGGCCTAAGGGGCCACAGCCTGGACCTCCCCGTCCCCAAAGCTGACTCAAAAATCCCAGGTCCAGAGTCCCGACCCGGCACCCCGATTTCAGCCCCTCTGCAATTTGTAGCCTTGGACTCAGCTCTCGGATGCCCGGCGGGGAGGATCCACACGAGGACGCCCTGGAAGGCCGTTGCGCTATCCGGGAAGTTCCTGCCATCGCCAGGATGTCGTCTCCTGGTCAGCTACAATCTAGAAGACCAAATATCAATGCAGGATCTTAGCGGCACATCTGTGAAAACCCAGCACTTACCTTCTCTAGAGAACGCCCAGGTTCATGGGCCGCACACTTCACCCCGCAGGGAGGCAGAGGCTTGCCTCACAGCAGTATTGGCTGACACAGCCAAATTACCACCACCTCAAGGAGGGGAGGAAGACTCTCCAGTCAGTGAGGGACAGGGAGCCCAGGGTACCCCAAGGATGGAAACCCCATCTTATATGACAGCAGTAGGCCCTAGCACCCACTATCTCTTCCTGGCTGGCCCTAGCACCAGGGGTACTGCCTGCAGCTCTCGGGGGTTCTGGCACTCTGCTGCTTTAGGGTTCCTGCCTGCAGCTGCCTCAAGGAAACGGGAGTGTTGTTAGGGCTGCTGTTTAGGGTTTGAATAGTCCTGTACTCTACCTTGTATCCCAACCTGTACCCCTTTTATTTTCACTGTTTGTCTCCAGCCCTCGACCTCTGAAGCTCTCCCTCAACCTCTCTGTGTCACTGCCAAGCTCCCCCGTTGAACCCTACAAACTTAGTTAGAACCCTACGCTTGCAACCGGGGATGCTCCTTATCCATAGGCCCCAAGAGATGTCCATTAGCCCGGACCAGGCAATCCACAGTTGCTCCCTACCCTACCTAAGTTTGGCCCTGAGACAGGGCAGAGGCTGACAGAGCCGAACTCTTTGCGGAGGCCAGGCACGAAGCCCTGCCAACCGCCGCCTCGAGGAGGGGTGGGAGCAATCCCCGGCTGCGGAGGGACCGAGAGCCCAGGGTGGGGCGGGGCGGGAAACCCCCTGTTTCCCCAACCCTACGGATCGTCCCCCCACTATCTCCTGGCTGGCCCTAGCACCAGGGAACTGCCTGCAGCTCTCGAGGGTTCTGGAACTCTCCTGCTTTAGGGTTCCTGCCTGCAGCTGCCTCAGGGAAATGGTGGCACTGTTAGGGCTGCTGTTTAGGGTTTGGGGTGGGATACACCTGAACTCCACCTTACCTATACCCCTTCTTTTCACTGTTTGCACAGCCTTTTTTTTTTTGGAATTCTTGTGACAGATTGAGGGCACCGGGGAGGGACTGCCAAGATGAAATCAAAAAGGAAAAGGAGAAAGATCACCCCTGCAAATCCACACTGGCTCAGCTGTTCAGGTGCTGCTTCCTGGCAAAAAGCTTTGTCCCTCACCACCTCCTTTAAGCGGTGCTCCACATCCAAGTGCATCCAGGTGCTCCCCCAGACCCTATGAGATGCTCTCACCATCACTCCATCAGATGCCACTGGGAGCCCACCAGAAACTCCTCTCCTCCGGCAGATCCCTGCCAACGTTGATTTGCCACTCGTATTTGACCCTGTAATAACGGCAAAATTGTTGCCCTCCGTCAGGTACGTGTTGTTAGACACAGGTTTTTCCACAGCCATCTTTTCAAGAATGGGGTTCCCTCCCTGCTTGATTGCTAAATTATCCATAAATTCTGGAAAACCTAAATGAGAAAAAGAATCTAAAAGACTGAGGAGTTAATATGGGAACCTTTACATCATTAAAGTAGTATGTTTTGAAATAAAGTGAATTCTTTCAGTCCAACTGCAAAAATCCAATTCCTAAAAATAAAATAACCAAAAAACAAACAGCATCAAATTCCCACCAATATCATCAATAAAATCACAATACCTCCACCAGCCAAGGGAAAAAAATCTTAACCTAGAAAAAAATCCAAACCGCCTCAAAAAGTTTCAACACTGAAACAGAACTCATCCTAACACTTCAACTAACAATACTAAAATAAATTTTCATAACAAATAAATTTAAATTTAAATTTTTTTCATAAAATAAATTTTCAAAACAAATATTCCCTCTATGCACACCACCAATACCACATAAAACAAATAAAGTACTCTCATCACAGCACCCCCGAATCAAAAACCTAAATTGCCCTAAAATCTTTAAAACAATCACAAATTAACCCCAAAATAAAAACTTTAATCTAACAAAAAAAACAACCCAAAACAGGTAACACCAACAAAACAAACACCATACAACCAACTACCAGCAAAAACAGATGCTATGCTCTTTCACTAACAGTTCTTATCACATCAGCAAAGGTAAACGTAAATAAAAAACAACCCTATTGAACTCCACAAAACAAATCACATCAACTATTAAAAAAAAAATTAAACCAATGCACTGAACTCAAAACCATTCAATTAACCCTAAACATTAGTAAAAAAAACCCCAAAGCTCTACATTTATAGTAATACATAAATACTCACCAATACTCTATAAAAAAATTTAATAGCTAATTGAAAACATAAAAAACCAAACTACTAAAAAATTAAAAAGCATCACCCCCAAAAATACACCTATAAATATCCACCATATAAATGCCTGTGTCCCCAGAAATGAAACTAAGAAACACAACCGAAAGAAATCCAAACTTATCATCAACACCTAAACTAAAAAGCACAACGTTAAATAAATAGAACATATACATTATTACACACCAACTACAAACAAAATAAAATTCTACCATCAACTACTAAAAATCACCTTAAAACCACTCAATAAAAAACTTTCAAAAATTGAAAACTGCATCTAACAAAAGCCACCTAATTAACACCCAAAACTCAGCTAACCAAACAAACCCTACCCCATCTGAACCCCTACATACAATAAACAAAACCCGCTAATCGATATCAAAATCTATTTTAATTGATTCTATCTAAAATATAAACAAACCCATTCATAAAAATCATCTTTATTCAAAAACCAAATTTCACTTAGTATACAACACAAAAAAATCAAACAACACACTGTGTACCACCAAAAAAGTCTAACATTGAATAAAAACCACATATAAATGCCTCTACTTACTAAACATTACTACCACTATTTATATTTACCTGTATCTGTATAAAAGCATCTCTAAAATTAAAAAACATTAATTTGACCATTAAGCCAAAGATATACACTAAAAAATAAAATGTTCTAAAATTAATTATATCCCCATCATCTGTTTTATGCCCAAACAAATTCTATAATTTCAAAACTAAAAAAGAAAAAAAATTCTTTGAACATACAATCTGTATACAGTACTAATACAGCCTCACCCAAATTCTCTCTCAACTCTATTGTTTAACACAACAAAAAATCCATTTTTTACTTTGTTAAAGTAACTTCGCATTGATTAGTGAATACAAAATGATTGCCAAAACTGTAACAAGTTCCTCTAAAACTATTCAACTTTACTCTGATCCAAAAACCCAGGCTACCACCAAAACACCCACGGCTCAAAAAGATCCACGCCACAGCCCAACTCCAAAAACATCCAAACCGCACGTGCAGAAAAACCCTTCTAAATCTCCTGCTCTTTTCTCCACAACAAAAGAAAAAAATATCTAACGTTATTCATCCTTTTTTTCCTCTTACCTACGCCCTACTTATTAAAATAAACATTTTTTTTCACTTTTCCTCAAAAAAAATTTCCTTTAAAATCAATTAAAAAACTGAGTGAAACCTCCCCTCTATTAAGAAACACATTCATTTTAAAACATTTCCTCCCAATTGGTCTCAAACCTTTCCAAGGTTTGGATCCCGTTCCAGTGCACCAGAACCAAATCAACCTGCTCTGGCTCTGGAAACATCAGCGACACCAAACCCAGAGCACGAAGCACCTCGCCGCTCCTACCCCGCTGTCCCTCGGCCCTGCTCTCTCGCGTCCTACGCTGCAGAGCGCTGGGAGCCAGGTTCAGCCCCGAGAATTGTCACATCCATTTCCTCGGACATTCCAGCTTCCACGGGGATATTGCGGGGACCCCCTGCATTCCATTCCCTAGTACAGCAGCAAGACAAAGTTCTCCCCCAGCCCGCGTCTCCAGAAAATCGTGTACAAGCCTTAAACAAGCTCCGAGGTTTGAGAAATACGGTCTGCCCAACAAGCCCAACTCTGCATCCAGAGGAAATGAACATCACAAACAGATTCATGCACACCAGATGCACGGGACGCTGCCAGCTTGGACCTGCAATTAACTCGGCAATGGAAAAACCTGAGCTCGAAGCCCTCACGTGAGGGTGCAAAAGGTATTGGACGCAGTTTCTAGAAGGCGCCACATCGTTATTTAAAGGCGCGGCTCGGCTAAAGAGCAATACCGACAAAGCCCCGAGACAAAAAGGCCGGAAGGTCGGGCTTTTCCCCCTCCCCGCCTCCCAGCGGCTTTGGCCAGGGCACTCTGCAGCTGACGAGCCACAGGTGTCCCCCAGCGGCCCTCGCCGGGACTCGCTCCCGGGCTGGCGCCGCTCCAGGTGCGGGGGGACCGGGGGAGCCACGCGAGCCCCGGCAGCGGCGGCACTCGGCACCCGGGGGCGGCCCCGCGCTCCCGGCCCCCGGACGGACCGGGGCTCCCGGCAGGAAAGCGGCTCCTCCGGCGGGCGGGGGCGGCCCCGGCCCCGGGAGAGCCCGGCCCGAAGGGACCCCCGCGGTGCCCAAGCCCCGCGCCCGGAGCGGGCGGGATGGACACAGCTCCGCGCCGCGGCTCCCGCCTGCCGGCCCGGCAGAGCTCGCCTCGCCTCCGCACGGCTCTGTCACTCCCCGGCAAGAGGAAATCAAAAAGGAAAAGGAGAAAAGTCCCCCCTGCGAACCCACGCTGGCTCACCTGCTCAGATGCTGCTTCCAGACACAAAGGTTTGTCCCTCGGCACCTCCTTGAAGCAATGCTCCGTGTCCAGTTGCCGCAGCGACGGAAAGCCCGGAGCACCGCGGCTTCTCTAGAGGCAGCTCTGAAAAGGACTGGGCCGAAGCGCGTGTGAGCAGCTTCAGACGGTCTCGAGTGATTTCAGCTCAGCGGTGGCGGGCAGGCGACACGGGAAGCACGGACGAGAAAGCTGGTCCAGCGTTTCGCTAAGTACAAACCTTTATTCAGGCAGAGCTTTGGTGAAGGGTGCCAGCAACAGCTAAACTACCGAAAAGGGGAAAACCCGGGATATTTATAGGAGAGGAGAGGGGCGGGGGGAAGCCCAAGATACCTGTATCGGGGTGGGACAGCAGGGGGGAACACCAATGGGGCACTGCAGTTTAACATATCTAACGCAAAGATCCCTGGCAGCGATACATGGTGTCTCTCTTACAGAGAAGTATCTTGTCTCTAGGGGAGAGCCGGGATCTCGGGCTCGCCAGGCTCCTCCGCACCCACAGCCAAGTGCATCCAGCTGCTCTCCCAGACCCTACAAGATGCTCCCGGTATCGTTCCATGAGACACCCCCGGGGAGCCCACCATAAACCCCTCTTCTCCAGCTGCTCCGTGCCCAAGCGAACTGAGGGAAACCCTCCCCCTAAAACAGCCCCGGGCAGGACCCACCCGCTCCTCATCAACCTCACACCTGGGGCTGCTCTGAGCCCTCATCATCCTCACTGCTCACACCTGGGGCTGCTCTGAGCCCTCATCATCCTCAGTTCAGTTTGTGCTGTTCCCATCCTACGGGTGAGGGCAGGGGCAGAAGGAACTCGTTGCTCATTCCCTGGACAGCTCATTGTCTGCACCTGACACACGGGGCCACCAGGCTTTCCTTGCTATGGATGAGGACACCTCTCCTCCTCCAGGTGCCCAAGGCTGAAAATGGAATTCCACCTCCACAATTCCATGTGTTTGAGTTTCGTAATTCCCAATGTAATTCCCCATGGATCATAAGCCATCACCTCTAATTTTCCCTCTAGAATCACTGCTGATGTGCCTTTCTGTGGAAGTGTTTAACACATCGATGCAGAGTTCAGGGGCTCGTTTATGGCTTATCCTGACGAGCACAAAGGAAATCCAAACACCCAGAATTACAGGGAAATATGGATAAAGTTTAGAAATACTCCTCTTCCCTGCAACTCCCTGGCAACCTCCCATTGACCTTTTACTCTTAACCTCTGAATTTTGACCTTTGACTCTTGACTTCTGCTCTCTGAAGTTTGATTCCCTGATAATTGACCTTGGACCACACAACCTTGGAAAATTAGCCCATAACATTGGACCTTGGACCCTTTACTCTTGATCTTTGAACCCTGACTATTCACATGTGACCCTTGAAGTTTGAATCCCTGACTTTTCACTTTAACCACTGACCCCTGAGCTTTTGCCCTTGACCTCAGCCCTTTGACCCTGCCCCAACATCAATATCACTGACCTCCAGTGATTTCAGCATATGAATGCTACCATAGTTATCTCACCCAGCAGTGTCAATCCCACTATCAGTCTCTATCCCAGCTCCACACTGATTACAGCTCCAGTCCTAGTGACCCCTTCCCTGGCCCAGTGATTTCAGCTCTTGGCCCACAAGCTTTATTTCACGGACAGCTCTTTTCTTCCAGCTCCAGATGTGTGTTTCTCCAAGTCTGCTGGCTGAAAACTCTCCAGGTTCAAGGAGCAGGATCTTCCTCTTGGCTCCAGCTCTGCAACATTTCAGCTCCGGCCCTAGGGCCTCTAAGCCCATCCCACAGTCAATATCCCTGCCCCAGTGATTTCAGCTCTTGACTGACCCACAAGCTTTATTTCATGGCCAGCTCTCTTCTTCCAGCTCCACACCCGCTTCCTTTTCCCCTGCTCCGCTAGGTGAAGCTGCTCCAGGTTGAGACAAAAGGGTCTTTGTTTTGGTTCCAGCTCCGAGGTTTCACCTCCAGGCCAAGAAATGCCACTCCAACCCCATATCAATCTTCACTGTATTTGCAGCCCATCCCATTGTGTACCATTCTATGGTTGCTTCCCACATCTACAGTCACTATCCCCTCAGAACAGCGTTTGCAGCTGCAGCACTGCAGTCCCCACCCCGGCCCCAGTGATTTCAGCTTCAGTCCCACAAGCTTTATTTGACTGCCAGCTCTTGTGCTGCGCTTCTGCCTCCACATCTTCCCAGCAGTGCCACATCATGCTGCTTTCTGGCTCTCCAGGCAGGATCTCTGTTTTAGCTCTAGCTCTCTGTGGTGTGAGCTTAGCTCTTGAACCCACATTCCAGCCCAACCTGACCATCCTTACTGCAGGAACAGCTCTGCAAGGCCCTATCCCAGCCCTCACGGTGATTTCAGCTCCTGCCACGCAGTTCACATCCCAGCTCCATATTCCTTATCCCAGCCCCACAACAGTTTTACCCTAAATCCTACCATATTTGTGTGCTCCAGCTCTGCTTCCTCAGTTCCAGCTCCTCAGCTTCCCACTGCCGGTGGCTGAAAGCTGCTCCTGCTTCTCACTGCAGCCCAGGGCTGTTGATAAGGCCACAAATCAGTTATCACCATCACATCAATGTCTCTAGGAGTTGTCCTACCCACCCCAATGGGAGCCCAACTTTGGGGCCACTTGAGGCCTCAAGCCCAACAGGTACCTTCCCCCTCCCCCTGGGTCTCAGCCCAGCACTTGCCCAAAGGCCCCCTCACCTCCCCCAGGCGGCACCAGGGGCTGGGAATAGCCATTGGGCCCCTGCTCCCCCATCCCAAAAGGTGCCCTTGGGCTGGTTCTCGGGCCCCGGAGCCCTCCCAGCCCCCAGACCCTCAGCCTCTGCTTGGTACCAGCGGGCAGGGGCTGCTAAGCCCCCAGGCACCTCCTGCAGGCCCTGAGCTGCAGCTCCATCCCCTTCCCCCATGGCATTTACCCAGCTCCAGCCTCAGTACTTCCATTGTCCCACATTGCTTTAGGCCTGACTCCAGTGCCAAGGTCTTTATTCCACACCCTGGGGCTTTATGTCTCCACTGGCCCCACAAGTGGTGTTTCAGCCCCAGCCTCACAATCTTTACTGAATTTACATCAGCTATCCAGCAAAAAAGCCCCTAAAGTAATCAATAAATAATATTTAATACTTATTTATTAATAATATTTAATTAATAGATTAATAAATATAAACATAAAAATATATCTTATTAAAAGTAATGATCATTATTAATAATAATTTTATTACTTTAATAAAATGAGCAAAACAAAGTAATGTAATAAAGAAAATCGTTATTATTTTAAATAAAAGCAAAATACAATAATAAAAACGCAAAAAACCCAGCTTTGTTCCTGATATTTTAAACATTATCTTCAATCCAGAAACTACAAAACAGCTCCTATCCGTCTTGCAGTAGCAGCAGCCCCTGTGCCACTCCAGACCCCGCACCCGCCTCCAGCCGCTCGAACAGCCCAGGGCGTGGCGGAAAGAACTGGCCACGACCGGCCCCGCCGCCCCAGGACACCGCCGGCCCCCAGATGCTGGCCCTGGCAGACGCGGGCGTCGCGCCCGAGCTCACCGGCGCTCCCCGGATCGGCAGCTGTGGGGGTCCCGTCCTGGCGCTCCCCGGATCGGCAGCCGCAGCTCCCGCCGCCGCTCGCACCTCACCGCCGAACTAACGCCCGCACCCCTCCAGCACACGCTGTTTGTGCCCCAGGGCCGGCCAGCACAGCCGATCACAGCCCGAGGCAGCGCCGGGCCCGCCGATCCCAGCCCGCTCGTTCCCGCCGCGCTCGACTCCGCGACCCCCCGCTGTCCCCTCAGGCCCTGCTCCCCCGATCCCATCTGCTCCCCGCCTTCTCCCCTGGGAGAACCAATGTCCGGGACCTGAACGGGGAGCCCCCGCCCACCCTTCCCGGGACCCAACAGCACCTGCCGGGGCTGCGGCAGCATGGCTCCGCTGGATCCCAAAGCGACAGCGGCCGGAGCGGCGCCTCAGCAGAACAGGGGAGCGGGGCCAGGCTGGCTGAGGTGCCGGGCCGCGACTGAGCGGGCAGAGCTTGGCGGGACCGCGCCCGGATTCAAAGGGCGGCTGTGATTGGCCAGAGCGGAGCAAGGCGGGCCGGGATTGGCGGAAGCTTTGAGGCTGCGGCCCATGGGAGCGCGAGGCGCTCGGGTGGGCGGAGCCAGGGGCGTTCGCAGGGTCCACTGCTGTCATTGCACGGCACGGCACTGCACGGCACGGCACTGCACTGCACGGCACTGCGGCACTGCACTGCACTGCACTGCACGGCACGGCACAGCACTGCACAGCACTGCGGCACTGCATGGCACTGCGGCACGGCACGGCACGGCACGGCACTGCACTGCACTGCGGCACTGCACTGCGGCACTGCACTGCACTGCACGGCACTGCGGCACTGCACGGCACTGCGGCACTGCACTGCGGCACTGCGGCACTGCACGGTAGCCGCTCCTTTTAGCGCCGTGCCCCCGCTCGAGCCCGGCCGTGTCACTTTACACCCTAAACTCTCTTTCCCCCCTCCCTGCTATTTACAGACACCGCCCCGCTCACTCCCTCCCCACGCGGAACTCCCGTAGCTCCCGCTGCCGCCCCCCCCCCGTCACCCAGCGGAGCGGGGCAGGGCCCCGGTCGGGGCACAGCGGCAGTACCGCTCTGTGCCCACAGGGCGGCAGCACTGCCGCAGAGCTCAGCATAGCAGAACTGAATCAAAGGATGCTCACACCAGACGGGAAAGAGGAAAGAAAAAAACATCTGCGGAGCTCAAAAGCAGAAACTCTGTATCCGTGTGCACTAATGTCCATCATTTTTTACATTTCCATTTTTTCTTTACATTTGATTTCATTGTTGTTCCAGCGTAGGCAGAAAATTCTTTATGAGAAAACTCAGAACTCAAGGATACAGGATCTGAGGGGAGAGAAGAGATTCTGGTATAAATTCAAAACGCATTGGGAAAAATAAATCTATGGAACAGCTCATTTCCTCTCCCAGACTGGCTTCTGTGTGATTGTCTGTGACTGCAGCTGCTCCGATGAGGTTTTCAACCTGTGGGGTTATAATGACCTGCCAGGTGCTAAGCACGACAGAAAAGAAAGGGAAAAACTCTCTGCATCAGGCAGTGGAGCCTCCCAGTAGTGTCACAAAGGTCTAGCAGGGATGGATGGAATTTGAGGGGTCCCAGCACAGCCCCTCTGTGTTGTTCCTCTGGAGCCGACACTTCCCAGCATCCCCGACCAGGCTTTGGGAGTCCCAGCTCAGGCCCCCTGGCACATCCCACTGCTTCTTCAAGTCTCCTTTAAGCAGGATTATTTTTTTGGGGGGGGTACGAGCACCCAAAGCCAGCAGAAGTGGCCTCAACCACTTTTGGTGGGATCTCTTCTTCACCAAACTCCCACTGTGAAAACCCAGCCTAAGGCTCAGCTCCCCATCCCCTCAATCTCTCCAAGGAACTGGGCTTGGATTTGCCAGTAGAGCTGGGCAGAAATGCTGTTGTCCTTATTGGCTATCCCAACTGCAGTGATTGCTGAAGAAACAATTGAAAGAAATTAAAGGAATGAGGAGAAATTAAATAAGAGCTGCCAGCTCCAACCAAGGGATGCTCAAACCCTTTATCAATGATTTGCTTTAATTAACCAACTCCAACAAAGTCATTAACTCCATATTGATATAGTAGGATTCTTTTTAATTGAGTTATAGATAAATATTGCAGAATGTAAAAACCTTTCTAAACCCAGAAACTCTTTTAAGAGATATACAGGGCACAACTGCAGAGAGAATCTGGGGATTCAAGGCTAAAATCCCAAAGTTTGCAGTCTTTAGCATCTTCCACTATTTCATCAGTGACTGTAAACACTGAGGCTTCAGCCTCAGGAAGACACAGTCAGATATCTTGGTCTCACCTCAGCCTTTCAGCAGGTACAGTCTTCAGGAAGAGAGAAGAAAATGGGTCGGAACGGACAGCCTACTTCCAGAAAATCAGCATAATTCATAAATCATTAAGCAGAGCTGTAAGAACTTCCCCAAAGGTTCGTTTCCCTGTGGGCTGAGGGCTCCAAGTTGAAGCACAGGCTGGACCTGCCATGGACAGACTACAGAAACCCCAGAAGTAAAAGCTACTCAGCCAATTCCATAAAACATTCCAAAATCAGGCTCCCGGGATGCAACCATCTCTTCTCTCACCTTCAGACATCCAGAATGAGGTCTATTGCTCTTAAGCAGCATTCAAAAACTTGTTAGAGCAGAAACTGCCCCACAAATGACACTGCAGTAATGGAAGCTCCTCTGGCAGGTCTGTCAATAACAAAATGTTTCAGTTACCTGTACAGAAAAGGATGTAAGACCCATCACAACAGGCTGAACTGGAGCACTACTTCAAAACAGGGCAGTGAAGGTGGAGGGCAGAAGCTTTTCCAAGAGAAGCAGTGCCTACCAATGAGGTAGAATGAGGAAATTAATTCAGAGTTTTTGGAGAAAACTTTTTAAAGCTCACAGTAGTAAAGCCAAGTAGTGTTGGGTAACAAAGGAAAAAAAAAACAAAACCAAAACCTGAACCACTTTTGGAGATTATTCTTGCTTTATACCACAACTGCTTGCTTTTATTGAAAAACACTAGGTGGAACACTCATACTGTATGAGAAACACTGACAATTAGTCAAATGCCCAGAAAACCAAACACAACTGAAATACCAGCATTAACACAACAGAACTCCTGAATTAATTGCTCAAATATATAGCAAGCCTTGCTTAAAGGAGTGTCGCCATCAGCCTGATTTAGTTTCCTCCCTTTGGAGCTGTAAAACAACTGACCTTCAACACCGGTGCAAAAAAAAGCCTTTTCTTACATATTTTAGCCCTGACCTTGCAACAAGCACCCACCAAACTAACAATTCACCACATACAGTTATTGAGTCATTCCTGTCTTTGAGCACAAATCGAGCTAAAGCTATGGAGACAAGAAAAAGAAAAGTGACTTCATGCTGTTCTTTTGGAAATTACAGAATCACAGGGAGGTTTTTGATTTGCTTAGGAAAATGCATACCCAGTTTAGTAGATACTGAATAGCAGGGAAGGCAGGAGATAAATGCTTTGGTTTCAGAGACAAAAATTTAAACAAACCTTTCTATTAAACCACAAGTCTACAGGACTGGTCAGAAGACTTTATTAAGAAGAAAACCCCTGGTGTATCATCTTCAGGGACAGAAGAGGATCTCCTTGGCTGGGACACAGCCTCGGTCAGCACTGCTCCCCCCAGGACAGGCCACCCACGGCTTTCAGCTCTCTCACAGCCTTTGAAATGTTCCCACAGATCCCAGAGGATTACAGAGCCAAGTTTCACGTTCGTCTTTCTCCCACAGTTCAAGATGTATTTCCTCTCAGACCTGCCTGTGCAGAGTAGCCACACGGGACTCAATCGTGGTCAGTCTTGTCTCCAGAGCATTCAGTATCATATCTACCTGCAAAAGAACCAGGGAAAGGCACTTGGTTACACACAGAATTTGACAACACAAAGAGCATGTGTGGACGTCAGAAAGGGCTCAAATCTGATCTCACATCACCAATTCTTTTCATATGATTCTTTCCCTGCTACTTTCATTCTGTGAAAGCTTACCCAGCTCTAACATTCACTGTCCACACAGTAACTTTTGCCAGACTTGGTAAGCATCAAAGTCACACACTCAGCGTTTGCTGGACAACCTTCAGCTTCCACAGTCAACTTCCTTACCCTATTTTGTCCCAACTCTTCCAACCTGCAGTCACTAGATTTTAGAAGAGCAAAACATCAACCTGATTTATGATGTAGTATTTCAAGACAAAATTGCAGCAAAAGCATTTAGTCCATTTCCATAAAAGGCAGAAGAAACATGACTAAAAGTGAACTGAAGATGTGGAGAAGTGAATCAGAACAAGCTAGAAACAATATATCAAATTACTGAGACATAAATAGGAACCTAATGTTGTGGTTGATAAACAGAAAATGCTAATTACCATGAAAATTGAAGGAAAAGTTACTGAAAATCTTGTGTAACACAAGACACCAGTGACATGAAGCAGTCCAGGACATGTTACAATGCACTGAATTGCTATGGGCGAAATAAGCTGTTCTGCAGAAACTGTTGAAGCATATTAAGGTTTTACAGAGGTAATTTAAACAAAGAATGCTATAAGGTTAAATCTCACCTTTTGCAGCACCTCTTGCAAGACAGCTCGACTTTCAAGAGTAAGCGGTTCCTCGTGAAGATCAGCTTGCTTCTCTGGGCTTCCTAAAATATAGCTGAGATGCCACAGTTCAGATCATGCACTTCCCACAAAAATCCAAACATGGCACTCCTCCAGAACCCTGAGAGACAGCCATGGATTCTGGGGCTACAGGATACAGTGAAAAATTGCACAGACACCGAGAACACTGCAGTGCTGGCTGGGAGAAGCAGCATTACTCTCCAAGCAAGTGCTATAGGCTGCAACCAGGTTAGTGCTTTAGAGAATTTTACTACCATGGAAAAAACGAAGTATCATAGCTGTGGAATGAAGAAAAAAACTCCAAAACCACTGTCTAGAGTGTTGGAGTCTGGAATCCAGAGTGTGTGTCCTTGTTTCTGATACTTAGTTATAAGATCCAGAAAAACACCAAATTTCATATAATATGAAATTCATGAGCATGTTTTCATGGTGATACATGAAAACAAATGTTAAAGTTAGATGAAAAAAGCTAAAGGTGTGTGTAGATTAGAGAGTTTTCTTAAATCACTGGGTGAAAAAGTTAGTTTAGAGAACAGGAGACGAGATGGAGGATTTACGGTGCTGTCTCTTGTCCCTTCTTCTTTCTTCTTCATCTTCTTCTCATAGAGGTTTTTGGGTAGTAGTAAGTGATTGGATAGAGAATGTCACAGTGCAACACAGAGGTGATGGGTCATTGGGTCATTAAGAAAAATAATATACGTCTGTTGTTAATTGGGTAAAAATAGGTATAAAGATAAAAGAACTGCCTATTTCGGGGCCATTTTGTGCATCAGACACGAAGTGTGCCACAAGGCCTTGTTTGTACCATCAGAAGAAAGAAATGTACCAGATTGCAAAGATTAACCTTGTGCAGCCAGCCTGGAGAGACCTGTCAAGTTTTGTGATTACCTTTTAATAAACACGAGAAATAAGATTCTAACGAGCTCGAGAATTTTCTTCAAATCACAAGAACTGAGATAAGCAGGGCTCCCCACGAGGGAGGATCCCAAAAGAATTCAGTCCAAAGGAGGCTGAGAAATCTGGGAAGACGGAAAAATACAGAAGTGATACAGCAGAAACAGAGAAACAGAAAAAAGAGTTTTTAAAGAAAAGTTACACAGAGTGCAAAGGTGAACATTCACAGCAATACAGCAAAATGAATGGGAACTTCAAAAAAAGACAGAAGACATTAAAAAAAAAGAGACATTAAAACTAGCCCAGATGAACAATCACTGTCTATTAGAACAAAGCTTGCATAAAAGAACTCTGGCATGGGGCCTTAATTCAGGATATAGTTACTGAAGAATACTTTAAGACCACTTTAAAGTGCTATAAGCCAACTAAACCCAAGCACGCTTTCATTTTCTAGGCAGATTTAAAGACAGCTGAGTGAGAGTCTCAAGCACAGACTCAGTTCTCAGATTTGCCTTCGCCCACCTTAGCAGGGACAGAGCAGATGTGGCCAGTACAGGTCAGAGCCACGCCAAGTTCTGCCCGAGCCCCTCTGGCCACACTTCCTGCTGATAATGCTGACTCCTAACTAACTAACTGCTAACTCCAAGTTCCAGGCCTACTTGGAACTTGGTTTCTCTGCTCTTCCGATCAAATGAGAAGGAATCCTCCTGTGCCCTGGACCCGGTGATATTTTCTTGGCTGGAATGCAATTTCTCATACAAAAGGCAGACCTGTTTGTTTTGTTTTGCTTTGCCTTTTTTTCCTAGGATTTGCCTTACACAGGTGATTTTCCTCACAAGTGAACACTATGATAACAACAGCAGCAATACAGAAAACCACTCTGGGACAGAGCAGCAGAAAAAAACTACCTCTAGACTTTGAGAGATATAACAGGAGCAGCCTGAGTGCGATGCCTGGCACATGAAGTGAAGCTGGCAGGCTGATCCATAAACATTCTGCATTTACCTTTCAATAGAGTCGACACTGAAACAAAACAAATCTCTTTTGTAGTCGAGATGCCTTGGGGTGCACCTGTAGATGCTGCCAAGCGTCCTCGAGCAGCCAGAGCAGAACAAGGTTTCTACCACGCTGTAAGTAAGAAATATAATTTCTTCAGAAGAAAATAAAAGGAAGCACCTCTCTCCATCCATTTTCTAAAAATAATCATGCATTACAATTTTTTAAAGCATTCATTCTTGCTTTGTGCAGTGTAAATTACAAGCATTCATCTTTCCGCCTGAGTTTGCAACAACCCCTCAGGCTGACTGACCTCAGCAAGACCATGAGAATCACTAAATTGTGGAAGGGACCTTAAAGCTCATCCCATTCCACCCCCTGCCATAGGCGGGAACACCTCCCACTGTCCCAGGGTCCTCCAAACCCTGTTCAACCCGGCCTTGGACACTGCCAGGGATCCAGGGGCAGCCACAGCTTCTCTGGGCAACCTGTGCCAGGACCTCTGCACCCTCACAGGGAAGGATTTCTTCCTGATATTTCATCTAAACCCGCCTTCCTTCATCCTAAGGCCATTCCCCTTGTCTGTCACGACACGTCCTTGTGAGAAATCCCTCTCCCTTAGGCTATAAGCCGCTTGCACATTCCACCCCAAAGAAGAGTTCCAGGGGCTCTCGGGGGCACACGAGCACTCCGGGCCCTTTACCGGCCTTGTCCTCAGCGCCTTTCCCGGGAACCCCCGACTCCCCCGGGACTGTGCCCAGCCAGCACCGGCGCTCACCATCCGCACTCGCCGGGGAGTTTGGAGACCTTCCGCTCCGGGTCCACGGCGACGCTGCCGGCCGCACCTGCAGCGGGAGGGAGGGAGGGAGGGAAGGAGGGAGGGATGGCGGCAGTGACCGCGGGGACGCGCCGGGGTGGCAGGGCTGGCACTCACTACGCAGCAGGATGCAGCCGCTCTCCTCGTCATTGACCACCCAGCTCGAGGTGTCGCCCACGGGCCGCCTGCAGCCGGAGCACATGAACACCATGGGCATGGGGGCCGCGCCCGCCCGCCGCTCTCGCTGCTGCTGCTCGGGCCGGCCGCCGCCCGGCTCCAGCAGCGACAGCGAGTTCTCCAGCTCCGGGCACAGCTCCATCGTGTCCCGCCTGCCTGACGAGGGACCGGCAGCGGCCCCCGACACCACCTTCGAATCGCCCGCCGAGGAAGCGGCAGTGACGACGGGACCGCCCCGGAACTGCTCCTGGGGCCCGCCCGCCCCGTCGAGGGCCGGCCCCGGAGGCGCCGCCGCGTGTCGAGGGCGTTTCGAGCTCGTAAGGTCGTGGAATCAATGCAAAGGGTGTGGTTATTCCAGTCCATCCTTTTCATATGAAGCGTTTTATCAAGTCACGCCTAATTCAGAGAGCCTCCTGAGGCGGCAGGGACCCACAAGGATCATCCAGTGCAGCCCCTGGCCCTGCCCAGGCCCCCCAACAACCCCAGCCCTGCGTCCCTGGAGCGCTGTCCAAAGGCTCACGGAGCTCCGGCAGCCTCGGCGCTGGGCCCATTCCCTGGGGAGCCTGGGCAGTGCCAGCACCCTGTGGGGAAGAACCTTTCCCTGATCTCCGACATGAACACCCCCTGGCAGAGCTCCAGCCCTTCCCTGGGTGCTGTCCCTGTCCAGGGAACAGGGACCGGAGCTGCCTCTCGGGAGGAGCTGCAGCCCCCGTGAGCTCTTCCCTCAGTCTCCTCCAGGCTGATCAGGCCAAATGCCCTCAGCCACTCCTGGTGCGGCCCCTCCACACCCCGGCCCTTTCCATTCAGATCCATTCAGAAATGTTTTTCAGCCCAGCTGCGCTCAGGAGCTCCCGGGAACAGTGCGTTGCTCTGAGAGAAGGGTTTGTGACCCAGCTGGCACTTTGTCTACCCTGTCCCTGGGTTACGGGACACCCATCTCACTTGAAAGCACGCTGAGGAGTAACATGAGTGTCCGTCAATGTTATAAATTGTCGTGACGAAATAGAAGGGACAATTTATATAATAATTAATGAAAGCCAATTTTTATTAATTCAGCAACCAGTAAAGCAACCAAAAACCCAGCTGGGGGCAAGCCGGAGGACACTTCCTATTAAGTGTCCTGCACACGGCGTGCGCCTTCGCTGAGGAGGTTCCCTTTTTTATACAGTCCCTGCATCTGGTCTTCCTAAGTGAAGATCGTTGCCTGCCTCTCTGATTATACATACATTCCCACTCCTTATGTTGCAGAGAATTTGTGTTTCATTCAAATAACTTTTCTTTAAAATAAACCCAGGCCTTAATAGTCTATTTCTTTTTAGTAAAGAAACAGCTGTTTTCTTTTGCCATATGAATCCTGAATATTTTGATTTGCTTCCATACATATTTTGATTGTTCTATACTGTTATTCTTTTTCACTGTGTCCTTGACAGATTGAATGTGACTGTTTAAATTGCATTTTGTGTATATACTTGTTCATCATCCTTTATTCGATTTTAACAATCTAAAATGCTGCTGGAAATTATTCTAGTTCTCATTTGTCCTAATTGCTGAACACAGCAATTGTGATGGGAGCTCCTGGAGACTATCTTGTGTGTTACAGCCTTATGGGAATGTGTGATGAATGGAGGTTTGCCCTTTTACAATACTTTCATTACTTTCTTTATTTTCCTCACTGTTGTTGATTCTTTACAAATGCTCAGCAGACCAAAAATGCCAAGTTTTAAAGCATTTAATTAGTGTTTAAGGCATGGGTACACGGAATAGGAAATCAAGGACCTGTTTGGGTGTATTTAAGCATGCATTTTCTTATAACCATCTCAAACCCCTTCAGTCCTTCTCGTATTTGCATATATGGAATAATAATTTTGTAATAGTGTCTCGACCATCTTTTCATTATCCGGGTCTGTAGAAAACTATGACTAATGGTTCTTATTCCTCTTACCATTCCTTAAAATGTTTCTGTACGTGTTGGGAAAAAAAATCTCTAAAGAACAGTCGTTCCCATTCTGCAAACTATCATTAATCACAGAATCATGGAATGGTTTGGGAAATCCTACTGAAGCAAAGCCACAAGAACTATCTGACTCCTTCTATTCCTTTGCACCATGCTCACAATGACTTGTGCAGTTTTTAGGGAGCAAACAGACACTGGGTGGACTGAATCCCACTGCACTGGTAAAGAGACTTTTCCTTCTGAAGAAGGGCTGCTCAGTATGTCCTTCCACACAGTGAAACCCCATATTTGTGTTCAGTCCTATAACATTTTCCAGGATGACATGCACATCATTCATGCACATCAAAACGGATGAAGAACTCTAAATATTACACTTAAATAAAGAGTACACACATATATGTTAAACCTTTAAAGAAATGTGGCTTTGTATAATAAAATAAAACACCAGTAAAAGTATTTAAACAACATAGTTTCCTTTTTTTATGTACTTTGTTCACAGAAACAACTATTAACGGCATATGACATCTGAGTTTATGAAGACCTTGACCTAGTATGCGTCAGTCGCTGCTCAGGGGAGAATGGTAGATTTTCATGATTACCCTAACCCTGCACCACCCAAAGAATCTTCTTCCCACTCCTGCATATTCTTGAATTTCCCAAATGAGGGACCTTCCTCTGTGTGAGTTTTCCCTCCCACTGTGACTCCAGTAACTGCAGAATGCAGTCACTTCCTCAGTGACTGCCTGGTTTTGTGAGAAGTGCTTTTTCCAACAGCCCCAGGGCATGAATTACAATTAAGGTCCAGTTGCATTCTTCCACCAGTACTCCCTCTCTCGTAGTGTACTGCTGTTATAATTTTAAAAAACAGACATTTTATCCTATTCTTTGTGGTCAGTTGCACCAGGATTTTAAAAAAATCAAGACATAAATATACCCAATTCAAATCTCCCGGGCTATAGAGCCATTGGCTGAGATCTCTCTCTCTGCCCAGCTTCCTTGCCAGTGGTGTACTTGCTTCTTATCTTGAATGGGGCTGGCCGAATCGGATTTGTGTTATGGTCAGGTTTACTTTGCCCAAATGTCAATCAATGTGAAACCACCACACCAGTCCAGGCCAGCTGTACTGTGACAATGCTGTGACAATCTCCCACGGCTGGGGGCTGGCAGAGCTCAGCACCTGCAGCCCCATGAACTGTGTCTGGAGCTGAGCCCTGGCACAGGTCACAGCCGCTGACTGCAGTGGGTGCTGAAGTGATGTGGCATTCCTGACCCATGATCTGCTGCAGGTTGTAATGCCTGACTCAGAAAACAGTACTCTGGGTAGGGATAGCAGTAAGACAAGGAGCTCCTTGTTTAAATTTGGCGTTGCTCCAGCTTTGGGAAAAAAAAAAAAAAAAAAAAAAAAAAAAGCAAAAAAGCCATGCAAAGCAAAGTCAGAATCCCTCTCAATACATAGGATAAAATGGATGTCTCAGTTTGGAATACAGGTGTCTGCTAGGGAGGGCAGGAGCCTCCTTTGGAATGAAAAACATAAACCCCCTCCCTCCGAATGATTATAATTTTGAAATCAAGAGGCTCTCAGGTAAAAATATGGGGGTAGGAATAACAGTTCTTTACTAGTATGTATAACAAGGCAAACAATAATAACTACAGCATTAACAACAAAACAGAACCAGGGAGCCCGTGACAGCTTTCTCGGCTGAGACGGGAAGGGATGGAGGAGAGGCTTTGCTACACAAACCCCCTCGGGTTGGCAGTCAGTGCCAGTGCTCCTGCAGGGCTCTGAGGAACACTCAGCTGGAACAGCAGGGATGAGCTGAGATCCCGGGATGGTGATTGAGGTGGAACAGCAGGGATGAGCTGAGATCCCGGGCTGGTGGATGAGGTGGAACAGCAGGGATGAGCTGAGATCCTGGGCTGGTGGAACAGCAGGGATGAGCTGAGATCCCGGGATGGTGATTGAGGTGGAACAGCAGGGATGAGCTGAGATCCTGGGCTGGTGGAACAGCAGGAATGAGCAGAGATCCCGGGATGGTGGATGAGGTGGAACAGCAGGGATGAGCTGAGATCCTGGGATGGTGATTGAGGTGGAACAGCAGGGATGAGCTGAGATCCTGGGATGGTGGCTGAGGTGGAGCAGCAGCTCTGCGGCGGTGCCTGGCACTGCCATGTCCCGGCAGAACAGGGGGAGAAGGGGGCCCACAGACGAAAAAGAAGCAAAAGAAGCAGCTCCGTCTGGGTTATGGCGAATTTCCTTCTTCAAGCCCCAACAGCTCCAAGAGAGTGTCTTGCTCTCTAGCTGAAGAAAGCAGCCAGCCCCCAGCTGCCCCTGCCCTCCCCTCCCCTGCCCCCCTTCCCCCCTGGGCCCAGCTGAACTCTTCGTGTTTCTCAAGTACCAGCAGTCAGGTTTCCCTTCAACTAATGGGCAAAAATTCCATAGGTGTGAAGGAACAAAAGGAAGGACACCCAACTTCCAACACCAGGCTCTGCTGAAATCCTTGCAGGGCAGCAATTTGATGGTACTTTGAAGCTGATTAACTGCATAGCAGCTGTGAGAGAGGAGATGTCTTGTTGCCAAGCCATCAACTGTGGCAAAATTGCTTTTCTTGGATGAACGTGGTTCATTATAGCTTAATTGTAATATTAATGCACACCTCCATCCCAACGTTATCTGCCTCCAAGGTACAACCACCTCTCACTGGGCATGAACTCTATATTTTTTTTACTGTATCTTTAGAGGTGAAATGAGAGAATTTTACACCAATCAGTAGCAAATATATGCATGACTAGTGTCACTCAAGCTTCACCTAAATGTAAAGAAATAGTAAAAAAGTAAGCCAAGAATGGAGAAAAAGTTAGGGAAGGCTCCATCATAACTGCTGGGAGCATTCAATGGGCTGAATCTATCTTCTGTCCCTTAGGAAGGCCTGTTGGGTTAGAAATGCACTCTGCCTGTTGAATAGTTCTGTTGGCGACCTCAGCTTGTCGGTATATTGCTTTGAATAAGTTTTTGCAGTCAAAAATACACAGATTGGCACCGACAGATACCATCATCAACAATCCCTGAAACTTAACCTGTCACAATTTTATATTTATAAAGAATATAATTCCATAATCTGTTCCATAAAATTCCAAAGAGTGACTCCTTCACGGATGCTAGCAGTTGCCAGCAGCAGGTCACACACTCATATAGGAAGTCCCACTGAAGAGTCATAAAGTGGGAAGACCTGCTGAGAGGTCTCCCTTGTGCTGTTGGCCTATTCCCTGAAAATCAGTCAAACTTTCCTCCAATCCAGGACTGCTCAACAAAGGGTCCCTGTAACAGGATGCTGACAGACTCGTCAGGCACAAGGGTCTCAGCTTTCCTGGGGCACTGTCAGACAAGTTAAATACTAAGGGTCATGGAAATCTTCCCTTTTCACCTGACAGTTCTCCAACCACCAGGTTGTGTTTCCTTGCAGAAGCTCTAAGACTGCAGATGTGCACATGCCAGTAGGGCCTGGAGCATGAGCCTGCCTAGAAAACTGTTGGTGGCTGCTCTAAACATGATCACTCACTCTCTCACAGTCAAATGACAGTACTTAGTAAATCTCCTTACTAAATCTTCCCTTCAGTGAAAGCCCAGATAGTGTATTCAGAATAATACTGTGCTGGGTGGACCCTGGCTGGATGGCAGGTGCCCACCAAAGCCTCTTTATCAATCGCTTCCCTCCTCAGCTGGATAAAATACAAAAAGGCTCATGAGCTGAGATAAGGACAGGGAGACATCACTGACTGATTACCATCACAGGGAAAAAAGAGAGAAATTAATTGAATTTATTACCAATGTCAGAGTAGGATAATGAAAAGTAAAACAAATCTTTAAAACACCTTTCCCACATCCCTTTCTCCTTCCCAGTATTTACTTTATTCCCCATTCTCTCCCTCCTCCCCACCAGCAGTGCAAGAAGATAAGAATGGAGGTCAGTTCATGCCACTGCTTCCCCCTCAGGAAGAGGAGTCCTTGTGCTGCTGCAGCATGAGATCCCTCCTACAGGAGACAGTTCTCCATTAATTTCTCCAGCATGGGTCCTTCTAATGGGCTGTGGTTCTTCATGAGCTGTTCCAGTGTGAGGTGCCTTCTCTGGGGTCAGTCCTTCAGGACCTGCTCTAAAGTGGGTCCCCTGTGAGGTCACAAGTCTTACCAGGAACCTACTCTTCTCTCCTCAGGCCCACAGGTCCTTCCAGGACCTGCTCCAACACGGGGCTCTTCCACAGGCTGTGGGTGGATTTCTGCTTACCTCCTGCAGAGCTCCGTGTGCTCCAGGAGGACAGCCTGCTTCACTATGGGCTGCATCATAGGCTGCAGGAAAATCTCAGCTCCAGTACCTGAAACACCTCCTCCCCCTCCTTCTTAGCTGACTTTGGAGTCTTCAGAGCTATTTCTCTCACATATTCTCAGTCTTAACTTCTCGGGCTGAAATTGCTTCTGACTTTTCCTTCTTAAATGTGTTATCCCAGACATGTTACTAGCAAGGCTGGAGGTATTAGGCTTGGCCAGTGTCATCCTGGAGCCAGATGGCATTGTCTCTGCCAGACATGGGGGAAGCTTCCAGCAGCTTCTCAAAGAAGCCACTCCTGTAGCCTCCCTACTACCAAAACCTTGCCATGCAAACCAATACATATTTGGACATCACAGAAGTCTAAATATAAGCAAGAATAAGTCCAGTCTAAAGTTTTGTTACAGGTCTGCAAGTTCTTATTCCTGAACAGGAAAAACTTGCCAACTATGGCATAGGCACTCCATCGAACATTTCCTGCATTCTTCTTTCCTTCTGCATCTCTTCCCAGATTCAAAGAAGCTTCTGATCATGACCTTATCTAATGAACAGTGAACAAGACACAGTTTGCTGAGCTTCTATCCATGCTGCATTACTCTTCCCATCATGTCCAAAATCAGAGTCATTTCCTGATCTAGAGTATTAGCTTCACTCCAGCATTTACATGAACAGCACAATTCACAATTCACCTTGGTGAGCTGCTTCTTTCAACTAGATTGTCTTCTCAATAACAAGAATAAAGGATGTGTGAAGCAAAAATATTAGGGTCATCTTCAAATACTTCATTTATCATACATTCACAGAATGGATTGGGTAGAAAGGGACCTCAGAGACCACCTTGTTCCAGCCCCATGCCATGGGGTTAGATCAGGTTACTCCAAGCCTTGCTCAACATGGCCTTGAACATTCCCAGTGACTCAGTTGTATGAGAGGAGAATAAGTAGGACCATGAGTATATAAAAGATTTGATCTCTCAATTATTCTTCTACTTTGGGAAAATGAGTAGCATATTTTCTCTGGTTACAGAAGCTGCTCCAAACCATTGACCTGTTTGCTAGAGCTCTTTGATGACAGAAGGCTCAAATAGCTGCAGCAGATTTGTCACTATCAGACTGGTTTTTCTTTCAGTTCTTGTGATCCTATGACTAAAGCTGCTTCTTCAGAGACTACCAAATCCAAGCACATCCGGTATGGACAACCTGGCTGGTGTTTATGAACCAATACCATGACAAGAACAGTTCAAGTTACATTCTGTTGATAGTTCTCTACACTAATAACAACTTGAAACTCTTCTTTTGCACATCAGAATATTTCCTCCACACTCCACCACCCAGTTCTGCTAGTGCTCTTCCAAACTTGGCATTACTTTTCATCCGTTTCAAAGTGATAATCTGGGACACAGAATAAAAAGGAAATTTGTGCCCTGAAATTTGGCCTTTAAATTTTAGAAAGACAAGTCAAATACTGCCACCCAGATTGTTTTTTCTGAACCTGCCCTGCATTTATGTGGCTAAGCTTCAGTATTTGTACAGGAGCATGCACTCAGATACACAGCAGTGTCTTTCTGTTCCTACTTCCATATTCATGTTTATGGAAATTTTGTTTTGGAAAATGCTGTCTCTCCTTCCATGTGTTTCTACACCCTTCTGTCTGTTGGCACAGCCGTTTCTCCAGCTTGATTTATACACTATGCCGACGGTTGTTTATCATGGCCACAATGTGTGACAGGTCCAAACTCTTCATCATAACCTCCATGAACTCCTCATCTTTCCTTGCTCCCTCCACAAATTCATCCAGAGAAAGTTCACCTGTGTCAGACACAAATAAAAGGCATCACAATCCACATCTGACAGGAAAAGGAGTACAAAAATCTAGCTTTAGAGACCACTTACTATATAGGCACTTTTCTAAGGCACTCTTCTAAAGACCTCAGAGAGTCTTCTTACGCTTTTATGAAACATCCCCAGTATCTAGACAACACCTGCTTCCTTTTTTTTCCCCCATACAAGGGAAGAGGTAAATAAGAAAGAACAATAGAAGTGGGTAGCTAAGGAGTGGGGTCATAGCATCCTTTTTTTCTCAACCTGTCGTAGTATTAACGTGCCCTATGCTTGCTGATTTTCAAGGATAAAGAAACTGACAGAAGGAGGCTGTGACAAGCAGAAACAATTTTTTCTGTCCTAGGCCAAAGAGCCCTTGTTGAGGGAAGCAGATCAGCAGAGTTATTCTGGAATAACAAAAGAGCCTGTCAGAAAGTAATAAGCACCTGAAGCAGCAAGGAAAGAGATACTTCTCGGAGACACACAGGTACCACAGTGACACTTGACTAACTTTTAATTGAGCACTTCATATTCTTGCTGTATTGCCTGCAGCAGATCCAGTGGAGAAACTCTTAACTTCAACATTAAATTCCAGTTCTTCCTTTCCATGCTAAAGTACTTAGGAGCAGCTGGGGCCATTTCTTAATATTTCCCACTTCTAACTGGCATGAGCTATACAGTAACATACAGAAAGGAAAACAAAACACCATTCCAAAACCCCACTACCAAACTCTTGTGAACAGAACAAAGCTAAGACTCAGTAGAGGGAAAAAAATCCTGATTATGTATCATGCCAGGAGAAAAATCCTTTTTGGTCCATGGAGAACGCATTACTGTCTGAGAATGCAAATAGAAAGAAAATATGAAGTGAAGAGGCCTAAAGTTCTACCAAGAAGGGAAAAATTGGATGTTACTCTGTAGAAAAGAGGCTGCCTGAGCTGGATGACAAAGGCAGGAACCTTACCATCGCCGTTCACATCAATCCTATCGAAGACTCGATTGGTGAACTCTTCTGCACTAGTTTCATGGTCAGCACCATTAATAGCACGAATAGCCTAAAATAAAAGAGCAAGAGTAAGAAACTGCCTGACAACTCCCAGACTGATTCTACATGTCAGCATAGATTCATAGTAAGACACTCGTGCCTGGTACCTTCCCCATACAAATGAACCAGCATCATAGGAAAACAAAGCATAAATCATCAGGCCTTGGGGATGGCACTGAAGAGTGTAAAGGGAGCATAGCTCTGGATCACAGAATGAGCAGAAAAATCCAGAGGATTTGCCTAATTTTTCTTAGGTACAGTTTAGGTGCTGCAGAAATGGCAGAATCAGAATCCACCTAATTGATCCACTTTGGCTCACTCTGTGACCTTATGGTACACCAGGCCTCAGAAACACTGTCAAACACCCTCTGCACTTGACATTATGAAATTCCTTTGTTATATGTTGTGGTAATTTATTTCTATTCTTACTTTCACAATTTCTATTTATATATGGCTTCCTGTGTGTCTGGCTTCTCCCTAAAGCTCACTGGAAATTAATTTTCGTCTTTAAGCCTTATCCGCTTCTCTTTGCTACAATCCTTATTCATAACTACATAGCTCAGGCTTCTCTTTTCTTTCAATGCTAATATTTCCTTTGTTTAAAGATGTCCATGAAATATGTGATTTCAGAGCCTTTATACTGATTCTAAGTATAGTTATATACTGATATATACTGATATATATTGAGATATACTGATATATACATATATATATCAGTATACTGATTCTAAGTACTATTCATTTTCTAGTTTTTACCCTTTGATATTTGGTAATTTTCTTCATTCTTTTTCAAATGCCATTTTACTGAAACTAATGCCATGTCAGCAATTTCCCAAGGTTACCAAAAAAGACAGTGAACTACACCCACAAAATACAAAGGGCAATACATTTCTTGACACCAGTTGTTGCCCACAGGACTTGTTTCTCAAGAGCTCTGTCTTAACTGTTGTTATCTGTTGCTTCACTGTAATGTCTGAATATTTCTATTTCAAGTTACTATTAGGAGGCTGTATGTTACTACAGGTATTGATTTTGGTCAGGTCTCTTTGATACCCAGCTCTAAAATTCTTATCCATATGAGAATGCATTAATAACATCTTATTAGTGCTTTATCAAATCAATTTTATGACATTTCGTATTCAAATATGTAATTTATTTAGGGTCATTGAATCTTTCCTGCATCTTGGAGGAAATATTTTGCAGCTCCTGCAAAATAATCTCAATTTGCAGCGTAATTAATTTGGAGAAATTTATAGTGATCTTCATGCTCATAATTCCGACCCCACCCACAATAGTAATTTGCATACAATCCTTTCCATTCTCAGTCATTCTTCTTCAGGCTATTTGCCAGAGTCAGAAATGTTTTATGATGTTGATATTTAGGAGCTGATTCTAAAAAATAAACTGTGAGTAGCTCTCCAACTTCTCATGAGGAAAAGGACATATTAAAGACACATTGCAGAGATAGCAACTGACAGTCACAGGGTCTGAAACCTTGGAAAGTGCAATTTATGTCACAGTTAGCGAAAACAATTTTATGGTTATCTACGCTGTAACATAAGCTGTGGTGATATTCTGTCAAGTCTGCTTATTGCATTATATGGTGATGGGGAATTCTGCTCAGCGAAGGAAGGATGTTAAAGGTCTCATCCATGATCATCCATGTGGGAAACAGCAAAGGTCTTCCTTGTGTGATTTGTCTTTAAGGAAAGAGGCAAGAACACAGACCCCTGGAGATTCACCTTAATGATGTTGAGCAGTTCATGTCGATCAATGCAGCCATTGCCATCTACATCATAGAGCTTGAAATACCACCGCAATTTCTGCTCCATCTTCCCTCGGAGAACGAGGCTGAGGGCAGCCACATATTCCATGAAATCAATATATCCATCCTGTCAGAAAAAAAACCAAAATTGTGACAGGAATAAACTAAGGGATTGCATGCTCTTAAGTTGTTTTATCTTACTGGTCTTTAGATTCACAGCTGAATGAGAAAGGCCAACAGATGGCACAGAGACTTGGACTTAGGCAAAATCTTTAGTGCAGAGACATTTTATTTCTCTATCCACTAAATACCCAAGTTCCTAAAGTTATGATCTATTACATAGCGGCTCCTTTATGCACACCATCTGTAGTGAGGTAACCTGGCACTCCTCGTTGTCAGCATGAACAAAACCCCCTCTGTGCACCAAAGCTCACTGCCTTTGGCCTACTGGGAGAGAATATTGAGCCCAGCCCATGGGCTGCAGGTTTCCTGTACTGGTCTGCTCTGCCTTTGTGGGAAACTGCTGTTCCAGTAAGCCATAGATCTCTTCTCCATTCTGTGGAAAATAAAGTGACTGGGGATGTTTTGTGAAATACACAGAGCATGATTTGACCACTGGAAAAATGTTCAGTATTTAAGTTTTTAATATTTAATTTCTTGACTCTACAAACAAAGTAAAAAAATCTCTTGTTTCTTTTGCAAGAAAAATGCCAGTTAGTAAAGGTTTTTTAGCCCTAAATTTAAAGCTGACTAAAATTTTGAAGCGGTTAAAAACAAACTGCAAATAAAACACATATCTAGGTCAAAGTTTCTGGATAACCACAACAAATACCAGAGAAAAAAAACGAAACTTTCATTTCTTGAAGTATTTAATCAAAGTCAGATGCCTTTCTGAAATGGATGTAAATAAACATATGTAAAAGGTGAATGTAGGTGAACTAGCAGAGCAGTGCTGTTTTACAGTAAGGATCACCACATTTAAAATGTTCACTCAGGGTGGGAAGAAGGGCATGACAGGCTGAGAGAGCTACGGCTGCTCAGCCTGGAGAACAGCTGGTTCCAGGGAGACTGGTGCCCTTTCCAGTACTTAAAGGGGGCTTAGAAGAAGGCTGGAGGGGTACTTTGGACAAGGGCATGGAATGATAGGACAAGAAAAATGGCCCTAAGCTGAAGGCAGGCAGATTTAGATTAGGTGTTGGGAAGGAATTTCTGACTGTGAGGGTGGGCAGGCCCTGGCACAGGTTGCCCTGAGAAGCTGTGTCTGCCCCTGGATCCCTGGCAGTGTCCAAGGCCAGGCTGGATGGAGCTTGGAGCAGCCTGGGACAGTGGAAGGTGGCCCTGCCCATGACGGGGACGGCACTGGGTGGTCATTAAAAGTCCCTTCCACCCAGACCATTCCATGTCTCTATGACTGTGCTGCCCCTCCCTGCCATGCCCAGCACACAGAACCAGCCCCTCTGTGACAGCGGCTCTGGGCCGGGGGCACTGTGAGCACCACAAAGGCTGTGGGTGCTGTGGCGGTGGCTGCACTGGAGGTGACACCTCGGTTCTGGCTGCTGCCACCTGCACTGGCACCAATGGCTTTTCTGTGGCTTCTCATCCTGCTGGCCCTGGCCTGGCCCGTGGGAGGCACCTGGGACACCTGCAGGTCGGTGGCCCCACTTAGGGGGCTCCCTTTAGGGGCCCCACATGTTCCCCACACCCACACCACAGTGTTCCAGCCTCACTCCCTGGCCAGTGCCCAGGTACTGGCACAACCTGTGTGCAGGGCTGCCACAGAACAGAAGGACAGATGTGCCCCTCAGGCATCCCAGATCTTTCTGCCACTCAGAACTGGGCTGGAAGGGATGACAGGGGACTTTCAGCCTGAGTAGAGCAGCCACTGAGCAGAACAGTGATGGCTTTGTGTTACAGAAGGACCTGTGGGCTCCGGCCCATGGCTTCTGACCACAGCTCTGCAGTTCTCGACTATGGCTCCGTGGCTTCTGCTGCTGGCACGTCCCATGTCATGGGTGGCACCAGTGTCCAGCCAGGGGCCTGGCCTGGCATTGTCAGCATCCAGGCCACCTGGGAGAACGGCACGTGGCACATGTGCACCGGTGTCCTCCTCAGCTCCCAGTGGGTCCTCACGGTCGCACACTGCTTCGCCAGGGGCGGGTAAGAAACAGCAGGGACAGAGATGTCCCCAGAGCACAGCCAGGTGCCCAGGTGACAGCACCACGTGCCACTTTCATCCCGGCTCTTTCCTCTCTGCTTCCCTGCCCGCCTTGGGAAGCAGAAGGCAGGGAAATGCTGGGCCACTGCAGCCCGTGGCTCTGCTCCCTGTCACCCCTGTCCCCTCTCTAGGGACATCTCCACGTGGGAGGTGGTGTTGGGGGCCATAGATCTGACTCAGCTGGGCCCTGAGGCTGAGGTGAGACACATCCAGAGGCTCCTGGTACACCGGCACTACGTGCCTGCCACGGCGAGGAATGACATCGCCCTGCTGGAGCTGGAGCAGCCCGTGGAGTGCAGCGACTACATCCAGCTGGGCTGCGTGCCCGACGCCTCGCTCAGGGTCTCGGAGCTGAAATCCTGCTACATCGCCGGCTGGAACTTTGCCAGAGGTGAGTTCCCATGCAGGATGTGCGCCCTGAGGGAGAGCTGGGCATGCCAGGGACACAGGCTGGGCACCCTGGGGACGTGGAGTGGCCACAGACAGAGTCCAGCTGCGGGATGGCAGCAGGGCCGGGGCTCGGAGCAGCCCGGGCTGGGGGAGGGGGTCCATGCCTGGGGGGGCGGGGGGGTGCGGCGTGGTCATGGAACTGGATGGACTTTAAGGTCCTTTCCCACCCAAACAATTCCATGACTGTGAAGCTTCTGGAGAGATGGGTCTGGCCCCTTCCCCAGAGCCAACAGCTGGACACAGCTGGACGAGTCACTTGGAGGCAAAGGCAGTCCCAGGGAAGGGGTTGAGCCAGACCAGGGGAAGCAGTTCACCCCAGGCAGGGGAGGGGATGGGCACCGACCTGCTGGGGGCTCATTCCCTTCTGTGCCCACAGCTCAGGGAACAGGCATGGTGCTGCAGGAGTCCAAGGTCCACCTGATGGACACGGAGCTCTGCAACAGCAGCCGGTGGTATGCGGGGACCATCCACCCCCGCAACCTGTGTGCTGGGTACCCGCAGGGCAGCATCGACACCTGCCAGGTAGGAGTGTGTGATGAGTCCCTCAGCCCCCAGCAGAACAAGAACCCCTCATCCCCCAAACACAGCCCAGCACAAGCTGGGCCTGGCCTGGCACTCTGCCACCCTTGGGTCTCTACCACTGCCTGGGCTGCCCTTCCTTTCCCCATCTGTGCATCCCTGCCCTTTATCCTGGGGCTGCCCTTCTCTTCTTCACCTGTTGGTCCCCTTGTCCCCAAAGCCCAGTCCTGTGCACAAAGCCCCTTCAGTGCCCCCAGAAAACCCAAAGTACGGATGTGACCCTGGAACATCTGTCCCCCGCACATCTGGGACCCATGTGCAGAGATGAGAGAGCCCCCGAGCTGCTCCCAGCCCAGGGCCTGGAGGCTCTGGACCCTGAGCTGAACCTTCCCAGGCTGGGAATGCAGACCTGGCAGGGGCTGGGAGAGAGGAGCCAGCCCTGGGGATGGGAGAGAGGAGAAAACCTTGGGATGGGAGAGAGGAGAAAACCTTGGGATGGGAGAGAGGAGAAAACCTTGGGATGGGAGAGAGGAGAAAACCCTGGGGATGGGAGAGAGGAGCAAACCCTGGGGATGGGAGGGAGGAGGCAGCCCTGGGGATGGCAGCAGCCCACCACAGCCTCTGATCTTCTCTCCTGGCACAGGGGGACAGTGGGGGTCCCCTCGTCTGCAAGGACAACAGAGCCGACTACTTCTGGCTTGTGGGAATGAACAGCTGGGGAAAAGGCTGTGACAGAGCCAGGCACCCCGGGGTCTACACCTCCACTCAGCACTTCTACAACTGGATCCTGCTCCAGACGGGCCTGAGCCCAGCAGAAAGAGCCGGTCCAGCACCGGAGCCAGTTGTCACCTTGGCCCCTGAGCAGAGTCTGGAACCAGAGGAACCAGAAGAACCAGAGGAACCAGAGGAACCAGAGGAACACATCCGCTTGACCCCCGAGTACAGCCAGCGACCAGTGGTGACATCCTCGGGCACGTCACTGCCCGTGCTGTTCCCACACCAGATCCTGGTGCAATTCTGGAATCTGCTGCAGGAGTTCCTGCAGTTTCTGAAGGACAAAGAAGCTTGAGCAGCAACAGGATGAGCAGGACCCAGGGCTACAGTGGACCACAGCATTTCCTGCCAGGCCAAAGGTAGCCTTGGGCCAGAGGCTTCTCTGTCCTGCCCGTGCTGCTCTGCTGTGGCCACACCGATGCTGATGTGACTGAAGGGTTGAAGTAAAGTTTCTGCATTCATCATTAACCGTGTTTTCAGCCCTGCTCAGTGCACCCACAAGCTCAGAGAGTCCCTGCTCTGTCTGTCAGTCTGCTGTGCTGTTCACATTCATTCTTCAGCCCAAAGAGGGCTCCATGGAAATCTCAGTGCCCCTTCCAGTGCCTGAAGCAGGTTATAATAATGGGGGGAGTGGTTTTTTGCATGGGCAGGTTGCAACAGGACAAGGAGGAATGGTTTCAATCTAGAGGAGGGGAGATTTGGATGAGGTGTTGAGAAGGAGTTTTTACTCGGGGTGATGAGGCCCTGGGCCCTGAAATGTCCAAGGCCAGGTTGGATGGAGCTTGGAGCAACCTGACATAGTGGAAGGTGTCCCTGCCCATGGGAGGTGGTGGAATGAGATGGCCCTTAAGGTCCCTTCCAACCCAAACCATTCTATAATTCTACAATTGCAATTTATAAAATAAGAATATTGAAAATTTATCCTATTTGTCATCATCAAAGTTCTCAAAATCTGAAGGTCCAGAAGGCAGACAGTCCCATCCATCATGTCTGTATTACGACAGGGTGGATTTTCCTCTGTTCCTTGTTCCTTGCCCTTGTTCATAAAAAGCGATTAAGTGAATAACTGTTAACAGACTAAGATTAACTGATGTAGATCCATTGCCACTAGTTGCCACACTCTTACTTCGTTCCTCTTGAGATCACTGTCACTTTTTTTAGATGATAGCTTTTAATCTTTTCTGACCAAGTTTGAATTTGTGAATCTTCTTGTAACATTGTTTACTGGATAACATAGGGCTCACAGGAAAAATCTGGAATGCACAACATCCTTGAATAAATTTTAAAGTCCTTAAACATCCCAAGAAGGGAGAAAGGTGAAGTGAAAGAAAGACTTGTGCAAAAGCTGTTAAGGTTTTGCTTTCACTTATGAAACTGCTTCTCATGACTCTTACTCTCCTAGTCACAGAGGACTTTGGGATGAGAGAAGATGTTCTTTGAGGTCTGCAGTCATTTCCAGTCATCTACCACAAGACCTCAGCTACCCTAAGGGGTCCTGCCTGCTGCTCTCTTTAAGAATTTTGTTATATTCCTAAGCATTCCTTAGCTCCTTATACTGTCTCACATGTCCAAAATAACATTCTTTGTTGGTCTCTAAGCTTTCATTCTTCAAGACTAACTCTGTGATTTCCTGCCTGGTTCTCATGGCTCTGTGACTGGATCCTCCTTGACTCCATTCCAGAGCCTTGGAGCAGAGAGTATATCTGAATTTTCCCAGGATGCTATAAACCCAGTTTTCTTTGTCATTAAGAATACAGGCTTTCAATCATAGGCTGAAATACATATGGATAAAAAGCAGGCAAGAGTGAGGGTCATTGCATGCTTAAAGGAATTATGGGGGCTCCTGTTTTCTACCAGCAGTCACTCGTCACAATGAGGAACAATAGCCACCCCCTCACTCGAGCTTCATGCTGCACCTTCCAGCACTGAGGAGAGCCACAGACATTGTCTGCCCATGTAGTGTTAATTTCAGCTGCCAAATACCTGGAAATTACTCCTCTGTGAATACTATAATGATTTCTATTGTGTCTGATTCCTGTGGTCTCCACAATTTCATACAGCTATGTTTTTGAATAATAAGAACATGTAAGAAGAATAGTGAAATTAGCATTTTGCTAGTTAAACAAGGCCATGTCAAATAATAGGCAATAAGGAATTTTCAAAATTCAAAGATGAACTTGCATGAGGTAGTTAGATAATCAGGAGTACTGTTTATGTCATCTACGTTATTACCTGTACACATTAATTTGCTCCTTACATTTAGATACTTTACATCATCATCCCTTGGCATCTTTCCACACCAATGTTTGCAAGAGAAAAATGTTTCCAAGAGAATATTTATGTTCTTTATGTTTGCAAGAGAAAGACAAAGACCCTGAAAGTGCAGGAGTTGGATCACTTCTAAGCAGCACGAGACAGTTAATTCCTTGCCGGAGAACTCACCTTGTTCATATCAAACGTGCGGAACATCTGCTCAATGTACTTATTGGCCTCTGGATCCAGCCCTCGAAGCCCAAAGAACTGCTTAAATTCATGCTCTGTCAGCTGTCCAGAAGGACACTCTGTCATGAATTTCTTGTACCAGTGGTGGATCTCGACAGCCTGTAGATCATCCACAGTGGAGCTGCTGTTGTTTCCCATATGTACCTGTGGTCAGAAGGATGATGATACAGGAATGATCCTCTTTCTCCTGTGGCTCTCAGAGCACTGCCTGTTCGCTCCTGTCCATGCTCGACACTAATGTCAGTTACGTGAGGGATCTGACTTTCCACAAACCAATTATAAATGTTAATCTTCTTGGAGGCTGATCCACAAACCAGAAACCTTCAATGATATAAACAGTCTTCTTAGAATGGAAAGGAGATGCAAGATAATCTAGCAAATCACTTCTATTTTAGAAGCTAAAGCAGAAAGGGTGAGAAGGTTAATCAGACACTGGCACTGGGAGCTATACTGGTTTGGTAGACTACTCTATTTTTAACCTTGATATAATTATACATGAAGATAAGAGGAAATGCCCACAAGATGTGGGCTGTGAGGTTAAGTAAAGATCTGATCCTCTAAGTGGATTTGAGAGTCTGTTTTCTCAAATAGACATGTTGAGTAACAGAGTGTGTAGGGCCAGTAACTGTTACAGAAGTGGCCCAGTACAAGAGTGAGGTTATGTGGGAAAAAGCTCACCTCCATGCACACAAAGGAACACAGAGGAACAAGGCTGAGGGGGGGGGACGGACACAAATGTTCCCCTAGTTTGGCAAATCCAAGAACCACCATTGAAGTGCAGTCAACCCATGAAATGCTCAACTGTACAGAGGGGAAGGGGCAAAGAGAGACAAGCACAGGCTGGGGAACACAAATCACCCAGTAAGAGAAATAAAGGCCCGCTCCCAGCTCTTTCTAAATACGTCTCAGGGGAGCTATCAGTCGCATGGGCCTAGAGGTGGCACCCATGATGAGTCAGTGGGAGAGGTTGTGGAGCACCCTACAAACTGAGTACTGACTAGGGGCACAGAAAACGCTGGGAGGTCCAGGGCAAGAGCATCTGGGGACAAGACTCACAACAGGATGTTTAGGGGAGGAACAGAAGGTGTGGAAAAGGATGGGTCTAGGTAGTTTGGGAATGAACAAACATATGGAGGCAAGGGAAATAGAAGGGGCTGGTTGCATGTAGAATGGTGCTAATCAGTATGAATGTCTATCTGTGTCTTCTGCCTGGTAATCACAGTCTTTCTGGTTTTCTAACACTTCTACCTCTCTTTTTTTTGTCCAGCTCCACAGTGCTGTGCTCTGGGCATATGTATGCATGCAGATTTATGTGCCCACAATGGGATCGAGTGAGACCATGTCAGTCTATGATCACTAGTAAATATCAAGCTAGACTAGCCAGCAAATAGGCCAAGTAGTTTGTGAAACAGGTGTGTGTATGTCTGTATTAGTGAGACCACTGGAGTAGTTGACTATTAGACTGAAGGTGGAGGGTTGAGGGTCTGTGTTTCTCTGTGCAGGAGACAGCTGCATCCTGGGCACCTCATCACATGTACTGGAGTGTACACAGTGTACACGTCTGTTTGTAGGTTGTTGTGTACAATGGAATCTCTACCAGTGGTGGGGTTGTGCACCTCAGAGGGTCTGGCATGTCCAAGGCATCGAGAGGCAGCTGCTGGGTAGGCTGAATGCCTAAGCGCACACACTGTGTGCTTCCCACTGATGGACCTTCACAGAACCACAGAATGGTTTTGGCTGCAAGAGTCCTTAAAGATCATCTACTTACACCTCTCTCTGTGGGCAGAAACACCTTCCCCTAAAGCAGGTAACTAGAGTCTAGGCTCCTTTGCCGGCTATGCTCCCTTTGATGGAGCCCAGGCTACAATCAGCTGTGAGTGCACATTGCTGGCCCATACTCAGTTTTTCATTCCCCAAGACCCCCAAGTCCTTCTCCACAGGACTGCTCTGGATTCACTTGTCACCCAGCCTGTACCCATGCTGGGGATTGCACTTGGCCTTGTTGAACTTTATGAGGTTGGCATGGGCCATTCTCTCTAGCCTGTCCAGATCCTTCTGGATGCCCTATCCCTTCCATATAGAGTATCAGTCACACCACTTTACATCCACATTTAAAGCCAAAACTTATTTTTAGTATAATAGAAATTTTAACAGTCTGACTTGAGAGTCATAATAACAACAGAATACATCTACATCTACACCCTACATCTAACAACAGAGAAGCAAAAAAACCCAATGTATTCAAGTACTTATATACAAGAAAAAAGCTGCACTAGTAGCAATAATACAATTAAAGCTGCAACACATGCACTTTGTTTCTGTGCTTTCTCTGGTGTTACACTGACCTGCCTGCTGCTCTTCTGGATATTAAGATCTGTGGTTCACTCAGATGTTTGCAGAGGAGGAGGGGAGAGTCATGGGAAGTTGTCAGCATCTGAGTCCTTCACTGGGAGGAATGTGATATTCTTGTGCATAGTTTCCTCATCCTCTTTTTTAGTATTTTTTCCTTTCTTCTCTTTCCTTTCACTTAGTCACATAGGTATGTGTTAAGAGTTGTAAATATCTCATTCTACCAAGAATAACTGTTTGCTATTACTACCAATACAAGCCCATGGCTGTACCACGCAAAGATAGGTAAGTAAAATAAATTAACCACAGATACCTGGAGAAATTGCTCTCACATCTAAAGTGAACAAAGGGAAGAGAACAAAGTGAACAAAGCTGCAGACAGGGTATGAAAAATGCAGAGCACACTTGGCAAGCCTTGGTTCTGAGGCCCTGTGAACAGGGACAGAGCCTGTGGCCACACTGGGGCAGCGCTCCTGGTGCCACCAGAAATAGGAATACAGCGCATCTGAGTGCACAGTGAGGGTGGCCAGGAGGCAAGGAAACTGTGCTGCTCAGGCTTCCTGAAATCCTCCCCTACATCTGGCTGGGGCAATCTCTGGAATCAGACCGAGAAGTGAATGGATGAAAGGTTCTGAAAAGGAAAACGAAAAACTGGATAGGGGCTGACAGTGTGCACATCCCCAGCAGCATGGGCAGCAGCTGAGGGGGAGAACTCTGTCCCTCTGCCCCACTCGGGTGACACCCCACTTGCAGAGCTTTCTCCAGTCCTGGGGCCCTCAGAACAAGACAGATTTGGAGCTGCTGAGGCAGTCCAGAGGAGGCCACAGAGCTGCTCCAAGGGCTGGAGAGCTGAGGGTGTTCAGCATGGAGGAGAAGGCGGCTCTGGAGAGACCTTACTGCAGCCTATCCGGATCCGGCAGCTCTCAAGGCCGGCTGGAACGGGGCTCCGAGCAACCCGTACCTATGGCAGGGGGGCGGGACTGGATCATCCTTAAAGGGCCGCTCGGACCAAACCACTGGCCGCCACTTCGGGCGCTGCCCGGCCGTGAGAAAGCGGGCCCCCCGGCCCCGCCGCCCGCCGCCCCCCGGCCCCGCCGCCCCCCGGCCCCGCCGCCCCCCGGCCCCGCCGCCCCCCGGCCCCGCCGCCCCCCGGCCCCGCCGCCCCCCGGCCCCGCCGCCCCCCGGCCCCGCCTCCCGCCGCCCACTCTCCAGTCCGAGCCTCCGCTTCACCAGCAGCGCCGCCCTGGCCCGAAACGCCGCAGCTGATTGGTCGCTGCGTTGTTATTGGGCGGGAGCCCAACACGTCCTCGGGATTGGTCACTTTGTGCCATGTTGCAGGACAACCATGGCGCCGAGGCAGCTGCTCCGTCGCGATTGCCTGGTCCTCACGTCTATCTTTCAGCCACCGCAGCTGATTGGTTCTTCTTCGCCGGGGGGCGGGCCTCGGCCGGAGGCGGAAGTGGCGGCGGCGCGTTCCGGTGCTGAGGTGGCGCGGTGGGAGCGGTTCGGCGGGGGTTCCTCGGCGGGTCAGAGTCGCCCCTCGGTATTGACTCCCCGCGCCGTGCTGCAGGTCAGTGCCTCCCCTGTCGTCGGTACTGTCAGCCCGCCCTGTGCGGACCGCGGACTCTGCCGCCCGGCTCTCGGTGGCGATCGCCGGCCGGGCTCCTTCCGTGGCCATGCGGGGCCGGATCGGGTTCGCAGCTCCCTGGGGCCCGGGCCGTAAGTGGCAGTGGGCCGGGGTGGGCCCACTTCTCGCTCCAGGCTCTACGGCCCGACCCAGGTGCCCCCCGGGTACCGGGAGCGCAGCCGGGCCGGGGGAGTTCCGCGCTCTGCGGGGCTGCCGGGGCCGTGCGGTCCGGGAAACCTGCGGGGCTGCCGGGGCCGTGCGGTCCGGGAAACCTGCGGGGCTGCCGGGGCCGTGCGGTCCGGGAAACCTGCGGGGCTGCCGGGGCCCGGCGGCGCTGCCCGCCATCCCCGGGGCAGCAGGAGCCGCCGCTCCCGGAACCCAGCACGGCGCTCCCGCGCTCCCCGTCCCTCCTGGTTTCTCTTGGAACCCCTCTGCACAGCCTTAGAAGTTTGGCCCAGGGCTTGTGTACAGCAGCAGTGCTTTTAATGCGTGTTTGATTTTTAACGAAGGGAAATGCAAGGAATTAACTTAATTTATGTATACTAAACTTATAGTAGAATAAATTAGGGGAAAAACATTGTCAAGTCTTTCTTTGCTATGGCTGATACCTAGGGATAGAAATGCCCTGCTTGCTGCGGACTGTGCAGACTAGCAATGGACTTAGACTGTTTGGGTCAGGGATGTGTATTTCAGAGGAAAGTGGCCTCCTCTTTCAGATCACTGCTGGTAATTCCAGTGTTCAAAGTAAAGTCTCCCCGGCAAAAGTTGATTAGTTACAGGAATGCTGAGCAAAGGTACGGGATGTAGAGGATCCTGGCTTACATCCTAAGCACCGCAAGGGTCCTTGCGTTCTGCTCTTCGTTACAGAGGTGGGAATCCATATGCCAGTGTGAGCCTGGGAGAGCACCAGTCTTGTCTCTGAGGGCACTGTTTGCTTTATTGGGGTGAGGCAGTGGAACACAGCTGTCCTTTTGTGTTTGTGGGGAAACTGGTTGGCGTTGTATAACACCAGGATATTATTCCTGTCTCAAGTCCTTAAGGCTAATGCACAGGACAGCCACCGCCCTCTGTGCAGGCTGTTAGCTTTGGGGCAGAATTTATAGCCATGTTATGCTTGTTCCTGGATTTGTTCTCAGGGAGGGTTCAAAGAAAGCAGAGCCAGGCTCTTTACAGTGGTGTCTGGTGAAACGATGAGAGGTTGTGAGCAGGAACTGTGAGACACAGCCGATTACCTTGATCATCAGGCAATACCTCCTCACTCTGTGGCTTACTGAGCACTGGCACAGGTTGTCCAGAGAGGTTGTGAAGCCTCTGTCCTTGGAGATATTCAGATATGCCTGCACAACTTCTGTTTGAGCAGGGAGCTTAGACCAGATGGCCTCCTAACTTTAGCCAGTCTGTGGTTCTTTGGTAAGATTCTCCTTGAGCCTTTTATTTGTTGTTCTTCGCCAAATTTTGTCCAACTGTTTTCCACCTCTTGTTCTGGAGAGCCCAGAACTGGACTCATTATTCCAGATGTGGCCTCACCAGTGCCCAATGGAGAGGAAGGATCACCTTCCTCCTGACAACACTGCTAATGCAGCCCAGGATTGCTGCTGCTGGCCTTTGCCATAAGGGTGCATTGATGACTTAGGTCAGTTGTCCACTGCAATCCCCAGCCTCTCTCTGCAGTGCTGTGTTCCAGGGATGTGTTCTGAAGGATGCTATCCAGGGCAGAGGCCCACCTGGGCCCGTGTTTTCCCTGCTTCCTCTACAAAGACAGCAAACCTGTTGCTGTTTATGGGATTGCAGAATCGTTTTTTGTTCCCCATTCACATCCCTTGCCATATTTGGCTGACCTGAGAATATATATTAAAAATTAATTCAAAAACATGAATCTCTAAGACTTGAGTTCAGGTTACTAAAGTCCACATCCGTGCAAATAGCTGCAGACAGTTTCTCTATTTGCATTTTTAAGGAGGCTGACTGTGAGCCAAACCCAACAAGGCTTATTAGCTTGAGTGCAGTGTCAGATTAATGTGGCCAATCTGGACAAAGGCCAAGGAAGATTTTCTCAATCCAGGTATGTATGCTTGAAATTGTAATGCCTGTAGCAATGCAGATATATGCTGAAGCCCATGCAGATGCCTGGATTCTGCTTCTTTTTTGTACTTCTAATACCGCTTTTAATAATTAATCTGTTGGTTCTCTCAGTCCCAGCCACATATTTTGCGTTTGTGACTTTGAGAAGCTGTAGCCTAATGCTCAGTTGGAAGATCAGATCCATCCTCTTCAAGTATTGGGGACAGTTAGAAAGAGGCATTCTTGTGCTTGGATGGCTGTTTTCTAAAATGCACCAATGCAAGACAGCAGGTTTGGTTCCTCATTGGGGCATTATGGGAGTGATGGTTTACAAAACTATAAATACTTTATTATTCTTATAATGGATTCCAGACATTCCAGGTCTCTAAATGAGCATCTCATATTACCACCTTGGTGAGCATTTGATGTTATCTGAAGAAATCTCCCTAGCAGGAACTGTAAAGCTGTATTATTCTGGAATTCCATGCCTCAGTCTCGCCCAGGGCCAGCTGAGAAGTGAGACATAAAGCACTCAGAGTGAAACACTTGTTTCACTGACTTTTGTGTTGTTGCAGAACATGAACAATCCTGGCATTTTGACTGTGCTTCTGGAGGAGTTGCATACCCTTGAGCTCTTTGCAGGAGCCTGTCTGAGGCTTGGCCTCTTGCTGTATGCCTTTTTGGTACACTACCTGCTGCTTGGGTATTTGATTCCATTGGCTGAATCAAATTGGCCATGCAGTGTGAGAAACCAAGGCATGTCTGCAAATCCATGTTCCCAAACAGAGCAGACTTGTCACTTCTCATGCTTATTGCAAATGACTGTCTAGCAGTCCTGGAGTGTATTATGTAGGATGAAGGATGGGCTTATTTCTTTATTGTTGGATAATTTATTTCCTCCTCCTTTTTTTGTTCTTTTTCACTTCTCTCTCCATCAAAAGTCGTATTTCATGCAATCCGTCAGTACTCAAGAGACTAAAAGGAATGGCAAGAAAGACCTGTGTGTGACTGCTCTAGCTTGGAAACCTTACAACTGAATCGTCAGACCCATGAGCTCCTTGGAGCACAAAGCAGGTCAGTATTCACATGTTCTTTTCTGTTATTGATGCTTTAATGTGCATTGTCATGTTTTCTACTTCTGCAAAATCAGGTGACTGCTACAGAAAAGTAATGCATTGCTCCTGTCCGCTGTCAATATTTTCACACATTTAAGTGGCAATCTACAACCAAAGATTTGCTTAATAAGACAAAAGAGGTCAGGTGTGGACCTGATTTCTCTGAGCCTGAGAGAATTACAGCCTGTCAGTGGCTGATCTGTTCCCAAGGGAAAAGTCTCTTGAGAGCTCTCTCGCTCAAGATCTATCTCTGTAAACAATTTCACTTTCTCAAAACAGTTCTGTACAATTGTAGATAGTGTGTTTTTCTCTTTTCCCGCCAATGGGACAAGAGGTGTTGTTCCCTTTACTGATCATGTTAAACCTGTAGCGTAAGACCCTATAAAAGCTGAAAAGTTTGGGGAATAAAGGCCTTTTCCTAGCAACTCGTTCTGGTGTGTGCTGTGAATAAATCCACGCTCCTACATCGTGTCCAACAGTGACAGTCAGGAATGAATGGATCTGTGTAGCCAGCTTCAGGAGCCTGCTTCTAGTGAGGCAGAGACATCATATTAAAAGATTGCATTGGATGGAGATAATTTTAATGATGTAAACTTGATCTTACAACTAACGTGAGTTTGCCTAGTTTCAGCTTGCAATACTGCAGCTTCCTTTTTGCCACTTATAGGCATGGATAGTTGTGTGGCCTTTCTGTTCAGAGATGTCAAATGTCACATGTTCTTTTTATAGAACACTAGAATGATGATTCTGTGATTCTTAAGGGGCTTTGGGAGTTCAGTTGGTCAAATTCTTCGCTCTTAGCATGTCTAAATAAATCAGATCGGTTTACTATGAGCCTAATACAGTACTTTACCATCTTTACCATCATTCTTTGTGCATTTTTTTCTCTGATTGAAATTGCTTATGCTTCAACTTGTGTCCTCTGCCTCTTGTGCATTTGATGTGGACCTTGTAAGAGGTGTGTGACTCCAGCTACATTATGTGTGGTTGTAGGGAGGACAGCAGTTGCATCCCACTCCTCACCTGCTGTTCTCAGGGCTGAGCAAGCCCAGCATTCTTACACTCTCCAATATGCCTTGTAAATGCAAACCCCGGTCATCCTGGGGGCTCTCTGCTGTTCCAGTTCTAGTGAATAGATTCACTATTTTGAAAGTGGGCACTCTACTTCAAATGTAGCCTTGTAGGTGTGAATTGAGAGGGATAACTGCTTTCCTCAACCTGCTACCTGCAGTCCTACCAATACAGCTCAGTGTACACCTGACTTTTGCTGTGAGCGCACTGGTGACTTGTGCCAAGCTTGGCCACCAGCACTTGGAGCTTGTCTTCTGCCACACAGTTGTACAGCCAGTTGCTCCTCAGCCTGTACCACTCATGCTTTTCCCATTCTAGGCATAGGCTTCTACCTTTCCTGAACTTCATGGTGTTTCTATCCATCTGTTTCTCCAGCCTGTTTTTATCCTCCTGGTTGGCATCTCTGTACTTTGGCTTATCAAAGGCTCATTTGAATTTGGTGAATTTAGTGAGGTGGAGAATGGAGAATTTAATTTTCTGCTCTCCCCAAAATTACAAGTTATATGTTGCTAGCTGGTACTGCTCCATGTTTTTAGGTTCTTCATTTCCACTTACTGGATTAGTTTGGCTCCTGAATTTCAAGGAAAGGAAAGAAGGTATGCTGAGCAGCAGCCAGGGAATATAGGTCCTCTCCAGACTAATGCTCTATGTTGAGGTCCTGTCCTGGATGTGACATACAGAGGTCTCATGATCTCTTCAATGTGACACGCTTGTATCTGTTTAGCAATCATCAAGGCTCAGTCCATTATTTCCACTACTTATTAACAGAAATGTGATTTTATGTTACAGGCTATGTTTGGCCTGTAGAGAAATTACTTCATTTACCAATCACCCTTCTTTTCAGTAAACTGAACAGATCATGGTTCTGTTATGTCATTGTTAGTGACGTTACAAGAATGAACTATGAGGATGACTTAGCATCTGCTATAAAAATGTATTTTTCAATCATACATGTAGAGCAGTGAAGGAATCTTCGTGTGTCTTTACACCAGTATGTCCTCTGCCTTAATGTTCAGAGGGTCTGGCTGCTCTTGTTAACGTGACCATTTCTTTTTTCCTGAGGTTTTCCTTTGGCTTTTCTCTCTTGGCAAAGGAGACAAATTCCCTACAAGCCTGGTCACCAGCTCCTGTAACATTAGAGATCAGCATAAGGGAGCTTACTCTTCATAGCAGTTTTGACTCTGGAACTTTATTCTGACTCTTGGTTTTGTTTTAGGCTCAAGATGCTGAGCCGTTTGTCAGATTTAGCAACTACTGTTTTACAAGAGCGGTCTGGGGAGGATGGAGATGCAGTTACTGAACCATCTATTGCTGTAAGTACAGTGTTATCTAAAGACTTTCAGATCTTATTGACAATTAGTTTGGGGAGCATGTTTTATTAGACTGCAGTGACATCTGTCTCCTGCTTCATCCTTGCTGAGCACTAGACTGAGTTGTCATTCTACTCTGCTTTTCTTCAACTCCTCACCTGTTAACTCAGCATTTCTTTTGCATAGACCATAATCTCCTCAGTTTTCACATCTGAAGGTGATCCTAGGAAAAAAAACTAGAATTAGGGTGAAGAAAGACTTTTAAGAGTACTAGTGATTGTGTGTAGCAGAAGGGGAAGCTCTGCACGGTTAGGTGACAGTGGGAGGCTTCACCTCTCTGCTGCCCTTCAGTATTGAGACAGTGGATAGTGTGTGACAGTGCCTCTCATTTCAGATTTGTTCATGTGGTGTTCAGCGAGTTACTCTTTGTGTGTTGGCTTACAAGTTCTCTGAGCTTTCCTCATGGTTCATCTAACTGTATATTTCTGCAGGCTCCATGAAGTGCCTGCAGGCAGCAGAGTGCAACATTGAGGACTGGAGCTGAAGATGTCATGTGGATGCTCTGCTGCAGTCTGTTTATATTTTTTTTCCTTCAGAACACTCATTTTGTTGTTTCAGGTAGAAGCTGTGCAGTCAGAAGCAGAAAGCATGGAGGAGGCACCTGAAGAGCTGTTGGAGCGCCTAGCTCAAACAGAAAAGCTAGTTGTTCAGCTGAAGGATTTGATTCGAGAAAAGGATGCCCTGCTCCAGGAAAAAGAAACTGTACTCAAGGTACCATTTCTTTCCCTGGGGATCAAGAATAAAATGCTGCTTCAGTTTGCAGTGCAAACCAGTCTCTGGGTTTTTTTGAACGTGAGATACCTGCATGATGAATGGCATCAGTTCCAGAGAATTATTGGAATTTGAAGAATGGACCCTAGCCCAAGAGATGTAGGCTGTCTTCTGTTAGTTTGATTGGGTTAATTTAGTCTAGAGTAGATAATCCAAGTTGCACAGCATTTTGTCTCAGAGCTCTTTGAGGCCCATGCAGATTCCCTGTGGCTCTAATAAGTACTAATACCTGGTGTGAAGTTGTTCTTTCCCCGCTTCAGAGTGTTTGACACCAAGTGTCCTCGGCTTGGACAGGAGCACTCTGTGCTGGGTTAGGAACTGGCTGGATGGCCGGGCCCAGAGAGTGGTGATGAACAGTGCTGCATCCAGCTGGCAGCCACTCACCAGTGGTGTCCCTCAGAGGTCTGTACTGGGGCCAGTCCTGTTCAATATTTTTATTGATGTCATGGGTGAGGGTATTGAGTCCTTCATTAGTAAATTTGCTGATGACACTAAGCTGGGAGTGTGTGCTGGTCTGTTGAAAGGTAGGAGGGCTCTGCAGAGAGACCTGGAACGTTTAGATGAATGGGCAAAGCCCAGTGGGATGAACTTTAGTAAGTCCAAGTGCCGAGTCCCGCATTTTGGTCACAATAACCCCTTGCAACACTGCAGGCTGGGGACGGTGTGGCTGGACAGTGCCCAGCCAGAAAGAGACCTGGGGGTGCTGCTGACAGCAGCTGAACATGAGCCAGCAGTGTGCCCTGGTGGCCAAGAAGGCCAATGGCATCCTGGCCTGTATCAAGAACAGTGCGGCCAGCAGGAGCAGGGAGGTCATTCTCCCCCTGTACTCAGCACTGGTGAGGCCACATCTGGAGTTGTGTGTCCAGTTCTGGGCCCCTCAGTTCAGGAAGGGTGTTGAGACTCTTGAGCGTGTCCAGAGGAGGGCAACGAGGCTGGTGAGGGGCTTAGAACACAAGCCTTATGAAGAATGGCTGAGGGAGCTGGGGTTGTTCAGCCTGGAGAAAAGGAGACTCAGAGATGACCTTATCACTCTCAGTGGGGGTCTGTCTCATTCACCAGACAGCAACTGATAGAACGAGAGGACGCACTCTCAAGTTGCACCAAGGGAAATTTAGGTTGGATGTTAGGAAAAGGTTCTTCACGGAAAGAGTAATAAAATACTGGAATGATCTGCCTGGGGAGGTGGTGGAGTCACCATCCCTGAATGTGTTTGAAAAAAAAAAGACTGGATATGGCACTCAGTGCCATATTTTAGTTGAGGTATTAGGACATCGGTTGGACTCGATCTTGAAGGTCTCTTCCAACCTAGTGATTCTGTGAGTAGCCTGTGCTGCACTCATCCACTAGTCCAGTGGTTTTATGACACATTCCCAACATGTTGCCTACCCTGAGGTATGGTGGGAGTGCAGTTACTTGCGATAGTTCTGAGGTACTGCATATAGCAGAGGAAGTCAAACTGAGTTTGTATTCACTGCTGGGTGAAGTCCCTGAGTGCTCTGTCCCTTGAAAGGAAGTGCTGGGGTAGAAGCTACAATTTTAGCATGTGTAGTGTTTCAGAACAAATTTGGTTTGCAGATGTGTTTTAAATAGTGCGGTTACTGGGGAGGCAGGGGTAAACAGACCATGGTAGACTGGCAAGCTGTGTAGCTTTTTCAGAGTGGTGCTTCTTGGGTAACAGCACTGGAATCTGAGGTGCAGTCAGTTTGTGTCCTTCTCTTACAGAAGGAGCGAGAGGCTGCGGATGCGAAGCTGATGAAACTTAAACTTCAAGCCAAAGCCAAGCTGGCTTCCCTGAACAAACGCATCGAGGAGCTGACAGAAAAAGGATCACCACAGCCTGTACAGGCCTTAGCAGAAGAGCTGGAGTATCCCAAGGTTGGGCAAACAGGGCTGTTTAAAAGATGTAGCTTGTACTGATAACCTGATACTGCCTGATGTTTCGGGTCACAGTGACCTAGCAGGGCCTATTTGTCTTATTGGCAGAATATTCATACTTCTGGCAAGCATGTCTATGCCTGTGCTGTAGCAAGCCTGTCTGTCCAGCCTCCTTGTACTGCAGATGCCCTTGGAGTGCTCAACTTGATCTCCTCAAGGGCATGGGCTAGTTTCCCTTTGCAAAACTTCAGTAATCCATTGTAGCCAAACTCTTTCCTGCACAAACTGTGTGTCTACCTGAGCTATGAGTTTCAAAATGTTACCTGTCATGTCAGTACAGTAAAGGTTGGCTGGAGTACAAGAACAAAGAGCTAAGGTCATTGAAACTGGAAGGCAGTAACTTAAATATAAAAAAATAAATATCTATTTTTTCCAGTCATGTAGCTTCCTGAGCCATCATAACGTTTTAGGGTTGAGAAACCATAATTGTGTAATGCTAGGTAAAAACTGAGGGAAAGTGTCCTCCACGAAGACATTAAAGAGGCTGTGAGCTACTAACTGGAGGCTCAGATTGGAGCTGGTAATTTTTAAAAACTTGACTATGTGATCAGCAGAACAATGTTTTCTTTAAAAAGTTGGCATTATTATGGAAAAGAAATGGAATGGAAGTCCAGAATGGTTTCCAGACATCAGATGATGTTCATTAAACCAGAGAACATAAAGGTTATTTCAGACATTGAAAAAAATATTAAAATATTATAGGAAACAATAAAAGGTGCTTGTGAGAGCTGTCAGATGAGAGGTGACTAATAATGATGTGAAGATCAGTTCTATGACTTGTGTTAACTATTTTTGATTGAGCATCATAAAATCATAGAAATGTGCTTCTGTAATTCCCAATGCCAACCTGAGAATCTTCCTCAGTGCAAAGCACCATCTGGTTTCATACATGAAGAATTGGATGATCTCAAGGACTGACATAAAAGAAGAATAAAGCAAAATTTAACCAGTGCACGATCAAGCATTTCTGGTGTCATGACACTGCATACTGCAAGGTCATGACAGCATTCCCTGTCTGCAGAGGCAATGGAGACCGTGGAGGCTGTTTGTCTGTGTTACTTGACATTGCTGTCCTGGTGCTGAGGCTCTTTTTTAGCTTATCTATATGCAGCATGTGTGTGTAACATCTGTGTGCTGTTGCATGACTTTGTGTAGACTTGCTGTTGAGGACTGGTGAGTGTCCTTGCTTCAAAATTCAAATTTATCAATTGAAGAAGGCAAAATGAGAGAAAGCTGGTCATCAGTTGATTGGTGCAGTATGGATTTTAAAAAGAGGCCTTATCTTTTTTACATACCATTTTAGCTGTTCTACTGAGGGTGGCAAGGCCTTGTGAGGGGTGTTGTCATGTTCTGCTCACTTGGAATCAGGAAAGATAAACTCTGAGAGCAGCCAGAGACTTTCTGTTCTCCCATCATGTTAGCAGCTGCTAACTTGGGAGTCACTCAAACAGCTTGGTTATTTAATCAACCAAAGTCATTTCTTTCTACAGTTGTATGAGGAAAGTGAACATCAAGAAAGTGGCTGAACTGTTAAAGGATAATGCAGGTGAATGGATGAAAGTAAATTAGCCATTAAGAAAAATGGCCGCCTAATTAGAGGAATGCGGGCTTGAGACAGTCTCTGGTGGACATGGTATGGACCACAGCTGTATTTGGTTTGGGTTAGAACACAGTTTGAGTGAAATTATGTTAGGGCAGTTACCTGCAATATTATGTATTTGACCCAAAAACCACTAACTTTTTCTTGCAAGGTTAGACCTACTGAGAAGATACAGAGTCCTTTATTTACACTTATTTCCCCAAGTAGATGCTGTCTTGAGTAATGGGGGTATTTCCTAGACAGTTACCCAGCCATTTGAAGGTGAAAATTCTAGGCTAGAGTTGCGTGTTGTGCTGAAGTATTGAATATTAGCAAAGGGCTGGGTTTTTTTCTTCTCTATGATGTGGGCCCTGTGGGAAGGCTATATTTTAAATATCTAATTAGTACTATTATTTCCTGGGCTTTTAGCAGAGTGCCTTATTTTGAGAGTAGTGGAAGTATCAGCTTAGCTCTTTCTATCAAAGTTATTTGTGTACAGAGCAATTGAGGCCTCTCTCAAACTTTTGAAGTGGGTGAAGATAAATTATGTTCAGATATAAGAGCTTATTCATTTTGGAAAAACATAATATTTAAAAGCTTGAGCTCTTTGTGGCTGTGCTGCTGTCCTTAATTGTGGCACTCCATGTAATGGTCAGTGTAAGAGGCTTTTCCAAATCAGACTGTAAATATCAATCCTGAAAGCTAATTACAAGTAAGCAAACTAATCCACCCATCTTCCCCTCTAGCAACTCCTCTGCCCCAGTCTTATAAGTTATGTATATCCCTGGCTTCTTAGAGCTTCCTGCATTTCTGTTCTTTATTTTTCTGTCCTGTTCTATTTCTAAATTTAAGTGCAGTTGAAGCTTCCTTGTCTGTCTGTTCTGCCTCCTGCCAATGACCTTCTCTGTAGGTGAAACATCTTTTGAGGAACAGTAGCCTCTTATTCTTATTACACTGATTTATACGTACTTTTAAAAGCCTTCCTAGTATTTTCAGAATGAGTTTATAGATATAAATACTCTGTAGAATTCCTGTGTTATCGATGGTATTTGACCCAATACCTGCCACAAATGAAATGGAAGAGATGTGTTTTATATATGTTCAGTACAAAATAGCCAGCACTGAGTGCTTGTAGTGTCTGGAAGTGCTGAGATGAGAATGTAGAGCAGGTTTTGTCTGCTGAGGGGTGGGTGGTGAGGGAGCTGTCCTTGCCCAGGAGCGAAGCACAGCTGTGAGTTCAGGGGCCTGCCCTCACCCAGCTGGGGAGACAGAGACAGGAGTGCAGATACAGCGTGCTGGGTTGTCTGACTGGACACAGCCTAAGCATGTTTTATGTGAAATATTGTTTATGTTTCTTGGTCATTAACAGAGGATGTAAGTGCTTCAGAGTGGAGTAGAACTGATCATTATTTGCCTGTTCCCTTTGTTTGTATCTAATAAGTTCATTGCTATTAATCCTGTAGTCTAAAGAGATTTCCATGGGTGTTTTCTGTCATCTAGAATGTCTACCCGTTTGTCACATAGAGAATATCCTTCCATAGCTAATTTAAAAATGTTTTTATTTCTGGTATTAGGAGAAGTTTGTGATGTTAAAAAACCTCATAGTAGTCATATAATAAGTAATGTATTTAAAATGTATAATATATAATATAATACTTATAAAATGTATTTAAAAATCTAATTTGCCTTAGTTTATATAGTGAGCAGTCATGACTGTTAGCCCTTCCAAGTGCTTTGGCGCTTCCCAATTAAAGGCATCTTGTGTATATCTACACAGAAATAGGGAAAATAATTACTTAACATAGGATAACTTCATTTAAAGTAACAAAAGAAATGTAAAGTTAAGAAATGAAGCAATGTAGTAAAAATAAGCATCTAATTAGGAGTCAACAGTGAAGTAGCATTTTAGTGTATGTTTTAAAATTAATTAATTATTTTTTTAAACCAGTAATACGGATAAATTTACTTTCTTTTATTTCTCTCTTCCCATTTTTTCCTCTTGCAGTGTCAGAAAAACGAAAATAGAAGTGAAGGGCACAGAGAGGAAGTGGAAGTATTGAAAGAGCAGCTCAGGGAGCGAGAGGAGACTGTTCAGGACCTGAAGAAACAGCTGGCTGTAGCCAAAGTGAATCTGAAAGATGCTGAAATCAAGTATGCAACACAGGTACAGAATTTTTTTTTCTCTGTTCATCAGTCTGTGTTTCCCACCTCACAGCTTAGACTAGTATGATAGAATAGAACAATGCTTACACAGCTGGTCTTCAATTCCCTTACCTCAATTTTTTCAGTTTTGTTCCTCTTCAAATCACCTAGGTCCATAAATTTCACTGCCTTTGGCTCTTCCTCTAAACATTACGTTAGTCTTTCACAGTCCCCAGATTATCTTCTCCTGACCCCCATTCTTGCCCCCAGGCCAGAACCACCCTTGGTGCAAAAGGTGCCCTGCAGGTAAGGGATGGGATTCACCCTTGGACAATGGGACCAATGGCTCTCTGAGGAGGGGGGAATCAGTCCCTGGAAGGGCCTGGGTAGGGTGTCCCTTCCTCTGAGTAAGAATTTGGGTTCTTCCCTGTCTGCCCCTGCTGTTCTGTGATGGGCTTTGCTGGGGCAGAGTGTTCTTTCAGCTGCCAGGCCTGCCATTGCCCCTCTGTGTTCTGCTGTGGGTGTGCAGGACAGCTGCTTATCACACATGTAACAGCTTTAATTTTACATTGTAGTCATTTGTGGAAGGTTTTTTTAATACTCTAAATTGCAGATTTAGCTTTTGAACTGTGAGTTGGGCTGCAATCCTATACATTAAAAGCCCAGAAGTTTTATGAACTGTTAATTATATAGTGATCATATATTTTATTATTCTGCATATTTGTATAGTAAATTCTATGCTTTTTTGCTTTCTGGGACCTGAAATATTATCAGTTGTTATACACATATTAGTAGGATAAAGACACCAGGTAAAAATACCATTTGACCAAGATGATGTATAGGATTGTCAAGCTGAAAACTCCATCACACGCACAATATGCTGGTGCATGTTGAAAGCAAGCCTGTGTGTCTGCCAGGTTCATAACCTTGTTGGCTTGTTTTTATTTTGTGGCTTATGTTTTCAGCTGAGTTCCCTGCAGGAAGTGATTCAGGAGAAGGAAGCTCTCCTGGAGGAGCATGTGCACCAGCATCAAGCTGAATTGCTCAAGATGGTGGTCCAGTCAGATATGGAAGTAGAGATGCAACAGGTATATTTGAGATAATAATCGTATCATGGGAGGAGGAAGGAAAAGGACTTTTACCAGAAGACACCCTGAAAGAACAGTTCTTGTTAAAGTAACTCAGAAGGGATAAGAAGAAAGATGCTTTGGTTGTTTGGAGTTTTTTGGAATGCTAGTTGGGACTTTGATTCCTAGCTTCAGTCTGCTGGTTTGCTATCAGTCAAAGAGAAAGAACAGTTGAAAAAAAGTGTTATATTATTGTGCTCCAGTTCCCTATTCATGAAGCAAAGTAAGTTCCTCCTACTGCACCAGGGCTCCAGAATAGGTGTCAACAAAAATGAATTAATTCAGGCTATCAAAGTAGCTGTGTTACAAAAATGGGGTGTATCGATGAAACCTGGGAATCTAAACTTATATTGGTCTCCCCAATGCTGGAATAGCCTTGTCTCTCTCACAGAACCTGCACACACTACAGAGAAAGCTTGAGGAGCAGGAAGCAGCTCTCTTAGGACGAACTCAGGTGGTGGAACTGCTGCAGCAGGAGTTACACGCTGCTGAAAAACAAAACCAGGTACCTGGTCTGCCTTTTATTGCTTCACTCTGTGTGTGTGTGTGTTTGTGTGTGGGGGGTGAATGGGGCCTTTGTCAGTAACTCAGAAGTTACCAGAGTAGTTTTTTTTGGCACCACTTTTCCATCATAAAATCAGCTGGGCCCACCCTCCCTGGTTCAGGTGTTAGACCTGCAGGTCTGTGTGCACTGCTTACAGCAGGTACAGCCAGACAGTGGGGTGCTGCAGCTGCCAGCTCTAGTGATCCAGGTTCTGGGCAGGTGGAGAGGGTCTAAATCTATCCATACCCATACTGCTGACTGTACCTTGAAAGCCAAATATACAAACCTTTGCCAAAAGCAGAAATGCCTAACACAGTGCTGCTGAAGCCTCAGTGTTTGTGAACTGCAGGGTCCAGGCCAGTCAGAGTAGAAGCACCTATTCTTTGGTATGTTATGCTGAGAACTTGCTTCTATGGTGACACAACTTGTGGAGTGGGATTGGCTCTCGCTTCATCAGTTTGGAAGGTGAAGAGGATGAGATCAAGTCCGTGCATATGTGACTATATAGATATGTGCTTCTTGAGACTTGAGGATTAAGAACACAACCTCTTAAAAGGTTGGTTTGCATATAGAGGATGAGTGTAATTTTTGTTTTTCCAATATCTGAACTTCTGAAAATTTTCCATCCCTTTAAAAGAGATTTACACTGAATCAGTCTCGTATTTGTAGGTCGCATGATCTCCAGCCAGTCTAATGCTGAACCTCACTTTGATAATTTTTACACACTTGTGCCCCACATATTTTCTTTTGTTCTGTGTCCCAGCCAGGCATAATGATGGGTGCTCTTACTACTGTGAAGAGGTAAAGAACCTCAGTAGGCTGACTTGTGCTCACTAGTGCTACTCACTGCATTGCCCAGCAGGGTGTGTCATGGAATGGTGGCATGGATATCTACATGACACGGTTGTTGGGCTCCCTTGGCTTCTCCTCAGTGTCTTTAACTTCCCTCATACGTTCGGTGGTCTGAAGGAGACCTGGTATAGGTACAAACTTGAGGCCATGTGGCAAAAGCCTACCCATAAAATAAAAGGAGCTCCTCATCAGATTCCTTCTGAAATTAGCTATGCAGACCATCCACAGTTCCAGGAGGAAGAAGTTTGACAACAGGAGTTTGGGCAAGTGTAAGGTCTGTTTCTGTCTCTTGGTCACCTTAAATCTCTGGTCAGTGTTGACCAGAGCCTTCTGAGATCTTTCTTAAAGCAGTGGGTACTGTGTGGAGCCCTCTGTTATCTCCAGATTCATATTTCAGCATTCTTCTTTCACATACACACTTTATATTTTTTTAATTCTGCTCTGCAATTGTTGAGTTCTCCCTCATTTGTTGTAACTCTTCCTCCCCTTTTTGGGAAGTTTACTTTCTTCTAAAAGAGTATTCCTGGCCACTCTTCTATTGCTTCTTTACTCTAAATTCCCCTTCTCTAAATCAAGACTTACCTTTTCTTTACCACAGCAGCAAGCATTGCTTTCTTGCAATTTCCAAATAGTGGGGCGGTTTCTTTCTAACAAATTTAAATTTCTGACGTGTGTTTCCTCCTTTCTGCTACTCAGGTATTTTTAGAGGATTTAATGAAAACCTTAAAATATAATTCAGTAATTTGTTTTGTCAGGGTTTTTAACTATTTGAGAGAGAAATGAATTTCTTTATCATTTTACAGACACTCATAGATCAGTGCCAGAAGATGGAAGTGGAACTAAGCTCCGTGAGGGATGCACTAGATGCGGAGAGACAGGGGTCTCGGGATCTCAGGGAGAAGATGGAGCTGGAACTAGCTGAGAGGAAGCTGTCTTCCCATCGCTTGCAGGAGGAGGTGCAGTGTCTCTCACAACAGCTGGAGGAGGCAAGAAGAGCACAAACCGAACTAGAGGTGAAGTATAAAGACCTGGAACAGGAACACAGGCTGGAGGTGGAAGAGAAAAACCGGCTGCTCAGTTGTCTTACGGTGGCTGAACAAGAGCTGCGGTGTGGCCATGCTGTCCTTGGAGCTGAGAAGGACCAGCTGAAACAGGACAGTGGCCAGCTCTTGGTGCCATCTGTGGTACATGGAGCTGCAGCACACGGACCCCTGGGTGAGCAAGCATGGCAGCTAGCTGGAGCAGGTTCTCAGGAGCCTGAGTATCATTGGGCTGCCTTCTTTTTGGCTTTGTTTTTTATAACAGCTCATAAGAATGGCTTGATGTAACAATTCCTAATTGCACAGGGACATAGGAGTGGTGGTGCTATCTCAAACTAAGGGGGTCTAGTTTGATCCCACCATGCTGTTTTTGACAGCTGCAAGAGGAGCAGAAGTGTGGGACAGCATTATATGGTGCTTTGCTTGTGTACTGTCCCAGCCTCTTGTCTTTTGGGATTTAGGGATTTCTTGAGCTGGATGTATTTTTTAGTTGGTTAGCTGGATTTTTTTCAGTCAGCTTATGTAAGTCCTTTTTAGATGTGCTATGTTCTTCACAGTCTGAATTTCTACTGAAATTATAAGTAAAACAACCAAGAAAAGCAAGAGGTGCCATTTTCTCCATAGACCTGTGTTAGAAATAATGATATTGATCTTGCCTCAAGCTCTTATTTCAAATTGATTTTCTTCCAGCTTCTTTATGGCCCAAAGCTGAAGCAGTGACTAAGAGATAAGATTTGGGAAACTATAGTGCATGAGTGCAAAATGGACTTAGTTTGGCAAAAAAGACAAGAACAGACCTTAACTCCCCTTTTTTTCCCCTCTGTCAGTTGAACTTCTGCAGAAATGTGAAGAATTTGTTTGCTGTCAGGATGAGCTGAAATCCCAGCCACAAGTGCAACTCTCTGAACTGGAGCAGCAGGTTTGGTATTTTCAAATTATTCTCATTAATTTTTCTGGTATATTGAGGAACTGAAGCCAAATGAAATGTCTGAAATTCCTTTTTTTTATCATGGATTGCTTGAGAAAGGCTTTTATTCGTTCTCTCAGCTGATGGGCAGGCATTTTATGACTACAGAAACCTGGAAAGAAGTAGAAGTCAATTTGAGTAACTTAAAAGTTGTCAATTGATTTTTTTTTTTTAAAAAGTTAACCAAGTGATCAAAGACTAATTTGTATTTATAAATGGTATTAAAATTTATTTTTCTCCTCTCCATCCTGTTTAAACAGAATGAATCAGCTTCACAGGAAAAAATAGTAGATCAGGAAGACCAGAATGAGACTTCATTCCTACCCACAGAAAACTTGGAAAGACAGAAGGCAGAAGGTTGTATGATTACCTTTCCTATTTTAATATTCTTGATAGACTTAAGAATCATTCTAGAAATAGTTTCTACAAAATAAGATATAGCTGAAGGGGTAGCTTTCCCCAGTACAAAATGCTGACAATCTGCAGGTGGTACTTTGGGGGGCAGGGGAGTATTTTTGATAACTTTTGCTGAAACAGTAAGGCATATGCCACATATAAAAAACCCCAGACAATTACATTGGTTTTGAGTGTCTGGTCATGTAGACTGGTAGCAGCTCTGTCAGAATTATACTATAAAACAATGGATTCCCTCACGTGTTTACTTTAGGGTCTGGTGCACTATGACAGTAGTCTGTCTTGATTTCTGAGAAACAGATTAGTTTTGCTTCCTGTCATTCAAAGATAGAACCTCTTTGTAAAAATCCTGGTGAGGGAATAATCATCAATAAACCAGGTTCCTACTGTCCTAGAACATCATCTTTCTGGTTTTTGTTCCAAGATCTCAGAGATGCAGGTCTTTAATGAACTTCAAGACATTGTTTAGAGTCACAGCATGGTTTGGGATGGAAGGAACTCATAAAGACCAGCTGGTCCCTCCCCCCTGCCATGAGCAGTGACATCCTTCAGCAGGTCAGGTTGCTGAGAGCCCCATCCAACTTGGCCTTGAACACGTCCAGTATAGGGCAACTGATGGCTCTGGGCAATCCAGAGAGAAGCAGCCCTCTTGAAACTGCAATAAAGCCTTGAAGAAGCCTTTCTTTTCCAGGCTGAACAACCACAAGTCTCTCAGCCTCTCTTCATGGGAGATTTGTTCCAGTCCTCTGATCATTTTTGTGGTTTCTTCTGGACTCACTCCAGCAGATCCACATCTGTCTTGTACACAGGAACCCCAGAACAGGACACAGTGCTCTAAGTGAGGTTTCACAAAAGCAGAGAAGTCTTGGAGAATTGTCTCCCTCAGCCTGCTGCCCACACCTCTTTTGGTGCAGCCCTGGATATGATTGGCTTTCTGGGCTGCAGGCACACATTTCCAGCTCCTGTCCAATTTTTAGATCACCAGAATCCCAAAGTCTTCCTCTGTAGCCTGTTTTCAATCCCTTCACCCCGCAGTCTGTGCTGGTACTGGGGATTGCACCAGCCCAGGTGTAGGGCCTTGCACTTGGCCTTATTAAGCCTTGCTCTGCAGAAGGGCTGAATGGCTGCATTCCTCAAGCTGGTCCAGGTCCCTCTGGATGGCATCACATCACCCCAGCAAAATCAGCTGTTCAGCCAGGTGTCCTCCACAGGTGTGCCATGGGTGCAACCACCCAGCTGTCTCTGCTGGCAGCTAGGACACTAAATAGTACCAGTCCCAGGAAGGACTTCTGCAGGACCTGGTTCCCACTTGGATGCTGAGCCATTGACTGCAATTCTTTGCACACTGCCGTGCAGCCAGTCCCTTGCCTCACCTGACAGCCCACCTGTCAAACCCACATCTTGGCAATTTAGTAGCAAGGGTGTTGAGGAGACCTTATCAAAAGCCTGACAGAAATCCAGCTTTCAGCCTGGTTCCGTGCCCCAAGCTACAATTGAATACATCCAAAATGCACCTGGAAAACTTCAATCAGCTTTCTTAAAAAGCAGCTCCTCCTTCTACTGAAAGGAATTCCACCTGAAAAATGCAGTGACTCTGAGCTTCGCTGTCATGTTATGTAAAACATCTTTCCCAATGCATGTTTAGCTGCATGTTAACTTCAAAACAAGCTTTTGTTGTTGTAATTCTGTTTCCAGTGGGTGTGTTGAACACTTGATTACTCACTTTTTTTTGGATCTTAAACACTGGGAGATGTAATTTCTTTTTAAAAACTACCAAAATATTAAATGAAACATAAAAAAATGGTTTATGTCTGCTATATAGTTTCTAAATACTTTGTTACTCCTTTTTGTGCCATGAATTTGTCAGTCTTAATTAAAGTGGGATGCCTAAAACTGCCCACTGTAATCCATTCCTAACTTGGATAGAATGAATTAAGGATTTTTAGATAGTTAGGTTATATTTTGCAATTTCTGATGCTTTTCAAGCAGACCTCAACAAATTCCTTCAAATTCCAAGCTATTTGAAATATAAAGTCTCTTGAAATCCTTGTATAGTCTTCACTTCCATGGGTTTAGCCGTGCATTAGACCAAAACCTCTGTAACTCTCTTTAGATCTGTATGGATTCCTTGAACTTTTCTTGAGGCAGCTCTTTGAGTGACTGAAGGTCTCTCCTCCTGCTGCGTGAGGGAACGTTGTATGAGGCTTTCCATAGTTCAGTTGGTGGAAAGACTACAGTATAGTGTGAATCAATATAGGAGAGCCATTATCACAGAAAACACAAAATGCCTTCCAATTGTTAGAATTCACAAAACATTAATTTGAGCTTCCTCAACTTCCACAATACTTAGCAAAGACAGTTTTGTATAATCGTACATAGAAGGTGTTGCAAGGAGTACAGAAGAAAACTTTGTACTGTATGTTGATGGTATGTGTGTCCTCTCTGCATGCTCAGAAGTGAAAACTACAGAATTCATACCCCTAAGAGAACTGTTTAACTTGGTCCTGAGTTTTATTTTATATATTTATTTATATTTATTTTATTATTTATGTATATGAACCTGTTTTTCATACCATCATTACTAGTTAACATGTTCACAAAATGGGGCCTGCTTTTTAATGCTTCTAAGTTGGTGTTTCTGGGGAAGACACAGTATTTGTTGCTTTACTGGCTCCTGCACTAAAAAGCTGAGGTATCACCTAATACATTAATTACAACTGAGATGAATTACAGAATGTATTTTTCTTGTACATTTATAACAATTTCTCATTTTATTTTTTCCAAATGAAATTTGAAACAATTTGCTACAATAGTTCTTTCTTTCCTCTCCTTTATAAAAATGTTTCTTAACACTTGAATCTCTATTACCTTCTTTCAGTATGTTTGTATGACAAGAATTGTGCTTTTCTAAAAGCTGCTTAAAACAGCATGTTGGTTGTGTGGTTGCCTGTAAAGAAACCCAACCCACATTATCCCATGACAGTGTTATGTATCTCCACTATATAAATTCTATTAACAGCCATGTGTCCTTTCTCGAAAGCTCCTGGAAGGATATCCTGTCGCTGTCTAAAGCAAAGTCTTAAGTTTCAAAAAAATTTTTTGTGTTTGAATGTTTCAGAAATGCCACATTTACGACTTGTTCTCCAGGAGTCTCAGCAAGAGGCTGTGTTGGTCACAGAAGATGCAGAACAGGTAATGATTAAGCAGCTGAAATAAGCTAAAACTAAAATAGGTCAAGGACTGGCCTTAGAACAGCTAAGCTGTCATCGTCTTTTTATCAATCCTCTTTTGAGGGTTATTATTAACTGGATTAATGGTGAAAGACAGAAATAGCTTCCAAATACAGCTTGCACTGTGTTTGTAACAAACTGTTTCCCTTTGCCGGCTGTGTGGATTTCTTGTGTCCTTCATCCACCCAATCCACATTTGTGCTATTTTCTGCCTGTTGTGAGTTAGATTTTCAGCAGAACTATGGGCTAATCTGAGACAGGTCTCTGGAAATAAAATTCCAAAGGCTCAGCTGTCATTATAGAAAAGATGCCTTTCAAACCAGCCCTGTCCATTCCCATGGCCCTGATGGGCACCTGGCTGACTGGGAGAGCTGTGTGCTCCTTGAGAGGGATACAGGTGGGCACTGTCCTTGTGCTACTCCACTGTGTCCAGCTGCAGGTACAAGTGCAGTCAGGTTCTTGTTGAGAAGACTGCAGGATGAGGAAGCTGCTGCTTGGCTTTATGCTCAGCATGGTGAGGGAGATGACAGCCTCTGTGTATCTGTCCCGAGAGTTTGCTGTGGAACTGACTGTTAGCTTAGAGCAGGGTCTGGCTTTTTGCAGACTGCTCTACTGGCCCATCCTGTCCAAAGGGGGACAGTTAATGCTGTGTTTTATCTAATACATTCCTCTCTATTAGAGGGCTTGTATATTACTGGGAAGTATTAAGGTAAAAGTTGATACTTGGAACCAGAGAAACATTTTGAGTCATTCATCCTGCTTGACTCAGACCCTTACCTTCCAACCACCCGCAGTCGAGCTGTGAGCTGGTAGATCAGTGGGAACACACACACACCTGCATGCATAGTCTTTTCAAGGGCAGATACAAGCATTTGGACTATTTGCTACTGCCCCTTTATAGACAGTGGAATAAACAGGTTCTTTAGCACATGACTCACGTGGAACAAGGTGAGTGTTGAAAATGGGTCAATGAAAACAACCCTGGAATTGTCCATTTCAGTATCTTCATTATAAAAAGAGTCCAGCTAAATAGCTTACATCTGAGTTTTTACACTTGCACAGCTACCATTTCTGCACCTGGCCCATGGCTTTAGGCCAAGTAATGTAGTTACCCAAACCCAGGTTAAGGCATCTAGCAGTTCAAAGGTTCTTGTGGTGTTATTGGTTTGTTTGTGTGATAGTGCCTAGCATAACTTTATTGAGAAAACTCCAGATATTTTTATCTGCTGGAGCAGTGAGGCATAGACTGACAGACACGTGACTTCTCAGCTTCTCTGCTTGGGTGGTCAGTGAAAGGTTATTATACTGTAGTTAATCCCTTTGAAATAGTGAAGATGGAAGAGAAATCATCTCAACATGGGGAGGAAGTTATTTGAATCCTTGCATTCATTGATATGTTAATCTGCTGAGATAAGTCTTAGTCTATTGCTTAACATCAAAACCAATCTCTTTTTCATTACTTATTTATTTTCATTAGGCTTAAGAGTTGTGTCCAAACTTGGGACTGATAGGTTTTACTTAGAGCTTGGCAGAGCAGTAGACTGCTGAGAGAGCTGTCTTCTCATACCAGGATCCTGGCTCAAAGCTCAGTGTTGTTTCTTCAACCCACAGAATAAGAATATTGGTGCTGAGGCAAAATTGCAAGACTTGTGGACTGTGGAAGCTCCAGCCTCTTCTGTAGACTGCTTTTCTTCTGCAGGTGAGGACACAGAATAAGGCATGTGAGAAGAAAATGGTGGAAATTTGACAAGTTTCAGGGACAAATCTTAAGATAATTTAGAAGGAGGAACTCTGAGGTCAGAATATAAAGATGATAATCTGCAGAATGCAGGAAAGATTTACATAAGGTAGAGGAGAACATTCTAATGTGGGATGGGTAGGATACACTAGAAAAGAAGAAAAAAATGGTTGCTAAGGTTAGAAAGAGAGAAGGGGTTTGAAGGAGTGTGTTTGTAGATGCAAAGACTAATGTGTAAGGCACAGAAGAGAACTGAGATAAAATGAAGATCTGTATGTTTCTCTGCAAGCCACTAAATTTGTGTCTGGAATTAGTTCTCCCCTACATCCCACATGAAAAAAAAAACAAAACAGTCAAACCAATCTATTACCTGGTTCTCTTGTCTCTTTGCTCTTCATCCTTCTGCAGGGGTCAGAAGTTCTGTGTGCAGGTGGTGCCAGCATGCAGCAAACACAGGGAGTTGCACAGAGCCATATTGCAGCTTCAGGGTCTGAATTTCTGGCTGGGGTTAAACCGCAGCAGAATTGTCTGTGCACTGTATAGTCTCAAACTCTGGGTTGTTTTCTTCTGTGCTTAGTTTGCTGCCTTTTTTTTTTTTTTAATCTTTCCTCACCTTCTACAGAAGCTCCAGTCCTATTTATTGTCCCTTCACTTACCTACTGACTTTACCTGCAGGTTGTTACACTGATGGTGACAAGTGTACTTTTTCTTACTAGGTATGTCAGGAGAGCTGGTGAATTCTGAAATGCAGAAGCCTTTTGGTGATACTTTCGTGCTCTCTGAGGTACAAATGTAGTCTAAAATCCTTTTGGTCTCAGTATTGTATGCATTTGCATCTATGAAAACTTTAATTTTGTTTAGAAGCCCCCAAGACTTTATTTAACCTCCTGTGACTTAAAGTGGCTGTTTCATTACGACAGCAGTCTTTTTAAGAGCAGCTCTCCTATAATGATTCCTCATAAATTGTTTCTGCCCTCCAAACTGATGAACAGCTTTTACAGTGCAGCGTGTTGGCTTACTGGTGGGCTGTTGATCCAAGCTTACTGGGGAGGATTTGTGACTGCTTTTCTTTTGTAATCTCTTTTGGGGGATGGGAAGAAACCTTATGATAGTTATTTTGAAAAAGCTGAGTACTTTGTTCCAGGTACTTTGTCTAGTACTTTCACTTTGGACACAGATTGGAATATGGGCTTCTATCCTGCTTCTTTGTCATGTTAAATGGACAGATAGAATAGGGGACTAAACCTCCTTATTCAAAGACTATGAATAGGAAGCCACGGAAATGTGCCTGGTTAAGTACACTAGAGGGCTTGTGAGAATGACAAGAGAACTTAAACAGTTCAGAGTCGTACTATCTTGTAATCATGAGAGAAGGGGAAAAAAGGGAATAGGAGGTTGCCTGTATGGTCTGATCCTAAAGTCAGAATCTTTCATGCTGTAACTTCAGAAACTGAAATTAGCAGAAGTGATCTGGGAAGTCACAGAATCACTGAATAGCTGGGCTTGGAAGGGACTTCTGGACATCCCCTAGTCCACCCCCCACTGCCAAGACAGAGCTCCCCTATTATTAGCAAGGCTTCTGTTTATTGCAGAAGCCAGCTTGAGAAAGCTACGACAACTACAAAATGTGGAAAGCAGATACTTCCAAAAGTGGCTCTTTCACAAGATTCAAAGGAAAAATGATACCTGCTATTTTCTTTCAGGCAAGAACAGATGGCTTTACCAATGGAAGCAAGCAGTTCACTGAGGACAGTTATCCACCTGGAAATCTAGAAGATATTGCTGCAGAGAAACAGAAAGAGCTGTCAGTTTTGCTGGTGGAACTGAAAGAAGCCCAAGAAGAAATAACTTTTCTGAAAAGCCAGCTCAAGGGCCCCAGTGGCCAAACTTCTACAGTCAGCCAAACAGAAGCTAACCAGCTGGAAGAGAATTCACAGGTACAGTGTGGAATCAGTCTCCAAGAAGAGCCTCTGGAAAGCCCTGGCACCTCTCAATCTCGAGAACTGATTAAGTTACAAAACCAAATCACAGAATTGCAAATAATTCTGCAGAAATCAGAAGAATCCTTTAGGAAAGAACTAGGAGAAAAATGTGCAGAAATAAATAGGCTAAACCACTTGGCTGAGGAATACAGAAAAAAAAGAGAGGATCCCAACAGTACATTTTGTGTTTTGACTGAAGAACAAGAACAGCTCTTGTGTCAGGTGAAAGAATTTTCTACCATAACAGAACTGAAGGAGCAAGTGAAGCAACTGGAGGAAGAACTAGCTCTTTCAGAAAAACAGAGACTGTCAGACAGTCAAAACAGTCTTCTAAGAGAGCAAATCCAGAGCCTTAAAAATGAATTTAAATCCAAGGATATAAAAATTGAAGCTTTGCAAAGGGACTTGGATAAAGCACAGCTTCAGCTTTCTGACCAGGACATGCAACTAAAGGATCTGAGAAGCCAGGTTGAGACAAAGGAATGTGAAGTACTTGGTCTAGGACAGCTTTTGAGGAAGAGTACAGCAGAGATGGAAGAGCTTTCCCACAAGTTAGCCTTAAAGGGACACGAGGCAGGAAGCCTAGAACAGCTTGTTGCTGAGCACACCAGGTCTATAGAGAGCCTGCAACAAGCCTTGCTGGAAAAGGACCAACAGATGGCAGAGATCAGTGTCAGCATGTCTGAGAAAATAGTCCTGCTGAATGAAGAGAAATTTTCTCTAGGAAATGAGCTGAAGAGTCTTAAGGAGCAGACAAGTCTGTTATTAAAAGCCCAGGAAGAAAAAGAACAGAACATTGGAGCAAAAGATACATGTCTGAAATGTGAGGCATCCGAACAGCAGAATGAGACAGAAGCAGTGAGTAAAGAAAATGAGGAATTAGTAAATCAAGTTGAACTTCTGAGAAAAGAAAATGAGCAAGTAAAGCGGAAGCTGCAAGCAGCCCTTGTGAACAGGAAGGAGCTTCTGAAGAAGGTGACCAGATTGGAGAATGAATTAGAACAGCTGAGTAGAGAACAAAAGTCAGAAGCCTCAGTGGGTCAGGCAGCTGCAGGGGAAGAAAACATGAGAAGCATGATCACCAAAGAAATGAGTCTTGAGAACCAGCCCAACGAGGACTATCTAATTCAGCTGCTTTCCGAAAAGGAATCTGAGTTGCAGAGCATCCGTAAGGATAAAGAAACCACTGAAGCACAACTGCAGGCAGTGATTGAGGAAATGAGGCAAAGCTTGCAATGTAAGGCAAACACTGTTTCAATTAAAGATGAAATCATGGAGCATCAGACAATTCCTGACAAAGTAGCTGAAACCAATGAAAGCCCAGATGATGATGAAGAAAATGAAGAACATAGTTCAGCAGGTACAAATCTGGAAGAAAAACAAAAGTCTGCTCTTAAAGAAAGGATTTCAGTTCTTGAACAAGAAAAAGAGCAACTTCAAAAAAAACTTCAAGAAGCTCTGGTATCTCGCAAAGACTCTATAAAAAAGGCTCAGGAAAAAGACAGGCATCACAGAGAACAACTGAAACAGCAGAAAGATGATTACAACATCCTGCAAGAACAATTTGATCAGCAAAGCAAAGAGAAGGACAGCATCCAGGCTCAGCTCAGGCAACTCCAAGAACAGCAAGGATCAGCAGAGAGTGTTTTTGGGAGTCAAGGTAGGTTGGATTCTTCATGTATGGAAGCAGAAGATACAACAAATAACAAGCTTGTACAAATTTCAGCTGTTTCTGAGGAAGGGTTGAAAAAACACCTTGACAAATTACAGACAGAGAAAGAGAAATTGGATTGTAATGTCAGCCATATGCAAAGGGAACTTGCTCACAAATCAGAATTAATCATTGGTTTGCAGCAGCACATAGCACAGTTGTCTGTAGAGATAGAAGAGCTAAAGAGAACCTCTGACCAAGCTGAAGCTAAGGGAGCAAGTCTTCAGACAGAATTGGAGGAGAGTCAAGGAAAAATTTCTGGAGTGGACAGTCTGGAAGACTTGAAAATCCTTGTGCATCAAAAGGATGAAGAAATTGAATTTCTTAACCAGCAGTTAAAGGAGAAAAGTGAAGCTCTCAATAATGTGCAGGCACAATTGCTGGAAAAAGAGGACTCGGTCAAAAGACTGCATAGTCAGTTGGAAGCTCAGGCTCAGGTGCATGAGGAACAAAGCAAGCGGCTACAAACAGAGATGCTTGAAATTCAGGAGAAGCAAGAGAACAGTGCAGAAGCAGCTAAACAGAAGAATCAAATGCAGAGAAAGTTGCAAGCTGCACTTATCTCTAGAAAAGAGGCACTAAAGGAGAGCAAATCTCTAAAAGAAGAGCTGGCTAATGCTAAAACTACTATTGACAATCTTTCCGTCAAACTGACAAATATGGAAAGCCAAATATGTGGCCATGTTAAAGAAACAGATACCTTAACAGAAAACTTAGCGTGCCTCACTGGAGAGCGAGAAAAACTTACTGCAGAAATTGATAAACTACTTAGAGAAAATCAGAATCTTGATGGATGCTATAAAAACCTTACACTTACTTTGGACAGAGTTGTTCTAGAGAAGGAGAAGCTGGAGAATGAGGTGGAATCATTGAAGAGCTTTCAAGCCACTGAGAGTTCTGAGTGGCAGGAAAAGTACAAGGAGCTTCAGGGAGAATATGAAACTCTGCTGCAGTCATATGAGAATGTGAGTAACGAGGCTGAGCGAATTCAGCGTGTGTTGGAAACTGTTAGGCAGGAAAAGCAGGAGGTTTGCATTCAGCTAAAAAGGGCTGAAGCAAAAAAAGAGGAAACAGATAAGCAGCTACAGGAAGCTGGACGGGAAATTGATGAAATGAAGGAGAAAATGAGGAAATTTGCAAAATCAAAGCAACAAAAGATCCTGGAACTAGAAGAGGAGAATGAGAAGCTTAGAACAGAGATGCATTTTACAGATGAAGAGCTACACAGGACTGGAGAGAGCTTTACAAACACTAGCCTGAAAGAAGATCTGGAATGCTCTAGGAGGGAGTGCCAGTCTCTTTCTACTGAGCTTGAGACAGTAATGGCTGAAAAGGAGTCTCTTAATCAAGAGATCGTGGACTTGAAGTGCCTTTTGCAGTTAACAGAATCTAAGCTGAAGGAAAGCAGAGAACTTGTAGACAAGTATGTCACTCAGCAGACAATGGGGGGAGAAACGAATGAGGCAGCTGCCACACCATCAGCAATGGAAAGGTGTGAAAATCAAGTGGATGTAACTGTTAGAGCAGAGCCTCCTGCTGCAGAACTGGAACAAGAGGCATTTGAAAGCGATAGACCTTGTGAGGATCCTGGGATCTACAGACAGCAAATAGTTGAGCTCACCAAACGAATCACAGAGCTAGAAGATAATAGAAGGGCTTCAGAGCAGCAGCTGGGTGACATCCGCAGGTGCGTCGAGACTTTAGCAGGTGAAAAAAGGATTTTGGAGCACCAAATGGAAGAGAAAGACCATGAAGTGAATGATCTGCAGGCTACAGTAGCAAAGATGGAGCAAATGGTCCAAAAAGCCAAAGATGACCTGGTCAGAATGACAGCACTGAAGGATGCTCTAGAGGCTGAAAAGGATGACTTGGAAGAAAGGCTCATGAATCAGCTGGCAGAACTTAATGGAAGCATTGGAAACTATCAGCAAGATGCAACAGACTTCCAAATCAAAAATGATCAACTGAAACATGAGCTTCAGAGTTTGCAGAGAATGATGCATGAACTAGAGGAGGAGAAAAGTCAGATGGCAAAGGAGAAAAGGCAAGCAAGTTCAGAAAAGCAAAAGGAGTTTGTAGAAAAGCTAAAATACAATTGGAGAGGAGAAAGCAGCACACATATAAAGGAGCTTCAAGAACTGCTGAAACAGAAACAGCAGGAGATTAAGCAGCTGCAGAAGGACTGTATTAAAAGCCAGGAAAAGAACAGTAGTTTAGAAAGAACTGTTAAAGCTCTGGAATTTCTGCAGAGTGAGACTCAGAAAGAGGTAGAAGCAGCCAAAGAAACTTCAGCTAAGGCAGTTGAAGACACCAAGAAAGCCCAGGCAGAGCTTGCTCTCTGCAGAGTCGTGTTGGATGACACTCAGAGTGAGGCAGCAAGGGTTCTAGCTGAGAATATCAAAGTCAAAGAAGAGCTGCAAGCAAACAAAGAGAAAATTAAAATTCAAATGAAGAAAAAGGATGAGGACTTTGAGAGAAGACTGGAACAGGAAAAAGACAAGCACTCAAAGGAGATCAAAAACATGGAAGAAAAGCTGGCAACATTGCAGAGGGAGAAAGACCATATTGAAACAACAGTTGGTGATCTGCAAGACTCCTTGAAGACAAAGGATCAAGAAGCCAAGCAACTGGAAGGCAGTCTAAACAAAACACTAGCCCAGCTTGCAGCCTTCACCAGGAGCATGTCTTCCCTTCAGGACGATAGGGATAGAGTGATAGATGAATCAAAAACATGGGAGAAGAAATTCACTGAAACTATTCAAAAGAAGGAAGAAGAAATACGTTCAAAAGAGGAAGCTTGTGCTGCACTAAAGGACCAGATGAAACACTTGACTATGCGTGTGGAAGAGCTCCAGACTCATATATCCAGGTAAATAAGCTGTGGCAGGGGAGGTTTATCAGGAAAAGGTTACTCTGTTATCTGCACAAGGATACAGGTGATCACTCTAGATTAGTGCTTCTTCATGTCATTGGGATACCTGTGTTAAATCTGTTCTCTGTGACAAGCACTCACCATCTGATTACTGTCCAGAGTCTTTCAAGTTTCAGATTAATTAAAGTTTCTTTTGCATGGAATTTTTTGCACTGAGAGGTCAGGAGAGCATTGGGATACAGAGTTCCATCCCCAAAAAAATTTTATGGGGAAGATGGAGCTATGGAAACCTATCAAAATGTGTATACATCTGTGTGTTTCCAAGATTCAAAACTAAACCATTCTTACATGAGTAAAATTGTTTTATCAAGTTTCTATGCTGTATCTTTGCATGCTGAAGCATGAAATGGACATCAAAGGTATCAGAACAGCAACTTCATTGTGGGGTGGCAAGGGGCTGTTTTTATTGTTAGCTACAATGGATGAGAGAAGTAATGTAATGACAAGGAGATGATAACATTTGGTGTTTAAGTGCCTTAATTTCTTTCAGTGTTGACATGAACAACTTTAAAAGAATATATTCCCCTGGAACCACCCCTTTCAGGCACACCTTGTACAGTCAGAACTTTAAAACATATCTTGAATTTTAAATTGAGAGATATTTCCAACTTGCTTTCTTTAAGTAAAATAAACTCTGTGGCTTTTCTAAATTAATATAAGAACAGTGTTAGTGGGGGTTCAGATACTGAGATACTTTTGTGGATATTTGATCAACTTTATCTTTTCTGTTTTCAGGCTGGAATGCAACAAGAAGGACTGGGAGGCTGACTGCAGGAAGGAGATTCAATATCATCAAAAGACATGTGAAATGTTGCAGGAGGAAAAAAGAAAGCTTTTGACTCAGCTTGAGGGGTCTCAGGAACTGTACAGCAAGTCTCAGAATGAACAGCAGGAACTGGAGTCAGTGATCAGCAGCCTGAGAGACCAGCTTGCTGACTTACAGAATTCCTTCACCAAATGTGAGCTGGCCAGGGAAGAGCTGGGGACTGTGGTCAAGCAACAAGAGACCAGTATCCAGAACTTTAAACTCAACTGTCAACAGCTTGAAGCTGATCTGCAGGCTTCCAAGGATCTGACAAATAAGCTGCATGAAGAAACCAGTGCCAAAGATCAAAAGATCATGAGTTTGCTGTCTGCCAAAGAAGATGCAGTGATGTCTGCTCTAGCTGAATTACAGCAGCAGCATTCTGAAGAGATAAAAGAGTTGGAGTGTAGGCTAAGTAAGGAGGAAGAAGATAGAAAAGCCTTGGAAAATGAAAAGAACAAATTTCTTGACAAACTCAATCATCTCACTGAAAAGATGAAGATAAGCACAGAAGAAAGTAAGCAGCAGAAGGCACAACTGGACTCCTTCACCAAGTCCATGTCATCTCTGCAGGATGACCGAGACCGCATACTGAGGGACTACAAGCAGCTTGAGGAACACCATCTTGTTATAATCTTGGAAAAAGACCAGCTAATTCAAGAGGCTGCTGCTGAAAACAACAAGCTCAAGGAAGAAATGAGAAGTTTCCATAGCCAGATGGATGACCTTAACTCTGATAATGCCAAGCTGAATGCAGAGTTGGTGCGGTACAGAGAAGACCTTAACCAAGTGATTTCAATAAAAGACTCCCAACAGAAGCAACTTTTCAAAGTACAGCTTCAGCGGATCCAAACTCTGGAAAATGAGAAGGCAACCATAGAAACACTGCTGAAAGAGTCTGAGCGTACTCAGGACGATCTCAGGAAGGGCATGGAAGCCTTAAGAGAAGATAAAGTCACTATGTCTCAAGAGATTGAAACTCTTATGTCCTCTCTGTCCCAGGTGCAGAGTGAGATGGCAGCATTACATGAAGGGAGTCCCATTGTGGAGTGTCGAGCAGAACTGAAGACTCGAGAGGAAGAGATACAAAAACTGAGTCGTGAGCTTTCCCTCTCCCAGCAAAGAATAATGGAACTTGAGGGGGAGCTAGAATGTGTTCAAAGGGATGCAGTCAGGAGAGTGGGAGAGGCTGAGGACAGGCTTCGGAAGGAATTGAAGCACCTGCATCATGATGCAGGGATAATGAGGAATGAAACCGAGACAGCCGAAGAGAGAGTAGCAGAGTTGGCACGGGACTTGATGGAAATGGAACAGAAATTGCTTGCAGTCACAGATGAAAACAAAGATCTCAGAGCTCAAATTCAGTCTTTTGGGAGGTCCATGAGCTCTCTTCAGGGTAGCCGAGACCAGGCCAATGAAGAGCTTCATGTTTTGAAACAGAAATATTCTGCAGACTTACAGGAACAAAAGAGTCTAGTGCAGAATCTTCAGAAACAGATGGCTCAGCTACAAGAGGAGAAATGTTCCACTGCCAGGGACCGAGATACAGCGAGGTCTGAGCTGGCAGAACTGCAGAAAGCTGTTAATGAAAGAGGTCTCTTGGCCCAGATTGAGAAACTTAATCAGCAGCTCAGAGCTAAAGATGATGAGCTTCTCCGCTTGTCTTTGGAATTGGAAGGCTCTTCCAACCAAGTCAAATCTTTCTCCAAGGCTATGGCAAGCCTGCAGAATGACCGAGACCGTCTGCTGAATGAATTGGACAAAACACGTAAGATTGAAGAAGTGAAACAACAAGCAGAAGGGAATGCTTCCATCTCTTCTTCAGAAGTGCAGAGTCTGAAGAAGGCACTGGCCTCCTTGCAGAGTGACAGAGACAGAGTAGTAAGTCCATATTCTCTCTTCCTTGTCTTACTTAAAGCACCACAGAAGGTTTGGATCTTCAAGTCTTAAAATTCAGCACACTTAGATCTGGTAATTGCAGTGTGACACATAGATCATTGTCTTCACAAAATCACAGAACAGTTGAGATTCAAAGGATCTTCTGGAGATCTTCTAGAGATCCTCTAGTTGAACCCCCCTGTACAAACAAGGCTTGCTGGGATAGGTTGCTCTGTACAATGTCCTGTTGGATTTTGAATATCTCCATTGGTAAATATTCCACAGCTTCTCTGGCCAACCTGTTTTTTTTCATGTATCTGGAAGTGATTTCTAGAATTAGTTGCTCCCTCACTTTCCTGGGGATGCAGATGAGGCTGACCAGACTGCAGGTTCACAGTTCTTCTTTCTTGCCCTTCTTGTAGGTAGGGATGACATTTGCTTTCTTCTAGTCTTCAGGAACCTCTTGGGTCACCATGACCTTTCAAAGGTAACGGAGTTGCCTCCTAATGACCTTAGCATTTGTGGGCATGCTCCAGCAGACCCCGTGGATCTGGTATGGGCCATCTATATTATTTTCTCTGGCACGGAGGCTGTGATTTCATTGTTAACTTCCTGGGGTGGTTTCTCTGTCAGCTTTGTTTAAAATATGAAATCATGGAAATAAGGTCCCTGGTAACTTGCTGAGTTCACATCTGTGTCAGTTCATTTGATTTACCATGGATTTCTAAAAGAGACTAAAACAAAGGCTTGAGTTTCTTCCTCCTCTTGGCAGCTAGAGTTCAAGGCAGGTACAAGATATTGCAGATTCCGTTTGACATCCTGGCCTGCACACTGAATGTGTCTGTGTTTGTATAGTCTCTGGCACAGTCCAGCCCAGCCAGGTCAGGAGTTCTCATTGCTGGTCAGAAGACAGACTTTGACAGTTATGTCTCACTGCCACTCATTAAGCACTGTCCCATGTCCAGAGTCAGCTGTGTCTTCAAAAACAATTGCAGTGATGCATGGATAGCAACAACTTATTTCTAATTACAGCCTGACTGGAATTGGAGAGCCAAAAAGATTCTACTTAGCAGTTTCCTGGTTTACAGTAAATACCAACTTCAGGACTTATGCTTAACCAGCTTCTTCTGTGTCACTTAGTTTTCCTCTGAATAAGATAATTAATATTGTGGCCTGGAGTCTTTTTGTTAATGTATGTCACATCCTCATGGGAGGGCTCAAAACTCACTGCCCTCATTAACAATAGAATCGTCTGAGGGAGTGTTTTTCTGAGCAGTTTTTAGTACACTGCTGTATTTGATGATTCAGTTTCTAGTTCCTCTGTCATCTGAGTGTGACCTTTTTTCCCTCCAGAAAGCACAGTGAGAAGTGTTCTCAAACAGTTCTAAGTAATAAACCTGATGCTTGATCAGCTGTCACACACTGATGCTTCTCTTTAATTCCAGGTAAGAGAGCTGGAGAATCTGCAGCAGCAATACATCCTGGTTGGGGTGGAAGCTGCTGAGAATTCTCGCTTAAAAGCGCAGCTACAGCAGTGGGAGCAAGAGGTGGACAAACAGGTCCGTCTGCAAGAACAACTGAAGCAAGAAGGAGCTGTGTACCAGCAGGAGCTCCAGCAGCTCAGGTGAACTGTCTGTCTGCTCCCTGCCTTGGCGAGGTTGCAAATGTTTGTTTCTCTCCAAGAGCAGTTGGGGGCAGAGGTGGAGGGAATGCTGAGAACCTCAGCCTGGACTGTGCCAGGTGACACTGAGGCACTTTGCCCTGATCAGGAGAGGGCACATATTTCTCTTGTCCAGCTTCTGCCTCAGAATTACAGCTCAGCAGCTTGGAGGTCAATGCCTGTGTGGAATAGATCAATGACCTTTTAGTTTTTATTTCCTTCATCCAGTGATGGTCAGTGTCGTCTGTTGGAGAGGAAACTGAGGCTTTGTATTGGAGCCTATGTGTATGTTCACAGTACTCTCCATTCCAGGCTGCTGCTGAATACCCTTTATTATCCCACTGATATTATAGTTCAGAACGTACTAATTTTGTATGATGTCTAATCCTTTATTTCACTTGCTTTATGTCTTCCAGGTTTTTTTTTAAACTCTGTAATTCAAGTCTAGTAAAATTGTCTTCTCCAACTGTACTAAAAGTAGTCAGAAAAATACTCTGTGTTCTGAAAGTGGGGGGGTGAGCATGCAGAGAAATTATTATGGGGACAAGTGGCATTTCCAGTGACTTCCTTGACAAAACTCTGTACAGTGAGATCAAAACCATGTCCAGGAACACAAGAAGTGTGAAAAAGTCACCCTAGGACAGCATGGAAAAATCCAAAGGGTTCAACAAAATACAGAGAACTTCCTTAAACCTCTTTTTAAGGTTCCTGTACTTAAGTGGGTGGTTTTGACTTGGCTTGCTTATAAAACTTCATGTCTAGCATGAGGTGATGATTGAATCATCCTTAGCTCATTCTTAGCTGGATACCTGGACATCATAAGTGATACTAGTAACTTCCTTGTCATTTCCCTTGTTTTATGCTGGGCAGACAGGAGAAGACCACCTGGGAAAAGCAGAGCAGTAGCATGAAGGAGCAGTACCTGATGGCCATAGCAGAGAAGGATAAGCAGCTGAGCCATTTACAAAGGATCACACAGGAAATCAGGCTGCCATTCAGCAAGTCTCAAACCGTAGAGGACCAGCACCAAAGCAAGGTGGGTGGAAAGATAAAGATTCTTGACTGGAAATGTGAAGATTGAAACTCAGCCAGAAGAGCGTGTGTTGCCTGTATCCATCTCCTACAGACTGCAGTGTTGGATATGGTTGTGAGGCCTCTCAAGATAATGCCAACAGTCTAACTTGCATCACTGGAAGTTGTAGAAATTGTGGCATACCCTTAAGTGTTCTTCCTTAAGTTCCTGGTTTCCAATGTTTCAAGAAAAAGGGTAAAAGAGAGAGGGCTTCCTAAGCACCTTGGGTCCTTTGGAGCAGCATGGAACTTCTCAGGTGTGTCTTCTGGCTGTTTTAGAATTGACCTCTTGCACTGTCTTTGAAGCTAAGATTTTCTGTCTTAGTTCTCATTTTAATGTCGCATCTTCATTTTTAAGTTTTCTATTGAATTTTTCTTACTGCTTTTACTGTAACAGGGCTCTACAATTCTGGTTCAAGCCCAGAGAGGCTGAGGCTTGAACACTGCACCTTCTCTCTTATTCCCCCTGTATATAGTCCTAAAAGTGGAGTGGAATATGTTTGGTATTTTGCTTATCTAGGAAAGGCTGCATGCACAGTGTGGTGCATCAGAGCCAAGGGAGAACTCTCCCACCCATATCTGCAATGTTCCAGTGGTTTATGTCAGTGGAGGGGGTATCAAATCTCCCTCATCCCTGTGATAAATCTGTGCATATATGCAAAGAAAAAGCTTGAACAATGTTTGTGTGATGCTTTCCAGGAGGATTCTTCAGTGCTGGCCTTTTGGTCTTTGTTGATTAGAGCAGTGTGGACATTGCTTTAGGTTTTTGTTTGTTTTTTCTTTTCTCATTCATGTGCCTTTTTTACTTCTTCCTGTGTTGTAAACAGCTTTAAGACAACTTTTGAGCAGGACCCATCATATGTGCAAGTTTGGTTATTTTTCCTAACGGTCTGTATTTTCAGATGGCTTTTGGGATATCTCTGTTTATTCCCCATTTGCTTTTTTGCCTGAGCAGATCAAGTTCCAGGTCTAGGAATAATGTTGGATTTGACCTTGGAATACTGAAAAGAGCTGACAAACATAAGAGCGAGTTGTCACATGTGCAGTGTATTTTTCATTGCTCTTTCCTTGGCAGATTTCTCCAGAAGTCCTGAAAGGGGACCTTTCAAGTCTAGAAACAGAGATGAAACACCTCCAGGCCCAGCTAAGTGACAGTCTGAAAGAACTGCACCAGAAGGAGCTCAGAATTCAGCAGTTAAACAGCAAGGTACTGATCCATGTCTTATACTTCCTTGCGGTCAGGGACGAGGAATGTGGGGAGGGTTAGGCTGGAATAGGGCTCAGGAAGCAGGAATTAATCTGTCCTTGTGGGCATTCAATGAAGTAGCACAAAATCTGAAATACATCTCTCAAAAAAGGAGTGTTAGAATCCCCCTGATGGAATCAGTGCTGCTGAACAGGGCTTGCACAGCACCAGAGCCCATCCTCCATGTCCCACACTGCTCTCCCTCCGTGAGCAGCTGGGGTCAGAGCATTGGAGGGAGAAGCCATGAGTGGGACAGCTGTTCTCTTGGACCAGAAGGATCTCCAGGTCCCATGCAGATCCCATCCAGCAGGTTCAGTGCTGAATCAGCAGCTTTTCTGCCACTGCAGTTTGGTGCCCTTTCTCCCAGGTGACCAAAGGGAGAAAGGGGGAGGGAAGAGGGCAGGGGAGGAAAGAAAGAGGTGAGAGAAGGGAAGGAGGGGGGAGGGAAGATAGATGGAGGGGACAGTGGGGGAAAGAAGTTGGATGGGGAGAGATGAAGACCAGACAAAGGGACCAGAGAGTGAGACCACATGAAGAAAGTTGTTTACAGGTTCCATGTCTATTGCTGAGAGCACTTTCTAACCTGCTTTCCCGGGAGTTTATTGATCTTCAGAAGGAGAGTTGTGTTCAAGGAGAAAGTGAGAATATAAAATCATAATTAACTGATGATATTTCTGAAAGGTTTAGGTCAATATCAGCCCTTTAAAAATCTTGTTCTGGACATGTAGTATTCTGTACATCTCTTTGATGTTTTGAGACTTTTGTTCCAGAAGTCTTTGCCACAAGCTATTCTTGGGGAGTGTCACTGGTCTTTGGACCTTAGTGATTTTCAAGACAATTCTTATCCTCAGACAGAGAACAATTTTGCTTTCACAAAACCAATTTCTTTGCTTGCCAGTTGTGTTCTTTTCTCAGTTATCTCAGGTCTTTGAGGAGAAAAATGCCCTCTCCCTCCAGCTCCGTGGGAGCAGTCGGAGCATCTGCGAGAGCCATCAGCACTACAGTGAGGTCCTGAACCGCTGCCTGGCACTCGAGAGGCAGCTCCAGGAGCTGCAGGCTGCAGATAAGAGTGTGGTAAGGGGCTTTGGGCCTGGTGCACAGCAGGGAAAAGCTCATTTCAAGTGGCTCTGCAAACTGTCCAGCATTGTAGCGGCTCTGAGTTCTCTTCAGTGGAAGTGCAGTCTGCAATGCATTCCTGTGTTCTTTCAGGAGCTGTATGCGACAGATGCTGCTCCAGGAGCACCCCAAGAAAAGAATGAACTGCAGAGAGGCACTTACACACCTGAACTGCAGGAGCTGCAGCTGAGGTAAAGAAAGTCTGAGAAAACAGGGGCGAGGATGTTGGTCCTGATGAAGGCCTCGAGGGTGGTGATGAGCCTGTTGCTTTTACTCTATACCAATGTGTTGGGAAAACTCAGTCCCACTAGGATCTTGTGGTCTTGGAGGAATGTTTGTATGCACTTAGTAGCTGTCATTAATTATCTCTTTGGATTACGGATTCAAAAACACACAAGGACAACGTGCAGCAGCAATGCCAGCCAGACCAGCATCTTGGATCTGGTGGGCTGCATCCTCAGTAGCTGCTGAAAGGTCTGGTCCAATGGTCCTGGTCTCAAGGTTGTAGCCTGAGAGTGTGTCTGGAATTGAGATGTAGCACAGGATTCCTTGTAACCTTCCGAAACTAAGATCTAGCACATGATTCCTCAAACCCTTTCAAAATAATTTTCAGATGGTAGAGCTATGGTGACAGAGCCGAGGAACTCCTTCTTGATGTGAAACAGAAGCTTCAAGAGATTTATCTTCTCTCATGTTCTCCAAATAGTTTAAACATAGTAAAGATGACTAAGCCTCCTGTGTGAGTTGGGAGGTAATTTGTGTCTGTTCACACACTACATCAGTGAATACAATAGAAACACAATAGTCCATGAATGAGGCTTTTTTTAGCATATACTTTGTTATTTTCTGACAGGTTGTCTGAAACAGAACATTTACATAGCAGCACAAAGCAGGATATGAAGTATTTGGAGGACCAGCTGGAGGAGGAACGGGACCGTCGTCTTGCTGCAGAGGAGGAGCTTTTTGCAGCACAGGATCAGATCAGGAGGTGAGGCAGCCTGAGCAAACAAACACTGTCACCATAGAAGTGTGGTGGTTCTAGCTCTGTTTCTCATTTGCACTTCATCACATCCTTCTGTCAAATGGCACTGGGGGCACAGAGACAGCTGCCGTGTCTGTCACAAAATCACAGAAAGGTTGATGTTGGAAGGGGCTTCCAAAGACCATCTGGCCTAACCCTGTGCTCAGCCTAGACCCAGTTGCCCAGGACCATGTTCAGATGGCTGTTGATTATCTCCAAGGAGAAAGACTCCACAACCTCTCTGGGCAGCTGGCATGGTGCTCAGTCACTCTTACTGTAAAAAAAGTGTTTCCTGGAGTTCAGGAAATGCAGTTCCTTCAATTGTAGGCAGATAGAATGAGACAAATTATTAGACATGAAGAGAAGTTCTGTCTAGAAATTAGATGCCAACTTTCTCAATTTGTTAAATGAACTACTGGAAAATATAATTTGGAGACTGAGAATTGGGTGCAGGCCAAAGAGGATCTTCCAGGGGATTTGTCTCCTCAGTCAGCACCGGTCTGTCATACATGAAACAGTTTTGACTTGAAGAATGTCACTCATTTTTAATGTATTGCCAATTAACATAAACTTTTCATTAATTTGGTTATTGAGAAGCAATTAAATACTTAAATGAAATACTTGCATCCACCTTTCCCAGGCTTACCTTCAGCCTAGACCTCTCTCCTGTCGTGTCCCCAGTATCCAGCACTGGGGTCTGCACTGCACAGGACTTTGCATCTCTCAGGGCACTGCACAGATGCCCTGAGAGTCAGCAGAGCAAAGGCAGCTGACCTGGACTAGATGTTGGGGCTGGGATTGGTCTGCAGTGAGCAGCAGGTTCCAAATGCTTGATTCTCTTCATTGACTATGGAGGGGGTTTTAGCATGTGACCTGATTATAGGCACTGGTGCTGTGCATTTCCTGGTAGTTAAAAAACTGGAGTTATGGACTAGTGAAGTCTTTTACATGAAAACAATGCCTTTCTTCTGACACACTTGCTGATTCAGCCAAAAAATAATGGTCTGTTTAGAAGAATTCTGGATGAAGTTCCCTGGTAATTGCTACACAGTTTGGACAACTGTAGCTCCTTCTGGCATTAAAGTCTATAAAAGCCTCCTGCAGCTGATCTCACTAATGAATGGGAGCCCCAGGATGTGACTGCAGCCTCTGTCACTAAAAAATAGGAAGAACCAGCCCTATTGCAGCCAGAGCTGACTTCCAAACTAATTTAACAGAATTTGAAACATACAGGTGTATCATCTGCCCTGGCTTCTTTTAAGTCACACTACAAAATTTCACTTGAAAGGAGTAAGAACTCCTGCTAGTTGGGTCACCCTGTTCTTTTCTCAGTGTGAGCTCAGGAGGCATGACACCTATACAAATGGAACCAGCTCTTGGCAAGTGAAGCCAGGGTTTGCTTGCAGGGGCTGATTCCTTATTTGAGAAGTACCATCTTTCCTAAGCTTAATTACAGTGTTGATTTGGGCATCATAATAAGAAACTGATTTTAATTTCACATTTGTTGTGGCAGGTTGCAGTCGAGTGAGTGGACATCTTCCTTAAGTGCCAGCATTGATATGACTCCAGGTTATGAGCAGTCCTTGCTGATTGACTCCATGGATAATAATTCCAGCAGAGTAAGAATTTAACATTCACAGCAGTCAATTATGTGAGCCTCACTTGATTCAAGAAACTGTGAACCTACAGCAGTTAAATTCCTCTGTAGACACACATAAATTGGTTGGGGACTGTGTAGTTTTTCTGCTTTTGCCATGCTGAAAATAAAATTGGATGGGGCTGGTTCCTGGCCAACCTGCAGAGAGCAAGGGAAGGAGAATATTTCATAAGGATTGCCCTAGTGTTAGGGTCTGCCAGTGGAATGATTTGGGGAAGGTTTATGCTCGTTAGCTTAAATAAATTTATCTCCATAGTCTGGAGAGCTGTGGATGAAGGCAGCTGGGGACAGCCATGCCTTGTGGTGACTGCTCTCTCTTTACTCTTTCAGACTCGGAGTACTCTTGGACTGCGACGCCTGTTACGCTCTCTCTTCCGCTCCCGGACCCACTTGCCTCTGCTGGTGGCCATGTATCTGCTTGCTCTCCATGTCCTGCTCTTCCTGTGCTTTACAGGCCACCTGTGACCAGGAGTGACAGCCTTTTCTTGAGCCTCAGCCCTGTGCATGCCAAGGGCCTGCATGCCCTCCTAGAAGGGCAGCACTTGTCCCAGCTGCAGCCTTTCCCAAGCCAACCCTGAAGCAGCAGCTGTGCCCAGCACCTGGGTGCTGCTGTCAGGGTCAGTGCTGGTGCTGGGGAGCTGCTCCCAAGAAATCTGCCCTTCCCTCAGCACTTCTACTTGAGTGGTTCATTTTCTGAGCCAGGGTTGTGCTGCAAGCCTCAGGGACAGCATCTGTTCCTGTACCTGGAAGGAGTACCGCTCATTTTAGATAGTACTGTGCTGCAGTAGGAATAAGAAAAATACTCTTGAGTTGCTGCAGTACTTCAGCTCTTCTAAAACTGCACAATCTTCCCCCTCTTAGGCTGAATCCATGAATGGGGTTGGGGAAACACTGTAGCTGGATGTAAAATAATTGTCTTCCCTTTCTTCCACCCCTTAGATTTGCTCCACGGCTTAGAGCTGTCTGAAATACATATCCTAAAGAAGTTACGGGCACTTTAAGGAATGTGAATCTTAAAATCATGTTTCCTGCTCAGTTACATCTCCTGTTGAAGAAGGGCCAAACTTAGTATATCTGGCCTTGGTGAGCATTCCATTTAAAATCAATCATATGTCTGCCCTGACAAGCCTGTAAAATAAGGCCAGTAATTTAGTTATTTAAAATGAATAGGAAACATGAAGCTTTTTAGCTCTTAAGTTAAAAACCCTCCTATTTATAGCATTTGTGCACCTTTCATGATGGAAGGTGCTGCCTTACCTCTAGAAATTATAGCAGCCCTGCTTCTTCCTTCTCATCCACTAAACACTCATCATGAGACTGAACCTGCACAGGCTGTGTTGAAGAGGTCCATAATGTGCTGTGTGGGCCCAAAGCAAAGGCAGAAACTCCAGAAATAAACTCTCTCCCCTATGCTGAGGAAGGAGCCAGAGTTCTGAAACCTTCTGGTGTAGAATGCTGGTGCTGGTGTTTGGCCATATTTGGACCCAAATCAAATTATGCAAATGGACTGGATCTTTTAGGATATATGGAAATACGGATATATTTCCATCTGCTTTCTAAAAACCTCCTGAATTTGAGACAGCCCTCTTCCAAAAGGAGAATGTTGAATGCAAAGGAAGTTCCAGTTGTGTTCGCTGTCAGATCCCGAGTGGTCATTTCATCCAGAGTACTGGCCAGGAGAATCATATCTGCCTCTTAGTAGAGCATTAACAGTCACATTTTTCCCATGGGAAAGAGGTAAAGCTTGTAAACTAAGCTGCTCTATCCAGTGCAGAAAGCCTGGTTGAAGATGGATTCATTTCACTGGTAGCTAAAGCAGCTGGATCTCTGGCGGGTCCAGAGCACTAGCACTACATATCCTCTACTGCACTGTCCACGATGAGCAGTGTCAACTTCCTCTAACTATGTCAAATTCAGTGACCAAATAGTTTGTCTATAGCTTTCTGGGGTATGAGCTCCTGTGTGTATAATAAAGTTTATTTTTCAGATGGAATTTGTGTGATTTTCATGTAAGTGTCCAAGTGAAGAGTGTAGTGCTGCTGCATCACCACACCTTGTGTGGGACACGGTGGGACTGCAGGTCTCTTGTGTGTGCTGCCTTGTGTGATGGTTGCAGAAGCTCTGTTTCTTTATACAATGTGAATGCCTAGGTGATGACCTTTTTTCCCTGTCTCACCTCTTGCTCAGCCTTTTTCAGCTGACAAAATAAGGAAATAGCACTTGAATAGGCAATGTCTCATGGTAGGGGTGTGTGGAACTAATGATTTTAAGGTCCCTTCCAACCCAAACTATTGCATGCATTGTGAAAGCAATTCCCGTAAAACAGTATACACTAGGGTTTACTTTTCCACATTTGCCTGAGCACTGCACCCTGTTAAGAGTTGTGCAATTCCAGGAGAGATACAGAAGTTGGCAACAGTGAGCTGGAACGTGCTGATAATTCCCATGGGACAGATAAACTGTCCCCTTCCAACTTTCTGCAGCCTACATCAGGTACCCTTGTTCACAGTCACTACTACAGTCCCCCATCACCACTGGAACAAAAGCCAGAATTGGGGTGTTGTAAGGTTGTAGGTGATGTTTCCACTGTGTTTAAAAGGAGCAAGGATTATAAGCAAAGCATGTTTCCCTAAAGCCTGTGCATTTTTTCCTGAACTGAAGAAAGACATGATTCTAAAGCCTCAGATACCTTTAAATGCTTTACACCTGCAGATAGAACATTTATAGCTTAGATTAAATAGAGGAATAAAACCTCCAAAGGAACTCCTGGTCTGACTGAACAGCTTTGTGGTTTGACATGATGAAAGACGGGGCCTTTTAGCTGGTGTTTCCTGTCGCAAACATTTCAACGTTTTGTCTCTTCTCCAATGGCCCTGTCCTGCCTTGATTTTTGATCTGTCTTCAATAGAGCCTGAGAAGGAGGTCAGCCAATGAAGTTGTGCTCTGTCATCCCTGGCACACTCGTGCCAATTCAGCACCACCACTGAGGCTGGGACAGGGTCTGGTTTTGTGCCAGGAGGAAGGCAACATCAGGGGTAGGGAGGAGTGGGTGCAAGTTACTGCACGGAGCTCTAAGGGGAACCCTCCTGATCCTCTCAGCTCCCCTTACAGGACAGGTGTGAGGATCTGGGAATGGCAGACAAAGCACACGAGGAGGTGCAAGGAGCCTGTGCAGGTGGCCTCAGCGAGGGCAGCTCAACCCACCTCTCATGATGAGAGCTGCAGTGAGGCCAGTGCAGAGGAGAAACGAGAGAAAGGTGCAGTCACAGGTGAGTTGTGCCTGAGCACAATGAAAGCACCCCTGTGCTGGACTCTTCAGGAGTGCTCACGGCCTCCCAGGACCCTGAGACAGGCGTGTCACAGGCCACTGACGTAAGTTCAGTGCAGCCTTTGGACTGTGCCTACTCTGGTTCTTTCTTGTGGGTACTGCTGCTGTTGCAACAAGAAGTCCAAGCTTGATCAAAGGAGTTTTCAGCGCCCTGGGCAGAACGGGAAAAGGTTCAGGAGCACAGTTAGTGTTCTCCTCAATTCTCCAAGTAATGGGGAGAGATACTGAAAGTAAAAGACATTCTCAAGACCTGGCTCCAGGATTTGTGCCTCCACCAGAACCTTGTTTCTAATACCCATGTAAGAGTCTTCTTTAAACCACAAGGTGTGCTGGGAGCTGATGGAATCCAGTGTGCTGGTGGGGAAGCTCTGGGTCTGCTCTGTGTTGGTGTCTCAGAGGCAGCCTGCAGGGGAACTGCAGCACTAGGGCCAGTTCAACTCATGACTTGAGTAGAGCTGGGGGCTGGGATGCAGGAAGTGAAAAGGGCTGAAGTTAAAACAGGAACTCGGAGCAAACAGCCCAAAGCCGTTGCTGGAAGCAGGTGCCTGAGCAAAAAGCAGCGAGTTTGCCAGCAGGAACTGGTGAGCCTTTAAAGGTAAGAAAACTTGAGGGGCTTTTGGGAGTGGAAAGTGAGAAATGACTACAAAAAAGAGTGGCGTTTAGTGGGCAGAGAACTCCTTCCTGACCAAACATGTTTAGGTGGACAGTGCTTGGCATTGGCTTCTCAGGCTGTTGTCCTTTCATCACTGTGGTTCTTATGTTTGAGGGTCTAAAGAACCACATTTCCAAATCTACCAACACAACTGTGCTGTGTGTTAGCCCTGTATTTGTGCTGCAGTGGATGTTTTCCACAGGAAAATGGGACAAAAAAAGGGCTGAGACGCTACCCTGGCTGATATTTCTCTTATAGACAGTGTCCAGAGCCTCAAGATGCGATTACAGCCTGTGCTTTGTCACGGTTCCCATTATGCATGGTGGGTAGCTTTGGAGAATGGGTGGTCAGGAACCATTTACAGCAGCGTTTAAAACCTTAAACCATCTTATTTGAGCTCACATCAGCTGTCCTGATGACGAGCAGTCCTGTGGTAGCTGGTTATTACTGCTGGTTTATGCTTTACAAAAATGAGCAACAAACTTAAAATCTTTGGCATGAGAGATGCCAATAAATGAGGGAGGGAAAAAGGAGAAAGGTGGTGTTAGATGGGGCTGTGCTGTCTACATGAGCCTTTCTGCTTCCCCTGCTTCTAATTCCAATTAGCTGCATTCAGTTTGGCGCTGGATTGCTGCCAGTGGGGAATGTCAGACCAGCTATGGTCCTGAGGCACCTGGAGAAGGCCTAAAACCAGGTCTTTGCTGTATATCGGCCTTAGCCCTTGACCTTCTCTCTTAGCTGACTAGCTTGGCCTCTATTTAACAAAAGAAATAATAATCTCTGCTGTGCTCATTTGGTTGCTGTTCTCGTCACTCCCTGGTCTTACAGTGCTGGTTCTCCAGAAAGAACAACCTGAAACTCAGCTGGAAAGGACAGCTTAAAACTGAGCAGTGCACTGCACTAAACCATAAGGTTATTCACTTAAGCACTTATTCCCACTTTTGATGTGGAACAGTTCATTACTTAGCATAAACAGAGAACTACTTTATTACTCAGCATAAACATTTTGCTTTCAAAGACAGCAACTGCCCCAGGTGCTCGGGGCTGTCTGAGGCTTCCATACAGCCATGGGAGTGAGGGGCAGCACAGGGTAAAAGCTGCTGTTAACTGAAGATCCAGCACACAAGAGGTCTCTTTCTTCCTGTTGATTTGGTCACAGTTTGGTGTGATGGAGAACAGGGCTCAGCTCAGTCTTTCCTGCACATTCTCTTCCATCTTTCTCTGCTGCACAAAAAATCTGCTTTGGGTGACACAGAGAACTTGCGTTTCCTCAACACTGCAGGCAGTAAAAGGGGCAGGATAGGAAGGGATGGGGCTCTGGGTGATTGCTCTGGGGTGCAGGGGCAACCAACTTATCTTTTCTCTCTCTCTCTCATTTTGTAAAAACTCAGTTTTTTGGGGGGGAAGGGGAAAGGGAGCTTTTTCATCACAGTTTTTTCATGGTCACCTTGAAAATGAAACACAGGGGGTTTAGATTTCGCATTACTTTTAATTTCCTCTTCCTGGGCCTGTCACTTCCTCCAGGCCTGCGGAAGCGGTTCCACCACAGTCTCAGCCAGTTTAGCCCTACAGTGCTTTTAGCCCCATTTCCCATTTTCTCCACGTGACACACATGAACACCACGCAGCACCAGCCCTGTCACACCACTGTCCAGCCTTGCTCTAACCCTTCTCTAGGCTATTGGGCAGGGATTAAAAGGTTGTAAAGCAGACAAGAGGCTTGAGGAGTCCACCTGAGTTCCAGCAGCAGTGTCACGGTGCTGGAGCACGCCATGGTATTGTGTGTGACCGTGCTAATAGGGGGAATAATGCAGGCAAAGCCTCCCACAGCACAGAAAATTAATATGTGTTGGAAAAGCAGAATCTGGTAATTGGATGCAGCGTTCATTTACATTATCATAAGGTGTGTGTTCCTGCTGCAGTCAGGGTGCATGAAGGCTGCGGTTTACACCTACACTCTCTGTGTGTTTTGCTGGAAGAAGTGCTAGGGCTCAGGAGCAGCTATTTTGGAGTGCCCTGTGCTTTTTGAGGGACAGATGTGTGAGGACAGGCAGCCTGTAAGGGCCCCTCACAGCCCAAGTTCTGCTGTGACTGAGCCGTGTGTGGCCACCCCGGGTGCGACCCCGTGTCCTTGTTGTGCAGATGTGGAAAGCAGCTGTGGGACACGACGTGTCAGTGAAAGTGGAGGCTCAGGGAGACGACTGGGACACGGACCCTGATTTCGTGGTGAGTGTCTGGTGTAGCAACTTTTGTACTGGTGGTGTGAAGAGCTCCTGGCCCTGGGCACTTGCTCAGGGCTCGGTACAGCTGCAGCACCGCTGGCAGGGCAGGATCAACCAAGTGCCATCAGCTCCTCACAGGCACTGGCAGGTCACCTGTCTGAGCACCTGATGCATCCAGGTTTAGTCTCCAGAACTTCCTACATCATTGCACACCTCATGTCTGACCACAAGTAATGGTACTGAAGGAGTACAGAATATGCAGTTTCTTAAACCTGCTCCCTGGTAACTTCCCTTGTCTTCTCCACAACGTCTGTTACAAGACACAGCAAACACATTTTCTCTGTCCCACATGGTTTGTAACTGTACAGAATCCAGGATTTCCCTTGTTCATCTTTTTTCCAGATGAAAAATCCTACTCTGTTAACAGTCAACTTGTGCAGGTTGACTGATCAAGGTTGCCACAGATGAAGCTCTGTGCCTCTTACACTCTTGTTTTCTACCTAGTTTGAGTGAACTGGTGAGAGAGCAGACGGGTTTGGCCTGGGGAACCCTCTGCATTCATACAGGGTCATGATCGTCATTTTCCATTTGGTTCTGTTACTTTCCTAATAAACCTCTCCAGTTGGACATGAGTCCTTTGTTTTCGAGGTTCAGTCTTGCCTAAGTATTTCCACTTAGAAATTCTAGTTTAGGGCAAAAATCAAATTCCTTTATCACAGTTTCAAGTTATTAATGTTTCAGGAAAAATCTACACTGTCCAATTTTTTTTGCTTACTTAATTTCTTCTATTTGTGGAAGCATTCAAACTGAGCATGAACAGAAAAAGACTTTGTAGTGATTTTTTCATTCTATTTCATATATACATATTTTCAGCTTTCTTGTATATTAGAAAAGAGTTTATTGATGCTTCATTTTACCGAATATATGTTCAGACCTTCCAAAAAGCAACTAGACAAGGCTGTGACAGCCAGGCCTGAGGTCACTGCGGTTTCTGGAGTATTTTCCCGAGCAGTGAACTCCGCACATTTCGGGTGTCACCTCGGCTCTGCGGAGCGGGTCGGAGCCCCCGGCCCGGCCCTGCCCGGCGGGGATGGGGTCGGACGGAGCGCACCGAGCCCGTGCGGGCCGGGGCTGAGCCGCGCTTGGTCCCGCAGAACGACATCAGCGAGCGGGAGCAGCGCTGGGGAGCCAAATCCATCCAGGGCTCCGGCCGCGCCGGGCACATCGAGTGAGTGCGGCCCGGGAGCGGGACCGGGGGCGTGGGGGAGCGGGACCGGGACCGGGGAGCGTGGGGGAGCGGGACCGGGGGGCGTGGGGGAGCGGGACCGGGACCGGGGGGCGTGGGGGAGCGGGACCGGGACCGGGGGGCGTGGGGAACCGGGACCGGGACCGGGGGGCGTGGGGGACCGGGACCGGGGGCGTGGGGGAGCGGGACCGGGGAGCGTGGGGAACCGGGACCGGGGGGCGTGGGGGACCGGGACCGGGACCGGGGGGCGTGGGGAACCGGGACCCGGGGGGCATGGGGGAGCGGGACCGGGGACAGAACGAGCCCAGCCGTGGTGGGGACCGGCCCTGCTGGGGAGAGCGGGGCGGCTCCGCGGGCACAGCCGGGCCGGCTTGCGGAGGGCCGGGAGCGCTCCCCGGAGCCCCGCTCTGCGGCTCCCTGCACGGGGAACCTGCAGGAACCTGTGCGAACACCTGCACATGGAACCTGTGTGAACACCTGCACATGGAACCTGTGTGAACACCTGCATGGGGAACCTGCAGGAACCTGTGCGAACACCTGCACGGGGAACCTGCACAGGGAACCTGCACATGGAACCTGTGCGAACACCTGCACATGGAACCTGTGTGAACACCTGCATGGGGAACCTGCAGGAACCTGTGCGAACACCTGCACGGGGAACCTGCACAGGGAACCCGCAGGAACCTGTGTGAACACCTGCACAGGGAACCCGCAGGAACCTGTGTGAACACCTGCACAGGGCGCTGCCCCGGTGCAAAGGCTGCCCGCTCCTTCCCTGCCTCGGGACAGCCCGCTCAGCTCTCGGAAAAAGGAAGGTGTGGGCTCCCGAGGAGGTCGGGGTGTAGCCCTGAACAGGGCTGCAGGAGAGGGGCTGGATGTCCCCCTGAGCCCAGACCCCCGGGTGCCCTCTCACAGCTCTGCGTGTGTGGCTGGCACCCAGGGGAGCCCTGCGCAGGCAGCTGGTCCTTCGTGTGTGTCCTGCTGGGTTTTGGATGGTGCAGGGGCACAGGGATGCTCCAGAGAGCTGCATGGCTCTGCAAAATCCCACACTCACCTGCCCTGTTTCTGTGGCCAGCATCCATCAGCTGAGGAACAAGGTATCAGAGGAACATGAGGTCATCAAGAAGAAGGAGCTGGAAACCGGCCCCAAGGCATCCTATGGCTACGGGGGCAAATTTGGAACAGAGCGAGACCGGATGGATAAGGTAACAGCTGTGAAAGGCTTCCTTGAGCCTCAGTGGAAAAGTGCTTTTCTCATAAAGGGAAGAGGCATCCCTGTTTTCTGGCCTGACCCTGAAGGGAGAGAATGGAGAGTTTGCATGGCTGCACAGATTCACACATGTTCAGCTAACCCATAATCTGTCTCCAGGGTCTGTTTGATTTCATTTTTGTAACTTGTCTTTAGAACTTATTTGCAATGCTCCCTTTAGCTGTGAAGGATGTTCTGTGGCTGCTCAAGCCTGCTGCATAACAGTTAAATCCGGTGCTTCCTACTTGGAGAACTAATCTATAGTAATTCCCTCCTCATATTTCTGCATTACAGACCTCATATCTCCCCAAAATATGGCCCTATACATCAGATCTGGTCTATGTTTTGTGGTAATCATTACCACACTTCTTCCTGCACCTTTCAGCTTTTAATGCTTCTTTCTCAGAAGTGAGATTATTAGATTGCAGTAGAGTTCCATAGGTGTGGTCACTGTGGGATTGAACAATGCCAGGATGGCAGGGTGAGAAAGACTGTCCTCAAAAATTCCCTTCTCTCCCTGCCAGAGCCGTTGTAGTCAGGAACTGCACACGGTCCTCAGGGGAAGGGGCAGAAGCTGAACACTTGCAGCATCCTCGTGGAACTGGACAAAGGCCAGTTGCTCAACAAAAGCACCCTCACTGTGGTCCAGCAGAGTGTGAGCACAGCTCTTCCATTTTGGCATAGGGTGTCTGTGGTTCCTGGCCACAGCACCTCCAGCAGGGAGAGCAGGATCCTGGCCTGGCCTGTGGCCAGGTTTGGTGGCCCTGGCTGTCAGATCAGAACAGGGAATGGGTGCCAGACCTCTTCCTGCAGTTCTCGGCTGTCTGTGTGTGCCTATCTGCACTTTTCTCTTGTCTCCCTTGTGATTATCCACCGGGCAGCTCCACCAGCACTCGGGAGCAGCTGGCTTTTGGCATCCTACACTTTGCTTAATGAGCTGGCAGTGGGCATTGTTTGTGAGATGACAGCCCTTGAGAGCAGAGCTGCTGCTGGCAAAGGCCACGTGGAGAGCACGGGTCAGCTTGGACCTGTTACCCTGTGGCTGCGAGCGTGTCAGCAGCATGTGGAAGCAGCTGTGGTGTCTCTGCCTGTCCCCCATGGATGCTCATGTCACTGTCTCTTCTCTCAGTGTGCAGTAGGACACGAATACATTGCTGATGTCAAGAAGCACTCCTCCCAGACAGATGCAGCCCAGGGCTTTGGGGGCAAGTTTGGAGTCCAGCGGGACCGAGCCGACAAGGTGTGTTGGACAGTACTGAAATACGTACCTGTGGCCTGTGCTGCCCCTGGAGCACTGCTGCATGCCACTCTGTGGCTGTTTTCACAGCTTGGAGCATGCAGGGTGTGCCCTGTGCCGTGGTGATGCTGAAGCTCACCTGTACAGGGCAGTGACCGATGACACAGTGGAGGGAGCTGCTGTGCATTGCTGTGCTGGGCCTGATCCAGGCACGACACTGTTTGTTTGTCCAGGGGCTGTGGTGTTTGCCCCTGCATGCTGCAGCACAGGACAGGGAGCCAGTAATAGCCTGGCCCCAGGGGAAGGGAGGCTGAGATCCATCTTGGCCTTCAGGATGATTGACAGTCCTCCCCTTCTTGTTCCAGTCTGCACTGGGCTTTGAATACAAGGGCGAGGTGGAGAAACACTCGTCCCAGAAAGGCAAGTCCATGGGCATATGTGGCCCCTTGACCCTTTGCCCAGCTTATCCTCTGCTGCCAGCATCCCATGACAGTCTCCTGTCCCTTGTTTCAGATTCCCGTTTCCAGTCCATCACCCTTGTGGCCCCATTCACTGCTGTCCTGTCACTGTACATCCTGCTTGTCTCTGTGCTTTGCTTTGGTGGAAACCCTGTCCTGGCTGAGCAGAGGAGACACCCCCACCCTGAGATGGATGGCTGGTTCTCCCTCTCCTCTCAAAGCCCTTCGTAGAACTGCTCCAGAGGAAGCCTGAGCACTGTCGCACTTGAGAAGTGGTTGCTGGAAAATCAGCCCTGTAAGGAAAGGCACAGCAATGGATATGAAAGCAAAACCCTACAAAGCATCCAATTTTCATCACATATTTCTCTAGATCACAGCCTCCGTGGATTGGTAAAGATGAAGTTGTCAAAGAAGCCTCAACTTAGTCCCATGAAATGCAGACCTGTGAGAACAGCATTAGGGAAAGGGAGAGGTGACTCCGGTTTACTCCTGAAGGGCAGAGTTTAGAGACTGAGCAGGCAGGTGTCTGAAAAGAGGAGTCTGTACAGCCAGGAATCAGGATGGAGGCTGAAATATCTCAGGAATCAGCCACTAATAACCAGGCTGTCCTTAGAAAACAGCTGAACATGGTTGAAGTCATTAATGGATCACTGGTTTCAGTTTGGAAAAAGGAGAGGCAGAAGGTGCTGTGCTCTCACACAATGGCCAGTGTGCCAGGGAGAAGAGTGGGAGCAAGTCTGCAGAAAGGGGGGTTCAACCTCGGTGGCAATCCCCAGGCTCAGGTGCACCTTTGTGGAAGCTGAGATTCCACTACAGCAAATGTCAGCCCTTCTGCCATTCCCGAGGCTCAGTGTCTTACTCACAGCCCTTTTCTGAGGCTGGCAGAACACAGGCTGAAATCCTGGCTCTGGAGGTGGGTGAGGGACTGATGCCCTGGCTGTCAGTGCCCATGTCCTGCTTTGCTTTGCCTTCGTGGGTGACAGAGCTCCCAGTGTCCTTGGCATGTCAGTTTTCTTCCTTTCTTCCTGGCCTGCTGTGTCTCCTGGTGCCCTGACCCCCATTTGCCTTGTGACCCCATTCCTCTGGGCTCTCATCTGTGGTGCTCCCTGCCATCCCCTCTGTCCCCTCCAACCCTTCACTTTCTATGGTGAATAAATCCATAATTTCCTAATCTCTGCTGCTGTCCCTTTTCCCTGGTGGCACTTTTCAGTGCTGCTCCCTATCTTGTCCTCACCAGCCCCATGCTGGGGGCAGCATTTGACTCCATATACCACCTCAGATTACTCCAAGGGCTTTGGTGGCCGTTACGGAGTGGAAAGGGATAAGGTGGACAAAGCAGCTCTGGGATTTGACTACAAGAGCCAGGCAGAGAAGCACGAGTCTCAGAAAGGTGAGCCATGGCAACTGGGTGAGGTGGGGGAATCTGAGGGGGCTGGGGGAGGCAGCTGAGGTGGGAGCAGACAGTGGGGACTGTGCCTGCTGGGACGAAGGGGCTCTGTGCAGGACATTTGCAATCTGCTGCAAGAACGGTAGAAGAGCTACAGGGAGCGGTTGGGAACGGGCCAGGTGAGGAAAGCCATTGCATAGTGCATGACTGCTGAAAAGAGTTCAGGCTAAAGGAAGAGAAGCAGAAGAGTTCTGTGGACACAGGGATCTCTTGGACAGAATGTCAAAGGAAGGGTGAAGGGGAAGCCTAGGCAGGTGCTAATAGCAGGTGACATCTCTCAGGGATGAGGGAGGGCTGTTGCTGCAGCACCAGTGGGGAAATCTGGCCTTGATCTATGCCTTCCTCTAAGTCCCGGGCATGGAGAACCTGTGAGAACAGCCTGAACTCACACTGCTGCCACTCATCTCCTTCTCTCCCTTGTGTATTCTCTTCCATGCCCCAATCTGGATCCCCGTGGCTGAAGACTATTCCGTGGGCTTTGGTGGGAAGTTTGGGGTCCAGAGGGACCGTCAAGACAAGAGCGCCCTTGGCTGGGACCATCAGGAAGAAGTGCAACCCCACGCATCCCAGAGAGGTTGGGCAATGTTGCCAGAGGTGGTAGCAGTTTCCTTGGAGCACACACAGACACAGACACAAGTCTGGAGCTTGTGGTTCATAGTAAGAGATCCAGCACGTGGCAGAGCAGCTGAGACAAGAGTGAACCCCAAAGCACAGGGGCAGAGTAGGTGGGACCTTGGGTTAGTGGGGCACACAGAATGTGAGTCCCTCAATTCAGACTCCCACACTCTGCAGTGCTTTCTCTGTGAGGGATGTTCCTGACCAGAAGCTCATTGTGAGGGTGAGCACAGAGGAATGAGGCAGAGCAGATCCCAGGACTGCCTTGTGTGCAGCGTTTGACCTCACTGAGCAGGGCCACGCTCCACTCAGCTGGGGTGACCGCCCTCTCCCTGGTGCCTTGGGCTCGGGTTTGGCATCTGCAGCTCTGCACCCTCAGCTGAAAGGAGGGAGGGATTGGTCCTAAAAGCTACTGTCCAGAGCACTTAGCTTTATCTGTATCTCATCACATATGGAACTAACTAGAGATGGCACGTGCAAAGTCATTTCATTGGTCACAGCATACTGAAGTCAGAGGTGCATGAAAAATACAAAATACTACAAAATAGCATTTTTCCATACAGACTATGCCAAGGGGTTTGGAGGCCGTTATGGTGTCCAGAAGGATAGAGTGGATAAGGTAAGACTGCTGCAGCCAGCAATTGCTTGCTCCTAACCACTGCTTTTTGCCCAGCTGAAAGAGAAGAGGTTCCCCCAGTGGAGGTGCACAGCTCCCAGTGAGATCCCCGTGCACAGCTGTGGCAAGAAGAAACTGGCTGAGAGTGAAATACCAGAGGGTGCAGAGGGATGCAGCCTGGGGAGACTAATGCAGGGAATTCCTCGTGTTCTGTCGCTCCTCACTTCTCTGCTGTTTGTGACCCTCTGCAGGTTTTTCACTCCTATCAAGGAGTGCCTCACGGTCTGTTCAGGTGCTAAATCTTCCTGCACACCTTGATAAACTCCAGCAGGGATGGGATTGGCATAGATCAATCTGCTGTGCATGAGAAGAGCTCACCAAGTTGCTGGTTCAGGTTTTCTGTTTGGGCTGACCCCAGACAAAGCCTCCTCTGCAGCCCCATCCCAGAGTGAGGCTCAATTCTGTGCTTGGCAGACTGCCCTGAAGGCTTGGTCCCCACAGGGGGTCCTGCCAGTGGCTGGTGATCTGCGTGGATGTGGATAGCCTAAAAGATGCAAATCTTGGGGCATTTGGAAGAGGCAGTGCCCTCCCTGAAAGCTCCTTCCCCTGCTGGGGGCACGGTGCTGTGCCTGGTACAGCACCAGCATTGCTGTCCTTGGGAGCCTGAGGAGGCAGGGGAGGATACAAACACAGCCAAACACCCTGCATGGTCCTGTCTGTGCTGTCTGTCTACGCTGGGCCAGCAACAGAGAGGGAATGTTGTCCTGCCCTCAGGAGAGATTTGTGCTATCTGTGAATTTAACAGCAGCAAATGGAGGGGCACTGACAAAAGGCAAATCTTGTATGTGGTCAGAAACAATATGCAAAAGCAGATGAGGACTTGGTAAAAGGGCTGTGGGTCCTTTGGGAAGACGGATGCAGAAAGGAGATAAGCAGTTCTTGTTGGACTCAAAGTGAACATGAATTTGTGCATTTTGAGAGTACTGAAGCATAAACAGACATGTTAAAAATAAGGATTTTTTTGGCAGGTAACTAAGTTTCAGATTGCCTGGTCCTCAGGAGTGGAGAAATGCTGAATTTGTGGCACCAGAGCAGAGTATAACAAACCCTCAGGCAGCCTGATCTCCCCTGTGGTAGAGTTCTGGACACTGAGTATCAGACTGAGGCTCACACAAAATACAAATGCTGTCATGTACACAGCAGGTCCAGGCCTCTGCTGTGACCTGTGGACAGCTGGTTCTGAGCCTGCAGGCTGGTTTGCCTGCTCAGCTGTGTTTTCTGTGGGAAGAGCAGAGCTGCTGTCGGGGCTCCCTGGCTGCAGTGGGCCACCAGCCTATTGTGACACCTGCAGGCAGCACCTGGTGTGAAGTGTCAGGCTGAAAAGTGGCTCCTACCCGCTTGTTTCTTTTTGCATGAGGTAGTTTTCTCATGAGAGCAGATAAACCCTTAAGCCTTCTCTATCTCACTTTGGTTTTCCTGCCCCCTCCCCACCGATGCTATTCCCAGTTCAGCCTCTTCCCATAGCTCCTGAAGCCAGGGATGCCAGCAGTGTTGACACACAGGTGCTGGTTTCCAGCCTGTGCCAGTGCACACACAGCAGGAGAGGCAGCTCTGCACCCAGCAGGGAAGTGTTTTCAGGCCTCATGCCATGGGAGTGCAGGGATGGACGCATTCCCTGGGCCTGGGGAAGAGGCAGAGGCCAGGGATCCTGCCAGGCGTTCTGCAGCTCCTTGCCATGGTACAGGGAGTGTCCCCAGCCCTGCTGTCCTGTGCCACTGCTCAGCCTCCCCCGCTGGGCTCCACAGCTCCTTTCCAGCTCTCAGTGCCACCTCTTGGGCAGGGACACCCGTGTCCTTGGCTGGGGGACAGCAGGCACGTCCCTAGGACAGGGAGGTGTTACAAGTGGGGACTGCAGCCAGCAGGGTCCCCTGGGCCAGAGCAGGTGTACAGGTGAGGACAAACACACCTGGGAACAAAGCTTGCCATCACCAGTAGCCAAAGCCAGCACTGGCAGGCATTGCCCAACAAGTTGAGCAATTCTTTCACTTCCTCTTGCAGAGTGCTGCTGGCTTTGATGAGATGGCAGCTCCCACCTCCTCCTATGAGAAAACAAGACCCCTGGAGGCAGGTGAGACCCGAGTGCCAGCCCTGGGCTTAGGAAGCCGTGGGCCTCACAGTCCCTCCGTGGCAGGATGCTGGCAGGTGTGTGCTGGGCTGGGCTGGACATTTAACCTGGGCTGGAGGGCAGGAGAAGGTGGCTGAACTACAAGTTTCTCTGGAAGAGGCAGAGGTCTGGGTTTCTCCTGGATGTTTGGGGTGGTGGAAAGAAGACGTAGGGCTGAGTCAATCAGCTCTCTCCTCACAGGAGCTTCCAGTGGCACCAGCAGCCTGCGGTCACGGTTTGAACACATGGCCAAGTCAGCAGAGGAAGAGAGCAGAAGGCAGGCCCGGCAGCAGGTGAGCCAGGGCTGTCTTGCTGTGTCCTCCAAGACTCATGATGACACAGACTTCCTCAGAGCTTTTCAGCTCCATATCCTTCTATGTAGTCTCTTGAGGGTAACCTCCTGCCTAAATTGCTTCCCTGCATCTGCCAAGAATGGCCACCAAGCCTCACAGTTGTCACTGGACTTTCCAGCACACCAAACACTCATATAAGGGCATACCTGCACCCAACCATGGTGCCTGTACTCTGACCCCAGCTTCTTTTGCCTCTGGTGCTTGGCACACAATGTGGTTACTGCTCCCCAGCACTGCTATCCCAGCAGTCTGTATGTGGGATGCATCCCAGCACACTGGAGATGGCAGCCAGGCCCTGTCCTTACCTGCCTCACCGTTTGGTACTGTTCCTGCACTCAGAGGACAGAGGGGTGTCCCAGTGAAGCTGTCTCCCCACCACAATGGTCCTCTTTGGGACTGCTCCACTGTTGTCACCAGCCTGTGAGTGCCCAGGCCCAGAGCAGGTTTGTAGGTGAAGGAAAATGTTCTGAATTGCTCTGTTGGGAATGTGAACAGCCGTTGTTCAAAGGGACTGAGTGGTCTGATGGCTTTTCTTTAGCAGGAAATCCCTCCAAGAGAGAAGGAGCACACTGGGGCAGCCCCTCCAGCCGTGCCAGCCAGGAGCACTGCTGGGGACCAGCCCGTGCCACCAGGAGAACAGGTGCCAAGGCAGCCTGGGAGAGCTGGGGAGGGGATTGCACCTGAGAGGGGCTGTGCTTTATGTGCCAGAAGATGTGGAGCACAGCCACGGGGTGGGAGAAGCTTTGGAAGGGTAAGGGGAGCACTGGGATGGGGATGGGACATGGCTGCACAGCACCTGACCCCATGGGACGAGCTCTGGGTGTGGGTCAGTGTGGTGGGCTACAGGGGGCTGTAGTGAAGTATGAACAGAGCTCAAACACGTGAATCCTGAGGGTCTCCAGAGCAATCCCAGCTGCTGGCTCAGGAAGGCTGGAATAGCTCAGCTGTTTCCCTGGTGTGCAGGGAATGATGCTCCATTTGTGCCCTGGCAACAGGAAAGGGGCTGCCTTGTGTCACGTCCTAGGAGTCAGGGAAGAACTGCCTGCAGTGAGTGCTGTGCAGGTGACTTTCCTGTCACTTTCCCACCTCATAGCAGGAGGCCAAAAGGGAGGATGAAGAAGTACCACCCTCTTTGCCACCAAGGCCAGCAGATCTGGATGCAGACCAGTGCAAGGTCCCCAGCCAGGGTCAGCCCACCTACAGTATAAGTCTGGATGTTGATGGAGGCTATGAGGAGCTGCCAGAATCCTCTGACTACTGTGACATTACCAGTGGAGGTGCTGACTATGAGGAGCTGCCAGCCCCGTTGGGAAAGCTGGATGCTGCCTATGACTTTGGAGGAGATGGAGGTGAAGACTATGAGGTGATCCTTCCTCAGGAGCCCAGACAGAGCCAGCCCCACCTGGGTGAGTACTGATGGAAAAGCCCATGTCTTGGGGAGCTTGTACCTGTCCACTGACCTCACTGGATGTGTGGGACAAAGCCCAGAGGAATTTTTATCCTGAAGTCCACTGTGGTCAGGATAGCAGCTTCTGATGATCAAGACTTGGTTGTGTCCCACTCCCCTGCCCAGCTCTACGGGGCAGATGAGCTGCATGGGATGCTGGACCGGACAGCAGGAATCTGCTGGGTCGGGGTCTGGGCAGGAGGCTGCCACAGGCCCAGGAGAAGCTGGATGTGGACCGATGCTCTTGCTGCAATTTCCTGGCAAGTGGCTACCAGTGCTGCAATGGGGCCTGGGGGTGCCTCTGGTTCTGCCCATTCTTCACATGGCTGGTGTTCCTGAGACCGGGTCTGGTGGAGTCTCCTGGTGTGAGGAGTGCAGGCAGCCTTTGTCCGAGCACAGCAGCAAACTGCATGGGCCACTGTCAGTGCTTCCATCACAGCTTTGCTGGTACTGGAGATGTCAGGTGAAGAGGTTGGAGTTATTCCCAGCCTTTTTCTTGGGAGAGGAGGGTGAAAGATCAGGAGCCAACTGTCTCCTTGAAGAAAGCGAGCGAAGTCACACCTTGCTTTGGGCTGTGGTGCGCCTCTCCTTGCTGACAGGGTTTGGATGTGCTTCCCCAGAGCTGGAGGGTGGCACTGACCAGCACTGTGTGTCTGCTTCAGCCTGTCTCATCTGTCTCTCTGGTGTTCTGCAGGGAGCATGGACAGTGCTTACGAGGGGCAGAGCCCTGGGCTCTGTGCAGTGGCTCTCTACGATTACCAAGGAGGTGGGTCTGCCCTCGGGGCTCGGGGGAAGGCGCTGTGCCCTGGCAGGGCTGTGCAAGGGGGGCACGGGGGTTCACCACATCAGCACTGGGGAAAAGACTGGGACTTGGTGGTTTAAATTCCTGCCACTGGGAAGCAGAATGAGACCTGACTTGGGAACTGTCATCGTGTAGGAATGATATTCTCC